>NC_042615.1:229579238-229888321 GCF_901001135.1 Rhinatrema bivittatum | reverse complement strand
ACTCCCTTTTGCCCAAGGATCATAATGTGTAGCAAGCCTGTATTGTTTTTTAAATAGTTTTCAGGCTCACTTGCAGCTCTTGCTACAAAGAGTCCACAAATTGCAACACCTCTGCTTCCATTTCCTCTTGCTCATTGGAAACCCTCTAATTTTTACTCCAGAATATTTACTTTAGGGGTGACCCTTACCAGGGTGATGCTTCTGTGGCATCCTTAAAGGGCTTCAGGATTTCTCTCAGCTGCCTCAACACTATCCAGCTATGATGTCCCCAAAGGGTGATCCACACCTGTTTGTGTTTCCAAAGACCGATCATGAAGGGGTGCCTGCTGCTCCACTTTCCTCTGCAGCATTATAGATATGGAGTTGCAGTGGGTGCCAAGATCTTGAATCAGACTCTTATGCGTCGTACCAAATTCTTCCTGCTTGTCATGGAGAAGCTGTTCATGCTTCATTCTTTGATGGAAATGGCCCACTATTTTCCCGCACCTCTCTGTCTTGTCCTTCAAGAATAGATTCCCTTGGTCCTTAGATCCCAGTCTTAGGTTATTCCTTACTGCCAGTTGTAGTAAATGTGCAAAGCAGCAGATACCCCCAAATCCCCCATTGTCTGGTGTGCTTAGCATATTTTTTCCCACTGTCTGTCACAAGTTCACCTCCCTGAAGACTCCTGCCTCTCCAGTGTAGCTGCTAAATCTCCAATATCTTTCTTATGGCAGATAGAATATTTCATGAGCCCACCTAAATACTTCATGACGAGCCTCTGCTAGAGATGCTGCCTACTTCTGCCTCAGCCGGTCCCTCTAGTGTGCTGTCAGGGAGAGACAAGCATGCATAGCATTCATTCTGGTCCACATATAGATGGCTGAATGCATGCTACTCCCCTCTGTCTTAGCCAACTGCACCTGCAGGGTACAATAGCACTGGCTGCAAAGGGTGAGGATAATCTGCCTAGTAAATGTAGTCCTGGAGGGAATATTACAATTAGGGGCTAACACATGCAGAAGATGCTTAAAGCCCATACTCTCCACTACCGCCAGGTGTTAGTCATCGAGGACATTTACTTTCCTGATGCTCCAGATTACTATTTTTGATAATGCCTATCTCTTGGAACTCCATGCAGTTTTCTCTGTTGTGGGTTGCTGCTGCAGATGCATGGCAGAGGATTTCTGGCCTACCACCTGACCAATGGAAGGGGCCATGGGATCAGCTCAGAAAAAAGTCTTCCCCTTTAAAATCCCTTTTTTCTGACTTTTACTTTCAGTGGCCGAAGGTATCCCCAGGCTAGTATTGCTCCCCTCCCCTAATGCCAATGCTGGCAGGTACTACTTCTAAAGTTGATGTATACCAGTGTACTGGTACCCCACTTGCTTCTCTTGATTGATGTCCTTATACAGTGAATGCACTGAACAAAACAAAGGTTCTCTCTCACTTTAAAATGAATCCAAATCAGGGATGTCTTCTACAATGTCTTCTCTATATCCTTGGAGGCTGATGCTGACACTGGATTTGAGGCTGAGGATGAACTCTGAGGAAAAATGCTAGGGGCATCACTCATGGTCTCTACACTTCCTGTTCCTCCCCATTGCCACACTGGAGATTAAGATGCTACTTTTTAATACACTCAAATTTTCTTCAGCTACTAGATCTTCAAGTTCTGATTCATAGAATCCCAGATAAGATTATTTTTCAGAATCAGTTTGTGAAAATACTGCCTTTGCTGCCTCAGAAGCAGTAACCATAGAGGAGCACACTGTTTGTTTTGGGTGTTGCACTTCTGCTGCACTTGTCCTACTAATTCCAGCCTTGGATAGCTCTCTCTCCTTTTCCTTCTGCTCCATAACAAGAGGGATAGAAACAGAGGGCAGTGGCACATACTCTCCAAATTTCATTTGCTTCTGCCTTGTCTGCCTTCCTCTCCTGCCGTTCTGTGGCTATAAGGTCTAGTTTCAATTTATATTAAAGACTGTCTTTTTAAATCACTGTTCCTAGCCTGGTAGAAAATCCTCTACCCCTGCCAAGGTTGTCATTCTTTCCTCTCCCTTTTCTGTGATGTGCATTGCCTACTGGGGGTTTTGGATATCGCAAGGAATTTATTTATTGATAATGTACCTCCACTCACAGTACCATTCTACTGTGTGGAGAACTGCCTATCATACACACACACACACACACATACACACACACACACACACACACACACACACACAGACAAATTAAGTGTTTGGCTGTGTGCACTCAGTGCTGATTGACTCCTTTTCCACACAGAAATAAAACCTTATCAGTGTGCTACCCAAACTTCTGTCCTATCACAGACACTCAGACAAGACAGAGGAAAGAAAATCACTAGCAATGCTGCAATCGCCATACTCCTACAATGACCCCACTCCTAGTGAAAAGAGAAAGCTGCAGTAGTGTCACTGCCCTTTCTTTCTGGCACAATGGATAAGACCAGTACAATAAAACAAAAACAGCCCTTTACCAGTGCTAAAGCTAATTTTTAAAAGCTTACTTTGAACTCTCAGGGAGCTTCTCAAAAATAGAACCTTCTCTACCAATTGCTAGAGAGGAAATGTAGAATTTATTGCACATTCTTATACCTTTCAGTGGGAGGAGCTTAGCATCACTTGATCCAGATGGCAACTAAAGGCTAGTTAAAAAGAAGCTACACACTACACAGTGATTTGTCTGCTATCTGGTCTCCTTGCTAACTTGCCCTTTCTCAGCTTTGACAAACTGTGATGTCACACAGGGAAGAGTTGATTGCTATAGTTACCAGTTGCTTTTTTGTTCAGCAGTACACAGCGATATACTTGAATGGGAAACATAAATAATTAAGACAAACATTTTTGTTTCATTTGTGGGATCCCATCATTTATTTCAGGGGTTCACAAATGGAATGAAATTAGGTTTATTTATTGTGTTTTACCACTTGTTTCAAACAAATATACATTCCTACTGTGCACTGGTCTGTTGTACTCCTTTCCAAAGGGAAAGTGATTTGGTAAAATTGTTTATTGGGCATTATGTGTTGCGGTCTCTTCCGCTTCCCCTTCGCTAGGACTGAATGGTGCCTACCTCCGCTGCTGGAAATGCCGCGTTCCGCGTGGCTGGGACCCCGGCGGTGTGGCCTGCTCCACGTGGCGGCCACCATTGCTTGCCCGTCTCTCCGCTGCCTCACGCGCGCGAGGACGCCCACTTTGTGCGCACAGCTCCCGGAAGTCTGGCCCGCCTGCGCTGATGACGTCACGCCCTAAGGCCGATATAACCGGCGCCTTAGGGCCGGTTATATTGGCCCTAAGGCGCCGGTTATATCGGCCTTAGGGCGTGACGTCATCAGCGCAGGCGGGCCAGACTTCCGGGAGCTGTGCGCACAAAGTGGGCGTCCTCGCGCGCGCGAGGCAGCGGAGAGACTTGCAATGAGGTTCACTACTGCCTAGTAGTTCTGAGTTGCGCATCGTCTGTTCTTCGTTCCTGCCTTTGACCCTTGGACTGCTTTTGACTCGCTTCAGTCTGCCGCCTGCCTCTGACCTTGGTTAGTTCCCGACTTCGCTTCTGTCTGCTGCCTGCCTCCAACCCCGGCTTGTTCTCGACCTGGCTCCAGTCTACAGCCTGCTACAGACTCCGTTCCAGTCTACAGCCTGCTTCAGTTCCAACCTGCTACAGACTCCATTCCAGTCTACAGCCTGCTTCAGTTCCAACTTACTACAGACTCTGCCTCAGTGTCCGGTAGGTTACAGTCCCCGCTGCCGCCCGCTGTCCTGCCATCAGCTGGCCCTCGGCCTGTACAGCCGGTTCTCGGACTACCATACCTTTGGATTTCCTTACCACTGCTCCGGCCATAGGCCATTCCTGCCACTGAACATTCAGCCTCCTCCCCAAGTCCCAAGGTTCCAGGACCCTACGGGCTCCTCCTGGGGGGTTCCTGGTTCCCGGGTGAACACTGCCAGCCTGTGGCTCCGCCTCCTGGCCTACCCTGTTATTCTAGGTGGGCCGGCCCAAGGGTCCACTACCTCGCCTGCAGTATCAGACTGCAACATTATGAGGTTATAAAGGGTGAAGGAATTATCTATTCCTGGTTCTATGTACTAACTCACAACCTTCATCTAGTTCACCATTATGACTAAGACATTTGGGGTTTTCTTCTGTTACAGCTTCTCACTTCCTTGTGGTAATATATGTGTATTACCTGAAGGTGAAGATACAATATTATTATTATAGCCTCTGTCCCAATCTGGTCCTGGGCACAGAGGCTCACTGAAATGCTCATAGCTTAGCAATAGGTCCAATGACCTCCCAGTGTTCCAGCATATGGGAGAAGAAGTCTCTATTTCAAGGCCCTTAGGGTTTCTCCTCATCAGTCCAAGTACCAGAAATACCACTCAGACTCCAAAACTGTTGTTCAAAATAAAAGTACTTCACGTGCACTGATGAACAAGTAAAATAAACTCCAAGAAATAGTGACATATCAGTTCATAGTACAACTCAAGACAAAGTACAAACATAAAATCTCAGTCTCTTTCAACTTTACTGTACTCACAAGTAAGTCAACTCTCTTGGGCAGGAAACCTCATTCGTTGAGCCTCCCCAGTTACCTTTTCTGTAGAGCAGCTCTCCTTATGTCTCTCTGGCAAGTTACTGGATAACTCTTCTGATAGTCAAGAATTTCTCTGGGATCTTTCCTCTGCTGGGCAGCTTTTCTCCCAACAAGCTCCCAGCAAAGACAAAACCCTCTCTGGCAAACGCTTCTTCACAAACTCTCTCAGGACAAGATGAAATATATTCCTTGACCTCTCCTCCAAAGAATTCTTCCTTCCAGCCAGAGATCTGGATACCCCAACATACCCCCCAGGCTACCTTTTCCTGGACAAGCTATCTTTTTCTTTATTGCTCTCTTGAAAGCCTGAGTACCTATTCTGGGCCCCAGATACTCTCCCAGAGCAGGAATAATTCAAGCCTTCAGCACTCCTCCTTTGGGAGCAAGCACTCCCTTGTACCTTCCTTGTGGAGGGATAAAGCCCTAGTAGTACCCTGTGAAGAGATGGGTACCCTCAGACTGCAGCCTGCAGATTGACTTCTGCTGCAAAATCTTCTGCACACATGGGTGCAAGAGTTTTGTCAAGACTATAACCCCTCCCATTGAGGATTGTCAAATCCCTCCTGGCACTCCAGGTCAGTTGAGATCACTGTGGCCACTACAGCTAAGGGCAACTCAATTAGTAATGGCAAATTTGAGAGTCCTCCTATATTATTATTTATTATTGCATTCATTTATCATTCTATCTGACTGACTAAGCCTTTTATTCCAGTAGGTATTGATAAGTATAAACCTTAGTAAATCAAGATCTAAATGGCTTTATTAGTTCAACAGGAAGAAATAATTTCCACTTTATGGAGTTTATGGAATAAAACATGCTAACAAATTTTAAACATGTGGCTCTTTAAAATTTTAATATGAATGTTAAAATGGGACTTAACGTGCCTGTGAGGGAATATATAAAAGATTCTCTCCAACCATTTTAAAACACAGGCTAAAGCCATCTGCCCCGGTCTGCCTTAAGGCACAGGCCCGGAAAGGATTCTGGGTCCTGAGAAGGTCCTTTCTTAACAGTATAAAGGATTAGGCTCAGAAGGGTTAGAAAGGCCCCCGGGAGCTTTTTCGACCCCATGTTATGCCTGTATAGAGTGCATGTAAACCGGTACGATATGCAAACGGCTATCGGTATATAAAAACATTAAATAAATAAATATAATTACTTTGGAAGTTTAAAGTGAGGTGAGCTACTGTTTTTATGTTGCTGTTTCTTTGAAATCCTGTAAATAAAACTTTGTTCCTGACCAGAACAGCCAAGTCTTGCTGTCTTCCTTGGCTGTTCCAGACGCCGTGGCCTGCCAAAATGCTACAATACCCTGTAGAAAATGTTGTCAAGGGAACACTACAATATACCCTCAAAATGCATAGCCTTGATACTAACATGAAAGTCAGCACAGAAAAGTGTGTAAGGGGGGTCTGAAAAGTTTCTGTCCATTATTAGTGATGTAAGTTCCTCCACAGATTCATAGCATTGATGTAAGAAGGGAGATGTAGTGAATTTTTTGATATTCCCCATTTGGGAGTTACAGAAGGTTAAGGAGATTTAATATTATGAAGGAACTCAGAAATTTCTGTGTTATTTCCTCTCAAGCAGTCCAGGATTCGAAGTCACTGTTCATTAGGGATGTGCAGACAAAAGGTTTATGTTCATAAGTCCATAAGTCAAAAGGGGGGGTCAATTTCGGCCAATATGGACATATGTAGAATTCCATAAGTTGAGGCTATGTCCATACGTGCACCGGTTTCCTAAATAAAAATTTAAACCCCTCACCCTCCTTAATCCCCCCCAAGACTTACCAAAACTCCCTGGTGGTCCAGCGGGGAGTCAGGACGCCATTTCTGTATTCCTTTGCGAGGAGCACGTGACGTCGGCGTCACGTCGGAGTGACGCGGACGTCACGTGATTCCCCGCGCGTTCGCTCCGGGACCCTCGTTGGACCCAACCGGAACTTTTGGCCAGCTTGGGGGGAACGCGCGGGGAATCACGTGACATCCACGTCACTCCGACGTGATGCCGACGTCACGTGCTCCTCGCAAAGGAATACAGAAATGGCGTCCTGACTCCCTGCTGGACCACCAGGGAGTTTTGGTAAGTCTTGGGGGGGGATTAAGGAGGGTGAGGGGTTTAAATTTTTATTTAAGATCAACAATCGCGATTTCCAACGTATTCAACATAGCTATGTTGAATAAGTTGGAAATCCGATCGTTTTCGCCTCATCACTTTTTTAAGTTAAAAAAAAAAAAAAAGTTGCGTTTTACATATGCGTTCAAAACGAATGCACACCCCTACTGTTCATGGAGCAGCCAAGAAGGAATCTGAACCGGAATTGGGTGTTCATTTCCAGTGAAGGGGGTGTATTCTTCATACTCCTTATTCAAGTGGAGATTGCACACCAGGGCATTTAAGTGTAGTGGAATTTCGCTTAGGATTAATCCAAGCCCAAGAAAATTGGGTTCTCCTATGGAAGAGTGTGAAGAGGTATATAGGGAAAACCCCAAAACTCCTTAAAGGACCGGTTCCAGAGGTCCAACCTGGTCCACCTTAAGCCCTGTAGCAGCAGGGAATCCTGGTCTGGGATGGTTCTCTAAGGATTGGGAATAACTAGTGAGGCCCAGAAGGGGAGAGAAGGTCCTAGGAATGAGATAGAAATCTAGGGGGCACCAATATTGCTGAACTGTGAATGGCATTGCTGTTTTTGTTTGAGAACTGCTTCGGTAAGCAGAACTGCTTCTGTTTTGTTTTCTTGTCATTAATAAAAAGTTTATAAAAGAACAGCCAGACCATGAGCGGTCTTGGTCTGTTCTCTGGCTAGACCAAGACTGCTCACGGTGTAACATTTGGTCTCAGTTTGGAGATTTATGCACTAAGCCTTGTACAGGCAGAGGAACCACACCAAAAAGAGAAGGAAATGAAGGGAACATTTTTTCCTGGGGCCTGGCTGCAGCTGTGGCCAGAGATTATTTTTCAGCAGGCTAAGGAGGTCAGCTTTGGTTGGATAGAGAGACTTAAATAGTGAGTCACAGCTGAACAGGCAGATTTGTTGAGGATGTTTTTGTCCCTACTTAAGGGCAAATCTGTGGTATGAGTACTTCTGAACAGGACAGAGCCCTTCAAGAAAGCTTTATGTGCTACAGATATAATCAACTAACATGGAGTGATTATTACAGGCCCTCATGGAGGACAGCAGCAGCTCTATAAATAGGTTCAAACCCTGCACAAACAATATGGCCAGAAGCTGGGAGTGTTTGAACCAGCAACAGGGGGCAGAGACATAGATGGCCCAAGTAATGCAAGCCACCACAACATGGACAACACCAGTGCCCCCAGTGTTGTTTAAGATGAAGGCCGGTGAAGACCCAGATGATTTCTTGAAAGATTTTATTTGTTTATTTATTTATTTAGTATTTTTCTATACCGACCTTCATGGTTAAATACCATATCAGATCGGTTTACATCGAACAGGGGGACTGTAACAGAAAACTTTTATAAACAAGTAAACAAGTAAATAAGCAGAAGAATCAAAGTTACATTCAACAGGGATGGTAAACTTGGAGGCATAAGCAGCTGGAAAGGAAAGGCCTAAGAGGGCAGGAGGTTAGGAAACATAAAACCAACATGGCAACATGGCTAGTGTTTGTTAGATGGTTAGAAGAGACTAGCGCTTGTATAGAGGTTGGAGGAGGACAAAGTCCATAGTTCTTGGGGAGTGTTAATCAACTAATGTGTATCTGAGGGATCTGGGAAGGCTTGTCGGAAAAGCCAAGTCTTGAGTTTTTTCTTGAATGCAAGTAGGCAAGGTTCCAGCCTGAGGTCTGAAGGGATGTTGTTCCACATAGCTGGTCCTGCTGTAGAGAAGAGGAGGAACAGATTCTCTGAAGCACCTGCCCACCTCAGTAGCAAGGGTCTAGATACTTTCTCCTTTTGCTCGCTTTGTGAATGGAATGGAAATGAGGAGGAGTGTTGCCCTTATGACATAGAAGAAAATGAAGAACCCTTTTAGAAAGTGGTAAAGTTAAAGCAGAGCAGGCCCTACAGGCATGCTTCTATTGTGCAGCAAAATATCATGTTGTTAAGGATTGTTCATGGCTTGAGGATTTAGAAAAGGAGTTAAAGCTTGTGAAGATCCAAAGAAGGAAGTGCAGTCAAAGGAAAGGAATGTCAAAACCTTTATATGAATTGTTGGCCTTGAGACAGAGCAAGTCCCACAGGTGTGCTCCCATTGTGGAGCAAAAGAGTATGTTGTCAAAGACTGCCTCCAACTTATTGCCTTTCTTTGAGCAACTTTTACTCTCTAGATTTGATTTGAACAAAATGGTCATTCTTGGTGATTTCAATTTACATACTGATGTGACCCCTATTCCTACCCACTGTGCTATGTTTTTACACATATTATCTTCTCTTGGCATCAAATCATTCAAGCTCCCACACATAAGCTTGGTCATACTTTAGATCTTGTGTTTGTTAATTCCTCGTTATCACATTGCTTGCATATCCTTAACATTTCCCCATCCCATGGTCCGATCATTTTCTAATCAAATTTCACATTCACATTTATGGTCCCAGTAATCATACTTCTCTGACACTTCCTCAATGTCCTTGGCGTGGCATGACTGATGCTTTTCTGTTTAATTCTACTATCATTCCTCCTTACAAACGTATCATTTGATAATTTTACTGATGCATTACTACAATGGAACTCTATTCTTGAATCTGTATTTAAAGAGATAGCTCCTCTAAAAATCATCAATTCTAACAAACTAAAATCTCCACCATGGCTTAAGTCTATTTCGGTCAAAACTATTGTACTATTTGTACTATTTGTATATAATCCATGCATCAACCTATTGTAATTATTTTATTATTATTACTACTGTTTTACATTGCCATATACCTTCTTTCAGTTGCTCTAGTTTAGCATTGTTATATTTTTCTAATGGTCCTTCTTTAGTTGAATGTTAATTGTAAAGCACTGTTGCTATTTTCTAATTGTTCTAGCACTGCTGCTGAAACTTTGTTGTATGTGAACCGTCATGATGTTACTAAACAAATGGCGGTATATAAAGAACCTCAAATAAATAAAAAAAAAATAAAAAACTGCCCATCAGTCTCTTAGGAAAGCAGAGTGTCTTTGGAAAATGGCTCCCTCCTCAGAGCATGCAACATCTTTTCATTCTTTCCTAAAAACTACCAATCTCTCACCAATCTTACCAAAAAAGAACATTTTTCACAACAAATTTGTAAAGTAGGTTACAACCCAGAGGTATTATTTGCCATTGCCAAAAGACTTACAACAACTATCCTATCTAATACCATTCCTACTGATTCTCCTTCTGCCATGTCTTTTTTCATTTTCTTCAATTTAAACATTGTCTTTCTTTCTTTACTGTGCCTATCTGGCATACCAATGTCTGTCCCCAAATTTCTTCTTTTTTGGGAAACTTTTGACTTTGTTTCCTCTACAGAAGTTAAGGAATTCTTAGTAAAATCTATTGACACCATGTATTTATTTATTTATTTATTTAAGTTTTTTATATACCAACATTCAAGACGGTCGTCCCATCATGCTGGTTCACAAGAAACAGGGGTGCAATTATAATAAAATAATAATTATAATAATATAATAAAAAAAAGATAATAATAATTATAATAATAATTATAATAATAATTATAATTATTATTATAATTAATATATAATTATAATAATAATTATAATTATTATTATAATTAATATATAATTATAATAATAATTATAATAATAATTATAATAATATAATAAAAAAAGATGTATCCTTTAACTCACTGCTGTCTGTTCTTTTCAAGGTTACTAGAAACACTCTCTCCCCAATTTTTTCTAAACTCATTAATTTATCACTTAGTGAGGGTGTTATCTCTTCGACCCTCAAAGAGCAGTAGTTTGCCCACTTCTCAAGAAAAGTAATCTAGATCCTACTGATCCTAGTAATTACAGACCTATATTTTCTTTGCCTTTTGTTTCTAAAACCCTTGAAACTGCTGTTTTGTACTAGTTAACTGATCACCTTGAGAAATTTGATTTGTTGGATCCTTACCAATACGGTTTCAGGCGTGCCCGAAGCACAGAACTCTTACTACTCTCTCTCATTTCTTTAGACATTTATGCTGCTTTTGACACCATTGATCATGATATTCTTCTATTCCAGCTACAAGAGTGTAATCTCTCTAGTAAATTTCTCACTTGGTTCCATTCTTACCTCTCTAATTGGTCTGATTCTGTCAAATTCAAAAATTAGTTTTCAACTGTGTCTACTATCAAAATGGTTTCCTCAGGGATCTGCACTCTTTCCTGTTCTTTTCAACACTTAGCACCCATCTGTAAAATTCTTTCTAACCTGACAGACTGCTGCAAACTATACACCGATGACATCCGGTTCATTCTTCGTATCCATTCATCCTGACAAGATACCATTGATCATCTCAACATTTGTTTTTCCACATTAAAAAACTGGCTAAAACACAACAAATTGTCATTGAACATATCTAAAACATACTTATCTTTTAACGAAGGGTTTATTACTTTAGATAATTCAACTTTTCCAATTAAATGTCACAATAAAAGTCTTGGTGTCACTTTGGATAACACTCTCTATTTTTGGCCCCCCAAAAAACATATAATTTCTCATGGCTTTTACAGTCTTCGTGAACTTGCAGGTCTTAAGAATCTCCTACACCTGCCAGAATTTTGTACTGTACTTCAAGCATCTATTTTTCCAATTATAGATTACTGCATCATTTCCATTACTATTCTATGGCCATTACAATTGTGTACTGAATTCTGCTGCTTGCCTGCTATCAGGACTAAAACGAAGGGGCCATATCACCTTTACTTTAATTGAACTTCACTGGCTTCCCGTAAATTAAAGAATCAAATACAAAATAGGAATGCTTATTTTTAAATTGCTTAATGACCAATCCTGTCCTTGGGCTAATGCTATATTAAAATTTTACCAGCCTTCCAGAGTTCTGCGCTTGTCACAGCGTGGACTGCTTGAGATTCCTTCACCTAGAGTCGCACATCTACATATGGTATGTGAATGTGCTTTCTCTGTGCTGGTCCCACTCTCTGGAATTATTTTCCAATTGAGATTAGACCGTGTGATTGGTAAAGAATTTCAGAAAAGAAGTTAAGGCTTTTTTTGTTTAAATTGGCCTATTTTTTATTTTAAGTTTCTTTTATCTGGTTTTTTTCTGTCCATTTTACTAACCATGCCTTTTTATTTTATTTTATTTGTATTGATCTATGTTTTAAGAATGCATTTACATTTTTATTATTTTATTATGTATTTCTTTAAATTGTTCTGATGTTTGTATTATTTTATGATTGCATTCTTGTTCATCACTTAGACCTATTTTTAGTGTTAAGTGATTCATAAATTCTAACAAATATAAATGTAAATATAGAGGAAATTCAGCAATAGTTGCTAAATGCCATAATAGTGCCCAGAATTGTCAATTTTCTCTAAAATGTCCTAAACATTCCAAATATTAACTACATCTCTTGAGGTGTAGTTGACATTTTATGCTCAATGGCAGGTCATAAATCACAATTTATGGTAAAAATAATTTTAATGTTAATGAGTTGCTTTGCCGGAATTTGCATGCTACACAATTTTACTAAATAATTTTTGCATTATGGCGTTTTTTAAATTAATGGTAATGTAAGTACATGTATTACTATTGCATTATAGCAGCTGTATAGTTAATGTGCATTAACACGCTTCAGTAGAGAGGCCCCTATAATCACACATCAGATCAGAATGCTCAGAGTACAGGTTTAATGGGATCTAAGCAAGCTTCATTGAGTTTCTGCAATAGCTGCCATTTGGCTTCAAGATATGGGATTTTTTGCTTTAGCTTTTGTCTTATTTTGTTGAAGCATATTCATTCTCTGCTTCTTTGCCATATGACAGAAGACAACTTTTTGATCCATTTATTGTTTGTCCTAGGTACATGTTATTTGCATGTGCTTGGCAGATATATATTTTTATTTCCTTGTACATAACATATAGCATTATCTGCCAGTTTGCAGAGCGAAAAAGCAGAAATAAATAAGATTGAAATCTTCAACAAAGTAAAGAGGAATTTTCTTTTGAACATCTTGTATATATTTCACTACTTTCTAATTATGCAAATCTTAGTGCATCTTTTCTTAATTAAATCTGTAATGAATGGGTTGCTTTCTGAAAAATAAAGGGTGGTATTTGAAAACAGGGGTTGCGCACAGCCCCCTTTTCAAACAGATCATGTTGCCAGAAGCTTTGTTTTGATATGAGCAACATTTCCAGTACAGCACATTCTGGTGGCATTCCTGTGCGGGATTAGGGTCTGACTCCATTCAGACAAGGGACAGCTCATTTCTGTCAGTCTGCACTCAAAGGAGGCAGAAGCAAAACAGCTCAGGCCTGGGATTCATTGTGGCTTAATCCCTCCTTTGCCGAAAGATAAAACTGGAGCTTTCCAAAGCCTGGTGATTTCTTGCAATGACCTGGAAAGAGATTTCTCTGAACAGTGGGACCGTAGCCCCCCGCCCTTTGCATTTTTGTTCTACAAGATCGTGTATGAGGACTATGCCTCTAGTAA
This sequence comes from Rhinatrema bivittatum, assembly GCF_901001135.1. Classification (NCBI taxonomy): domain Eukaryota; kingdom Metazoa; phylum Chordata; class Amphibia; order Gymnophiona; family Rhinatrematidae; genus Rhinatrema; species Rhinatrema bivittatum. The sequence continues at coordinate 229,875,113 of NC_042615.1, read as the reverse complement.
GGAAAGCATGCCATAGTAAGCAAGCAGACTGAGAGAAAAGAGAAGCCTGTTTGAACTGATGTAGTAAACTAGAGACTCCTTGTAGCCAATGGGAAGCAGATAGGATAGTATTTGAAACTACAGTGGTCTCTTACTGGTCAGCTAAGTCTTTGCTTTGACTTTTTTGTTGTGTTTTTTGCAGTTCAAAAGAGCATTACTCCATAGTATAGTATTCAGTATACCATAATGATAACAGCCAGGTTGCACTTAAAATAAAGGTCATTATTAAATAATCTTAATTTTGTATCTACAGTTGTGCTTATAAGTTTACATACCCCTAGCAGAATTTGTAAAATGTGTAGCATTTTAAGAAAACATGAGTGATCAGACATTTGTTATTTTTAACATTTCAAATTAAAACTATAATGCATCACAGAATAGCACAACCATTAAACTATAACAATAAGGGAAATAATAAAATAGTCAAAAAATCCTGAAGGAACAGTCCCTCACAGTAGCTCACAAGTGTCCATTAGAAATCCAAATTGACAACCTACTTGTCTTTGTGACAATTATCTAAATTCTATAAGAAGCATTTAAAAATGTTTTCTTTCAATACAACATTTTTCTTTCAATACAACATTAATAAAATGTAGTATAACCCCTTTCAAAATACACACAATATCATATCCCACATACTCATTCACACTACACAACCCTTCCCAAACTACAAACCTCCTCCCCCAAATTTTTACACCCCAGAGTTACCAATATTGATTATTGCATTGTGACAGTCTGGATACGGGTTTTTTTTTTTATTGTGGTTTGAAATAATAAAGTGTGCATACCCTTAGTTCTTAATATCATGCATTGCCCCCTTTTGCATCAATGATGCTTTGTAGTCTTTTTTGATAGTTGTGAATGAGGACTTATTTTCTCATGTGATAAAGCTGCCCATTGTTCTTGGTAAAAAAGCCTCCAGATCTTGTAAATTCTTTGGTTGTCTGGTATGAACCGCATCTTTGAGTTCTCCCCAAAGTGGCTCAATGATGTTGAGGTCAGGAGACTGTGATGGACACTCCAGAACCTTCACTTTCTTCTGTTGCAGCCACTGAAAGGTCAACTTGGCCTTATGTTTCGGTTCATTGTCATATTAGAAAGTCCAAGTGCGCCCCATGCACAGCTGCCTGACTGATGAATGCAAATTCTCCTCCAATATTTTTTATAAGATACTACATTCATCCTGCCATCAATTTTGACTAAATTCCCTGAGCCACTGTAGCTCACACACCCCCAAAATAGCAGAGATCCATGCCCATGCTTCACAGTAGGAATGGTGTGCTTCTCTTCATAGCATTTATGGTTGTGACCATAAAGTTCAATTTTGGTCTCATCACTCCAAATTATTTCATTCCAGAAGTTTTGAGGCTTCTCTAGGTGCTGTTTTGTGGCGTTGGTGCAACAATGGCTTTTTTCTGGCAACTCTACTATGCAGCCCATTTTTGTTCAAGTATCTCCTTATTGTGCATGCTGAAACACCCACACCACTTTGTTTCAGAGATGCTTGTTTTTCAGTAGAAGTTGCTTATGGGTTTTTCTTTGCATCCCGACAAATTATCCTGGCAGATGTGTCTGAAATCTTTCTTGGTCTACCTTAGTATTAACAGAACCCATAATTTTCCACTTCTTCATCAGAGTCTGAACAGTGCTAAATGGCATTTTCAAATCTTTGAATATCTTTTTATATCCTTTTCCTGATTTATAAAGTTGAACTACTTTTGCATGCAGAACATTTGACAGTTCTTTTGCTTTCCCCATGCTTCAGTAACCACCAAAGTCAGTGCAGTCCTGGATGAAATGCACAAGGGTTTCTCAAGAGCTAAGAAAACTCATTGATTATTTATACACAGACACTACTTAAAATCACAAACAGAGAGGGAATCAACAATTTGAATGCACTTAATGAAAATTACACAGTATTAAGCATTCAGAAAAAAATATATATCTCTTGTTAAAGTGACATCTCAAGGCATAGTTAAGAAGACCATCATAACACCCAGAATATTGGAGCAAATTATTGAGCTTCCACGCAATCACTTTTATTTTCATCACATAAAACATTTAGGGCCGGATTTTAAAAGGGTTACGCGTATAAGGTACACGCATAACCCTTTTAAAACCCCCCTGCGCATGCCGAGCCTATTTTGCATAGGCTCGGAGGCACGCACAAGCCCCAGGACACGCGTAAGTCCTGGGGCTTGCCTGGGGGGCATGTCAGGGGGGCGTGTCGGGAGTGATGTGGCGTTTTCAGGGCGTGTCCAGGGGCGTGTTTCTGGCTCAGGGGCGTGGCCGAGTGCCCCGACACAGCGGCCTGTGTCAGGGCCTGCTGCGCTGGCGCACGTAAGTTACTACTGCCCGGAGGCAGTAGTAACTTTTAAGATAAAGGTAGGGAGGGGGTTGAGATAGGGCCGGGGGGCTGGGTTAGGTAGGGGAAGGGAGGGGAAGGTGCGGGGGGGTGAATGGAAAGTTCCCTCTGAGGTCGCTCCGATTTCTGAGCGGCCTCGGAGGGAACGGGCAGTGCGCGCAGGGCTCGGCGCGCGCAAGGTGCATAAATGTGCACCCCCTTGCGAGCGCCAACCCCGGATTTTATAAGATACGCACGGCTACGCGCGTATCTTATAAAATCCTGCATACTTTTGTTCACGCCTGGTGCGCAAACAAAAGTACGAGCGCGTAGATTTGTAAAATCTACTCCATATTTTTTTCTGAATGCTTAATAATAACTACAATCAAGCAAAGCACAGGTGTGGATACCTACACTTCACTGACATCTCAATCTGTATATTGTCAACTTGAGTAAATATTATCAGCCCAAACATTCAAGGGTTCACAAACTTTTGAACAGGGCCATTTTATTATTTTTCTTATTGCTATGATTTGTTTTATGATTATTGTGTTATGTGATGCATAATAGTTTTAATTTGTAACACCTTCAAAATAAAAGACATGTTTTGTCTGATCATTCATGTTTTCCTAAAATGCTACACATCCTACAAATTCTGCCAGGGTATGTAAACTTATGAGTTCAACTGCATGTTCAATATATAACATTGTCTGAAACTTCAGTTAGCATATTTGTCCATTTTTTTAGTAGCTGTGAAAGTCATTTATATCATTCAGTTATTCTATTCTTTTACTTTTGTTATGTTGCTTTTATAACTGTTGCAGGTGAATCTGTCCCTTATCTGCCACAGGAAGCTGGAGGCTCTAGTTACAGTCAGAAGGTCCTAGCTGGAATGCAGCTCCTCACACAACCAGGCCTTTCTGGCAGGCTTGGCAGGGGACCTTGGAGGCTGGATGTCTGGGCAACAACCATAATAGTATTGGTAGCTATTTTGATTAGTCTATGAATACAGAATTTACCTTGCAGGTCTTTTTGACAGGCTGCAAGTGTAATAATTTGAAGCCCTATTAGAAACACAGGTGCTTACATTGCAGGGTCTGTCTGGCAGGCTACACAAGGCACTAGGAAGCTACTAGATGTTAATGTAATGGCCACACTGGTATTGGTATATATTTGCTTTTGTAGATATGGAAATGCAGGAGTACTGGGTGTGAAGTAACTTGGGGGATGTTGTATGCTCGTCTGCCTAAGATGAAAAAGATGACAAGAAGTCTTGTAAAAGGCAACATATCCGTGCATTGTGGACAGAGATGACTAGGCAGGCTGGATGAACAGATTGATCAGGGTATGCACAAATGTTGTTGGGTTTTTTTTTGTTTTTTTTGTTTGTTTGTTTTTTCATTTATTTGGGGCTTCATTTCTTTTTGATATTTTAATTTAATAAAAACAAGTAAACAAAGAAAAAAAACACAGAAAAAAAAGAAAAGAAAAATCTCATGAAATAAACGTTGAGTCCAAAGTAACAATCCTCCCCCCTACATTTGGACCCCTCCACCATTCCTCTCCCTCACCACCCAAGACCATCCTATCCTGTATTTGGAAATGTCTTCACAGGGAAGGAGCAATGACTGGTTGTTTTTGCCCCGCTGCTGCCGCTATTGGAAGTGGGGCCAGCAGACCAAGGTTAGCATCGTTATTAAACTTTTCCATACAAATGGTAATGACCATGCTCAAGCTGGCCTTGGTCTGCTGGCCTCATTCCTAATAGGCAGCGGTAGGGCTGTGGTGCCCAGATATGGCTCCTGTCAGAATGGGGGAGGACCTGGGAGTCTTTTTTTTTTTTTTTTTGCAGAAGCTGAGGCAGGGTTCAACCTTCATTTCTAAAATAAAACACAGAAAGACTAATGCAATTTTGTTCATTTTGCTTTCGTTTTGTTTTCAAAGTTCCCATTTCATTGTAAAGGAATTGTCATTGACATCTACTATATTACTTTGCAAAAGCCATATGAAATAAGACTTAAGGACCTAAAGAAATGGAGAGGGTGATGGTATGGCAGAAATTTTTGAATTGCTCAAAGGTATAAAAAATGCATGAGAAGTGTGCAAACCTGTTTCAGTGGAAATGAAGTTTTAGAACAAGAGGTCATGACATGAGGCTGTTTCAATGTACATCTGAGATGACAGATCAATGACATACACCCACTCTCATTCAGTGATGCACTTTTAAGACAAGCCAAGTCTCAAAAGGATGACCTTCAAAAGTCCTCTTGACCTTCACATGCATGTCATGTGTCATATTAAAAATTATATGCAAAAGATTTACGCTGAGGGTAATGAATTGCCACAGGCTAAGTATTTGGGATAAACAGAAAAAGAGAGAGAACGAGAGAAGGAAAGATACTGGTTATAAATCAAGAATGCAGCTAACAAACTTCCTAGTTTCACTAATGTATTGAATTTCATTTGGTTTGGTATTGCCTTTTCTTCTACTGCCTGAACTCTTGATACTGTCTTTTATTCTTTGTTTATCTTTTTCAGTATTAAAACAATGCTAGGACACTTGGCAGGTGCAGAGTTTGGTTACCAAGCTTAGGAGTGTATATTTTCCCTACAGCAGTCTCTGGGTAGGGCAAGTAATTCTTTGGTTGGCACCTTGCCTACCTAAATAACTGTTGAGGCAGCTCACACCAGTGCTACTGTAGTTGTTTAATGACCACTAGTCTCCTTCTAGGAGTCAACCTGCTGCCAGGTTGAATGGATAAGCTCCTTAGTTTTTATAGTTTGTTTGCCTATGAGGGAATGTCATATCTCCTTGAGACATGCTTATATTGCTCAGTATAAAACAGAATTTTTGAAACAAGATTATCAGTCTGAATATCATGATATTCTTTCATTTTGCATGCAATATTTTCCCATCTTTTAAAGGACCACCCACAATCTTGAGACTAGAGTCCATGAGGAAACTGTAAAAGTGACTTGTACAGTACTGATTTAAATATAGAGCAATATTTTACTTATTTATTAGGCTTCTTTGTGACAGGTGTGAACTTCACTGCCTTCAGGTGTACATTACTAAAAGCTAGTTGTTCTTTGAGAATAAAGTTCTCATATAATTATGTCACCATAAAAAGATATGCCAAGAAACTGACAACATATTACATTTCATCTGTTCTCTTTTATTATGGCAATTTCTTCTCTTTGTGGCAGTTGTGTCAACAGAAATGCTTTAAAAAAAAGTCTTACAGGCAAATTAACCATTGTAATACTGAGTGAAATGAAAATCTAAAATTAGGAGGAATGGATGGCTCAGTGCATTGACACAAGTTAACAGTCTTTCACTTCTTGATCACCATTTCAAATCATGATCATGTCTGCAGAAACCGGAAGTCATTACCATCTGAAGCAGTTCAATGGTCTATGTTCAGTGAGTTGCTGGTCTTAGATCAGTTCCAGCTGACATGCATCCAAATGAGTGGTTGTCAACCCAGTCTTTGGGGATCCTCCATCCATTTTCTGGATAAACACAAAGAATATGCATATAAGGGCAGATTTTAAAAGGTACGCGCGCGGCATACATTTGTGCGTGCTACCCGGCTCGCACAAATGTATGCCCAATTTTATAACATGCGCGTGCAGCCGCGCACATGTTATAAAATCAGAGGTCGGCGGGAAGGTTTCAATCCTTTTGGAACCGACAGTCCAGGAGAGGGGCAGATTCGGGTTTAGGTTCGGCCTGAACTCCCCAATGAAGTTTTGCTGACCCATCCATGGAACGAGGAGATAGAGGGTCGACTATCCCTTTTCTACAGTGCTGGGTCAAGATCACATCGGACAAATGGGTATTGGATGTCATACGAGAAGGATATACACTGGAGTTTTGCAGCACTCTTCGGCACATGTTCATGATGTCACCTTTCCAATCCCAGCAGAAGAAGCAGGCAGTGGAGTTTACCTTGATAAGGCTTCTCAAATTTAGGGCTATAATTCCAGTATCTACATCACCAGACATTATTCCATCTATTTCATCATACCCAAGAAGCAGGGTTCCTTTCACCCCATCCTGGACCTCAAGAATGTCAACCGACATCTACAGGTAATTAATTTCCACATGGAAACTCTGCGCTCCGTAAAAATGGCTGTACAACTGGGAGAGTTCCTAACCTCCCTGGACCTTTCGAGGCCTACATTCATATTCCAATCCAGCAAGAACACCAGCATTTCCTTTGCTTTGCAGTATTGGGCTACCATTATGAGTTCCGGGCACTGTCCTTCGGCCTGGCCACCGCTCCCAGAACATTTTCCAAGATTATGGTCGTCATAGCGACTGCACTGAGGAAAGAGGGAATCCTGGTGCACCTGTACTTGGATGACTGGTTGATCCGGGTGAAGTCATTGGAAGAGAGTCTCCGGATGATGTTCTGCTTCAGGAGCTTGGTTGGGTTATAAATATGGACAAACGCAGCCTCAAGCCCTCCCAGTCCTTGGAATATCTGGGAGTATGGTTCGACACCAAGCAGGGCAAGGTCTTCCTCCTGCCTCTGTGGATAAGGAAGTTGATATCCCTAGTGCATCGGTTGATGAACATGATATGCCCCAAGGTGTGGAGCTATCTTCAGGTCCTCGGTTTGATGGCATCAACCCTGGAGGTAGTACTATGGGCAATGGAACATATATGGCCACTTCAACGCTCCATGCTGTCACATTGGAACCCGCTGTCTCAAGACTATTTGATTCACCTCCATCTATCAATGGAAGTATGTTCTCGGCTCCAGTGGTGGGTTCAGGAAACTCACCTGGGCAAGGGTGTAAACCTGTCCCCACCGAACTGGCTGGTCCTCACAATAGATGTGAACCTCCAAGGTTGGGGAGCTCACTGTCAGGAATTGACAGCCCAGGAACAATGGACCAAGGAAGAAGTGCTCTGGAGCATAAACTACCTGGAAGCCCAGGCAGTTAGATTGGTGTGTCTTCAGTTCAGCCACTTACTCCAGGGTCAGGCAGTCTGTGTGATGTCAGACAATGCAACAATGGTAGCCTACATCAACCGCCAGGGAGGAACCAAGAGCCAGCAAGTGTCTCTGAAGATAGATCTCCTTATGGAATAAGCGGATAAGAATCTAGAAATGATCTTGGCCTCCCTCATTGCAGGATATGACAACATCAGAGCAGACTTTCTAAGCAGGGAGAGTCTGGATCCTGGAGTATGGGCATTGTTGACTAGAGCTTTTCAGCTGCTGGTAGATCACTGGAGCCTCTCGTCCATCGACCTGCTGGCTGCATCTCACAATACAAACGTTTCTTAATTCTTCAGTCGCAGAAGAGATCAGCAGTCCCTGGGAATTGAAGTCCATGTTCAGAACTGGCCAGAAGAGGACTTACTGTACGCCTTCCATCCATGGCCACTGCTGGGCAGGGTCATTCACAGAATCAAGCACCACATAGGATTAGTCTTCTTGTGGCTCCAGATTGGCCCAGGCACCCATGGTATGCAGACATGTGGAGACTTCTGGTAGAGACCCCCCTGTGCCTCCCACCTCACAGGGACCTGCTCCAGCAAGGTTTGGTCCTTCACAAGGATCCGACTTGATTTTGTCTTAGGGTTTGGCCCTTGTGAGGGCTTGCCTCATGAACCGGGGATATTTGGCAGCAATAATTACCACCTTGCTCCATGCATGAAAGTTCCCTACGTCCTTAGTGTATGTGCGGGTCTGGAGAATATTTGAGGCCTGGTGCTAGGAATGTGGTGTTTCCACTTGGACAGCCAAAATCCCTCCGGTTCTGGAATTTTTTCAGGATGGCTTGAATAAAGGATTGTCCCTTAACTCCTTGAAGTTCCAGGTAGCGGATCTCTGCTGTTTCAGAGGTGAGGTGAATGGAACCCGCCTGTCGGTGCATCTGGACATGGCCCATTTTCTAAAAGGGGTAAAGCACTCTGGCCACCCCTACGATGGCCAGTTCCTTTGTGGAATCTTAATCTAGTATTGGAATTTTTGGCAGGGCTTTCCTTTTAGCCACTGTGCAGTTTATCCTTACACCTGTTAACCCTGAAAACAGTGGTCCTAGTGGCAATATGCTTGGCCCGTTGCATCTCTGAACTACAGGCACTGTCATGTAGGGAACATTCCTCTGGATGACCCCAGGGGTGTTACAATTTCATACCGTTTCATCCTTCGTGCTCAAGGTAGACTTGGAGTTTCATATGAATCAGTCCATTTCTTTGCTGTCCCTAGATAGGCACAAGGTTATGGAAGAATACCACCTTCTCTACCATTTAAACATTAGTAGGATTTTGATGCAGTATCTGGAACTTTCAGAACCGGTGCGCAAGATGGACCACTTGTTTGTTTTTCACAGTGGAAGGAGGGAGCGTGAACCAGCTTTGCAGGCTACCATAGCTCGCTGGATCAAGGAGGTGATCACAGGAGCTATTATCCTTTCAGGTTAAAGCTCATTCCACTAAGGCTCAGGCATTCTCCTGGGCAGAAGCAAAGCTATTGTCTCCCATTGACATCTGCTGAGCGGCAACGAGGTCTTCCTTGCACACCTTCTCCAGGTTCTATTGCCTGAACATTCAGGCCCGAGAAGACACAGCCTTTGGAAGGGTGGCGCTAACCGGCCATGGGCAGTCTCCCACCCCTATCGGGAGTAGCTTTTGTACATCCCATTGATCCTGAGTCCATCTGGCTACACACTAGGAAATGGAGAAATTACTTACCTGATAATTTCATTTTCCTTAGTGTAGACAGATGGACTCAGCATCCCGCCCACGGCTGCCCAAGAATGGTGCCAAGGAATCGTCTGTGAAGTAAATATCGATTCCAAGAAGTTATGGATAAGTCATCGCCCAATACCTAAATCAGAGCATCTATAATCTTGCTGGGATTCAGCGTTTATGTTTGGTTGAGTACAGTTACAGTTATCCATTTTTAGTCAAGTTTTAATCAAGCCTTTTTAATAGTATGTCCACAATGGTTATTGAAGAGAATACTTAAGGACTGAGGTCACTAGGTCTCTGCTTCAACGGCAGGGGAGAAGAAAAACTGATACTTCACGCATATCCAGCATAGCTCTCTGCTTCAACGGCAGGAGAGAAGAAAAACTGATACTTCACGCATATCCAGCATAGCTCTCTGCTTCAACGGCAGGGGAGAAGAAAAACAACCAATAAGGGCTGAATAACATAGTCTGGGTAAAACAAATAAGCATGGGTGTAGCTTGCTTGATACGGCGGTTACTACCCCAAACCAAATAAGCCTGATACTTCACTTTCAATACATATCGAGCATAGCTCTCTGCTTCAACAGCAGGGGAAAAGAAAAACTGATACTTCAGTTCACGCATATCCAGCATAGCTCTCTGCTTCAACGGCAGGGGAGAAGAAAAACAAACAATAAGGGCTGAATAACATAGTCTGGGTAAAACAAATAAGCATGGGTGTAGCTTGCTTATTGCGGCGGTTACTACCCCTACTACCCCTAACTAATCAAGCTTGATATTTCACTTGGATGCAGCTCCATCACTGCTCTCTACATTAATGGTGGGGGTGGAAGGGAAATAGAACCAAATAGCTAAGAGAAACAGATAAGTATGAGAAAAAAAATGTGTGAAGCTTGCTAGGCAGACTGGATGGGCCGTTTGGTCTTCTTCTGCCGTCATTTCTGTTTCTATGTTTCTATATGTATCTAAGGTGACGTCAGCTTTGAAACCTGACTCCGTCTCCATCTTCTAGCAGGGGAGCATATAACCCATTGGTCCTAAGTCCATCTGTCTTCACTAAGGAAAACAAAATTATCAGGTAAGTAATTTCTCTAATTTATATTATGAATGTTGTGTTCTTTATATGGAATGATGGTATATAAAATGTCTAAATAAATAAATGAAATGAAGGACTTTGTATCCTTTATAGGAATTCAGGTCTCTGCATTACAGCAACACTGGAGAGGCCTATATGAAGGTCATCTTGTGTTTGAACAATAAGAGTCATGCAGCCACAGTTAAATACCTGAGTTTGCTCAATTTTCCAAGGTTTGAATTGTTTTCTTCAGAAAATATCTTAAAGATGTTCTGGACATTCCTAATGGGAAGACTATTATACTTTTGAAAATATATTCTATTGGCAGAGTGAAGGGTAAATGAGGAGGAAGGAGCACTGTATACTAGTATTACCATTGATAGTCTAGTTCACTGCCATTTTGGAGATATTGCAAGGTTCTACAGACCCAGCTTCCAGAGGCCCTGCAATCCTTGTAGCAGAAGAGGATTAGAAGGCTCATCTGTATATCCTACCCAGCAGTTTCCAGGAGAGGTCACCACGAGCAAATATAGGCTTCAGGTTCCACAGACCCAGCTTTCAGAGGCCCTGTACTCCTTGCAGCAGAAGAGGACCAGAAGCGCGCACACTTAATGGTGCGCGCATCTTAAAATCCCTTTCTATAAATTTACTACAGATTTTATACAGAAGGAATTTAATTCAAAACAAGAGTTGATAAGGTGGCGCGGACCATCCATTGCTCCTACCATGTGACAAGGGCCGGCCAATGGCACTGATAGCCCCTGTCACATGGTAAGTGCAAAGCTGGCTGCAAGGCACTCCACTGTGCTGGCTAGCATCTCAAGGCACTGTTGATGCTGCTGTATCTTCTGGGCCAGGCTCAGAATGGCCTGTAAACTGGGAAGATCCGCTGGGTCCATGGCCTCAGCAAACTGGCCGAGACGAGGTTAGCACTACTTATAAGAGGAAACCTTCTGTAGGTCCTCATCATTGGAGGCAGGTACGCTCAGCGTGCAGACCCAAAAGGACCTTCACTAAAACCAGCCCTTGTTCCCCACAGGTTGAACCTTGGGTACCCAAGACAGCTAGACTGAGGCATGGGTCTCCTGATGATGACAAATCCCACGATGACAGCAGATGGAGTCAGGTATACCAGACATCGAGGGCAGACAGCAAGCAGCAGAACCGAAACAGGCAGACAAGACGGAATCCAGCAGAGCAGTTATGGAGGAGAAGGAGCAGAGCGGGTGTTACTCGTGCCGGCTGCGGCAGACCCATGGCCCGGCCCCCTCACCTCTCTCAATTGAATCCAGTGCCTGGTTCCTTGTCCCTGGCGGTGGTGGGCCGCCGGCTCCGTCCTCAGGCCACCCACAGTGCCTCCGGCTCAGTTACGGATCCCTGTGCTCCTGCTCTGCGTCGGGCCTCTCACGTGGACCGCGTAGAGATGCCACAGTCCAGCACCATGCCCCTCTCTAGGCGCGCGCGCATCCTCTAGTCTTATGAAGGGACTGCAGCGGTACTTAAGGCCGGGCTCCACTCCTAAGTTTTGCCTTTGCAACAGGTCTCCAGGTTGGTCGGGTACTCGTTGCCTCCTGGTGATCTTCCCTGCATTTCTGGTTCCTGTTCTCCATGTTCCCCGTTCCAGTTCTCCTTGCTCTTACGTTCCTGATTCCTTCTACCTTTGGACTGCGTTTTCAGACACAACCTCTGCTTTGCTTGACTACACCGTTGCCTCTCTCCAAGCCTGGACCTCTGCATTGCCTGACTACATCATTGACTCTCTCCTTTTCCAGACCTCAGCCTGTCTTGCCACTGCTTCTCGATTACCGCCAGCCCTGACCCTAGCTTGTCTATGACGCTCCATCAGTCTATGTCCTGGACTTGGCCTATTCAGGCTTCAGCCTGTTCTTGCTCGGGCACCTCCTGTTTGATTCTGTTCCTATTGGCGCCCGGGTCTCCAGGACTCCACCTCATCTAGTGCAGACTTCTTCTCATCACTGTTGCTGCCTCTGGGCTGACCCTTCAATCCACCCATCAATGACGACATACGGAGGTCCACCTAAGCCCAGCCGGCCCCGGTACCCAAAGGCTCAACCCACGGGGAACAAGGGCTGGTATTGGTGAAGTGCCAGCCGGTTTCCGTCCTTCAGCCCACTCCACCTGCCGATGGTGAAGATCCGTAGGATTCCTCCTACGGGTAGCGTCAACCCCACCTCAGCCCAGGGGTCCACCTCTGGTGCAACAATGGGAACAAGGGACAGGAACACAATTACTGAACATATAGATAGTCATAGTTTAATGTGAAAAACCCAACATGGATTTAGACAAGGGAAGTTTTGCCTCAACAATCTGCTATATTTTTGAAGGTGTGATTAAACGTGGATAAAGCTGAGCCAATTGTTATAGTGTATCTGGATTTTCAGAAAGCATTTGACAAAGTAACTCATGAGAGACTCTAGAGGAAATTAAAAATTCATAGGATAGGAGGCAATGTTCTATTGTGGATTGAGAACTGGTTAAAAGATATATTCTTCAAGGAGACACTTGATCTTTAAGGATCTTTAAGGAGACACTTGATCACCCATTACTTCTGTATCATATGCCTTGGGCCCCCGCCACGCCTTATCCATTATGCAGTCGCATAATGCTACTCCATTAAACGTATTATTTGATGTTACACCCACAGCCGCCCCAGTTGTTGTTGCTCTATATATTATGTTATTCACTGACGAATCATTTCACTATTTGTTATTGTTGAATTGTTGACTTGTTCTATGTAACGCCATAGCCGCGACTGTTCTGTTTAAATGGAAACCGATATGATTTGATATTTTTGTTCAAGAATGTCGGTATAGAAAAATTCTAAATAAATAAATAAAGATAGAAAACACAGAGTAAGGATGGAGAAAGGTGAATAGTAGAGGGATCCAGGGATGTGTATTGGGACCACTTCTTTTTAAAATATTTATAAATGACCTACAGATGATATCAAATTATTCAAAGTTGTTAAATCACAAAAGGATTGTGGGAAATTGCAAGAGGACTTTACAAGACTGGGCATCCAGGTAGTAGACGACATTTAATTTGGACAAGTAGAAAATGATGCATGTAGGGCAGAGTAACCCAAATTATAGCTAGACAAGAATGCAAGCCTGCATATTGAAAGTCACCATCCAGGAAAAGTATCTAAGCTTCATCGTGGATAATATGTTAATATTCTCTGCATAATGTATGGTGGCAACCAAGAAAGCAATTAGAATGCTAAGATTTATTAGGAAAGGAATGGAGAACAGAACAGAGAATATCATAATATCTCTGTATTGCTCCATGGTGTGACCACATTTTCAGTACTGTGTGCAATTCTGGTCACTGCTGAATTAGAAAATATATTTATTTATTTATTTATTTATTTATTTATTTAAAGGCTTTTATATACCGGAGTTCATGCACTAGTGCATACCACTTCGGTTTACACGGAACAAGGAACAGAAAATTACATCAAACAGATTGAACAATTAAACAAATATACAATTACATCCAACAATTGGGTATAAATAACATGGCTAACTTAGTAGGAACTTAGAGTTAGAGGTGAAGGAGAGAAATAGTACCAAGTGGTAATAGAACAATGTTAATAGCTAAATAATAAATATAAATAGTAAATACAAGTTCTTATAATAAATACAGGTGTTTACAGATTACAGTCTTCATGAAAAGTTTACGTCTACAGAATAGGGTCAAGTAAATAAGAACTGGCGGTTATTTCTATAGGAGTGAAGACTTCAAAAACTAAGGTTACATCTGGATTAAGAGGTATTGGTGTAGCATGTTCAAATATTTAATGATTTGGAATTGTGAGACCAAGGATAAAATTAGGAGTTGTTTGATATGATTATAAAAGCGAGAATGATTCAAGTTCTGGGATGTGGTTCTGAGCTAGACCTTTAAGTGTAGGCTTTTGTAAAGAGCCAGGTCTTGAGTTTCTTTTGAATGTTCGAGTACACGTTTCGAGGCGAATGTCCGTGGGGAGGGCATTCCAATGAAGGGGGCTGGCAGTCGAGAATGCACGTTTCTTGAGTGAGGACTTGGCTGAAGGTACGTGTAAGGTGCCTAAGTATCTGTTTCTGATTGGTCGTGAAGACTCGTGTAGGCGAAGTGGAAGGCTTAGATCTAGCGACGTTTGTGAATGGATGTTCTTGTGTGTTATAGTTACCACTTTGAAAATGATTCTGGATCTGATGGGGAGCCAGTGTAAGTGTAAGTATAGGGAGAAGGGCAGCTGAAATGAATAAAAGGAATAGAACAAAGCTACTGTCACATGGTAAGGGCAAAGGCCGGCCAGTGCCATTTTGACTAATGGCAGCCACCAGCCTGGAATTGGGAGGTCATTCCTGGGCCCTCCTGCTAGATCACCATGGATATTGGGTGAGTCCTTGGTGGGTCGGGAGGGTGGGCAAGGGGCTCTGCTGGTGAGGGTGCTTTATATTTAAATAAATGGAAAGGATTGGAGCAGGTTTTGGATTTGTTTGTTTTTTAAAGGTGCATTTTTTTAAGCTCCTCCCCAAAAAACGAAACAACTTTCGTGGGTTTTCCTTTCATTTTTTTAAATTCCCAAAATGCAACATAATAGGAAATATCATCTTTATTTTCTATTTTGTTGCAAATTCCTACCCCTAATCACTAAGGTCTTGATGCTAAGACCAGCTCTTTCATTATTTTTATTAACAACATTGCAGAGGAAGCTGAGGAAAGGTTTGATTGTTTGCTAATGACTCAAAACTCTATAATGAGCTAGAGTATTGAAGCTGTTCTTTGATTTTAAAAAAATGTATAAAATTGTGCATCTAGGATGCAAAATCCATTATTCACTTATCAATTACAAGGTGAAAAACTAAGGGCCTCATTTTCCAATATCGCACAGGATACCAAACAGGGGTGTTACCTTATGCTAATAAGCATGTGTATCGCAAATTGCGATAACAGCTATGCAACACGCTCTTAGCGCAAATTGCGCTATTAACCCAATTCACGCTACATTGCCAGTATATATCATGGTGTTTCCGGACAGCCTGTTTCAGAGGAGAGAGAGAGAGAGAGAGAGAGAGAGAGAGAGAGAGACTGGTGCGCGAACAAAAGTAAGCGATCGCACAAGTATTTAAAATCTGCCCCATGATTTTATAACTTGTGTGCCTGCCGGGAACTGCGCACACATGGACACGTGCACGCGGGTCGTAAAATTGACCCCTTGGCCCTGGTCAAGATTTTCTTAGTGTTGGAAACTTATCTCCAGGGTCAGAGGTTGAGTTAAGTTTTCAGCCATCCCGGATAAGTATTGACTTATCTGGTAAGCAATGCAGCTGTATAAGAGTCGGTGTAACATGTTCAGAACATCTGTGACCAGAAATTAGACGTGCAGCTGCATTCAGAAGCAATTGTAGCAGATGAATTGTAGCATCAGGCAGGCCTAAATAGAGCCCATTACAGTAGTTGATGAGAGGAAAAATAGAAGCCTGCACAATGGAGCAGATGTTTTAAACCAGAGAGAACTCTAAGCTTGTAAAAAACCAGCCCTAACCACCGACTTAGTATGCGTTTGAAAAGTCAAGTGTGGATCAAGCCACACACCTTCGGATGGATTTTAAAAGCCCTGCTCGCGTAAATCCGCCCGGATTTACGCAAGCAGGGCCTTGCGCGCCGGCGCGCCTATTTTCCATAGGCCTCCGGCGTGCGCAGAGCCCCAGGACATGCGTAGGTCCCGGGGTTTTTGGAAGGGGGCGTGTCGGGGGGCGGGACCCAATGACGTGGCGTTTCGGGGGCGGGGTGTGGCATTTCGGGGGCAGGGCCGGGGCGTGGTGCCAGCCCAGGGGCATGGTCCAGGCCTTCGGACCAGCCCCCGGGTCGGAGCATGGCGCGCCAGCAGTGCGCTGGCGCGCATAGATTTACATCTGCTTCTCGCAGGCATAAATCTACAGACAAAGGTAAGGGGGGGTTTAGATAGGGCCGGGGGGGGGGGGGGTTAGGTAGAGGAAGGGAGGGGAAGGTGAGGGGAGGGCGAAAGAGAGTTCCCTCCGAGGCCGCTCCGATTTCGGAGCGGCCTCGGAGGGAACGGTGACAGGCTGCGCGGCTCGGCTCGCGCCGGCTGCCCAAAATCGGCAGCCTTGTGCACGCTGATCCAGGATTTTAGAAGATACGCGCGGCTACGTGCGTATCTTATAAAATCCAGCGTACTTTTGTTTGCGCCTGGTGCACAAACAAAAGTACGCGAACGCGCTTTTTAAAAAAAATCTACCCCCTAGACTTTTAATACTTTGAGTAATATTAAAGGTAGAACCCTCAAGAGTGATGGAAGAGTAATCAAGCATAGCATGCACTCTTTGAATAAGAAGAAATTCAGTTTTTTTGGTAATAACTATGCACATTTATTTTGATATAGCCACAGTTTTATAGTAGTAGTAATACATATTTGAATGTGTTGGACAGTAGAATGCCAGGTGGGGTGAAGACATATGAAAAATTAGAGGTCATGTGCATAAATCTTGTAGCCATTACATAGAGTGGATTTACAAATGGGAGCAAGGTAGATGTTGAAAATCATGGAAGATAAGGCAGCTACTGCTGCCTCTACTAGTAAGCTGTTCCATGCATCCACTGCCCTTTCAGGAGATGTAATATTTCCTTATATTTTCTCAGAGCCTCTCTCCCTCCAACTTCATTTCATGATCCCTTATCCTTATCATCATACCTCTTCTAATGTACCTGAACATATTCATAGTTTTCCCTGTCACTTTATTAGTCTGACAGCCAGCCTTAAGGTCACCAAAGATGATTACTCTTTGATCCTTTTTTTCTCTTTTGCAATTGCCTGATGTTCTACATGGAACAGTTAAAATCTAGGAGGAGGAAATGACAGAGCTGACTTTCACAGAGTGGCAGTACAGCAGCATCAAGCTCTTAAGAAGAGGAGACCAGATGAATCAATATGTGTTATCAATCTGCTCCCCAGGAGTTGGCAATCTGTTATAAGTCCGCTAGGGAGTTAGCAATCTGTTATGGATCACCCTGCCAAAGGGGAGGAGCTAACAATTGTAATACTCCATAGGCGGAGTTAATGATCTGTGGTGGGTTGGCTACCCACAGAGTGGCAGTCTGTAAAATACCGCTCTAGTAGTGTAAGGAATAAACACTTAATGTAAATTGGTGAATCCCTGGGCCGATGGCAGATGACAGTGCCCCCAGGAGGATATCCTGAGAGGGACCACTGACTAGGCTGGAGTATGGAGACAAACACAGATAGTTCTTTATTAGACAGGAAGTAGAACCACCAGAGGTGGCAGTAGCGAGCTGATGTGCCCGGCAGGGCTGAAGTCCCTCAGATACTGGAATTGCGGTCTCTGGGTTGCTGAGCTGTAGAGAGAGACTATAGGTCGTGAGTAGACAGGGTATGCTGGATACATAACCAGTAGTAGATGATACACTCACAATTGTAGATATTGTAATGGCTTCTATGCAACAGAGAGTCTTCAGTATATTCAGGAACAGGAGCCGTAGGCGAGTACTAATTCCTATATGCACTCTGGAATGAGAACTCACAATATCTGTATATGAGATAGCTTCTGGAATAGAAGAGAGTCTTTGGAGGGTTTTAGGAACATAGACCCTTGTGGAGCGAGTACCAGTTCCTATCTGCAATCTATAATAGTAGTTCACAAGATATAGCTATGTGATAGCTTCTGAAATAGAAGAGAGTCTGTGAAGGGTTTTAGGAACATGAGCCCTCGTGGAGCGAGTACCGGTTCCTATCTGCAATCTGAAATAGTAGTGCACCAGATATAGGTATGCGATAGCTTCTGAGATAGAAGAGAGTTGAGAAGGGTTTTAGGAACATGGGCCCTCGTGGAGCAAGTACCGGTTCCTATCTGCAATCTGCAATAATGACTCACGATCTCCATAGCTGTGATAACGTCTTAGACAGAAGAGAGTCTTCGGAGATTAGGAACATAGACCCTCGTGGAGTGAGTACTGGTTCCTATCTGAAATAGAACTCACAGTGTTCACGTCTGAGATCGCTTCCAGGCAGTAAGGAGTCTTCTGAGCATTCAGGGATGTAGGCCTTCAAGGAGTGAGTACCGGATCCCGTCTTAGCAATCTGAAATCAAGAAGAGAGAGCGGGGCCCCCGAGGAGCGGGTACCTCTGGGTAAGTTGAGGAGGCAGAGCAGCAGCGAGAGAGTTATCCCCCTTGCTAACTCAATTCGCAGTTGCAAGCAAAGACCTTTTAAGTTGGAAGTGGATGACGCCCCCGAGGTTCGCGCCCTTGCCGGTACAAACTCTGGAGCGCGAGCGCCCTTACATCATCAGGAACATGGCGGATCCGCAGCGTCAGGCCAGCCTGGGGATTCCAGGGAGAAGCGGCGAAGAGAAGCCGCAGCAGCATCTGTCCGTCAGACTCGAAGGGAGTCACCACTAAGGTAGAGAGGGTGGAGCGAGGGTGAGAACAGGCACAAACGCAACAATATGCCATGTCTGCAGGACTTTAACATACAGTATTCTCAGGTATAATCAAAGGAGGTGGCAAGTTTCCTTGCATGTACATTAGCCTTAATTAACTGTACTTCCATGAGAAAGGATGATCTCCTGCAGATGATCAGACTTGTACAGTTAACAGCTGAGTGATATCCTTAGTTAGAGCAAACTAGGCAGGAACAAACAAGCTGACTGCATGGGCCAAATGTTCCTTATTTGCCCACATCTATTATGTTACTGTGGTATTTCAGTGCAAGTATACGTGTGGGAGAATGAATGTAAGGAAAAGTCCCTTAAGAAGTTGAAATTAAAAATAAACAAATGCAATACCAGGGCAGACACAGTCTTCCCTATTTGATATGGAGCTATATGGTTACTATTTAAAAATGAGCATAGCTTGTTCTATCATTATGAAGTCTACAAGTGTATGAGTAAGGGAAGGACAGAGTAAGGGTATGAGATTTGAACTGTATACACAGACTAGATATAAAGATAGTGTTAGTATTGTGTAACTATTTCTTTACAGTTACAGTCATCAGGAAAGGATTAGTGTAAATGGAATTGAACTGCACAAACGTTGTTCACTGTGCCAGCCTGTATTGTATAGACATGAGGAAGCTGGCAAATAATTATGTTAAGACAAATCCAAATGCACATCAGTTGTCTTTACTAAACCACAGGGAAGTTGTTAGTGAAGAAGTGAATATTCTAAATTATATTGAGACCAAATAGGGTTTAGATTACATAGCGGCACAGGGCACACATACACAAAGATGTGTGTGACGAACTCTACAGTCACGTCACCAGTAAGACCTGGGTGAAACCTTTTTGTTTAGTCAGTGAAAGTGCAGGTTAGTATGAGGAGGAGGTTTTCATTCAAATGCAGTCACTCCCTTTGAGGAGTCTGGAATGGCCATCATCCTGAGAGTCTATTTAATAGCTCTCCAGAGACAGCTTGGGAGGCAGTCCCTTTAGGTTTATAAAGCGTTCAGAGGTGTAGAGGAGCTTTTTGCCTTTGTTATTTTTTGAGGGTCAGTCAGTGGAAGCAGGCTAACCTAGCCTGGGGATACTGGCCAGAGTCAGGAGGGTTTTCCTTCTAGTTTACTCACTAGCTGGTTGGGATATCCCTCTGGGTCTAGTTTTTAGGGTTAATTCCTCACTGGACACCTGGGACTTTCTTGGGCACATGGATACCCCTGAAGTGGCCCCTTTGGGTCTCATTTTAAAAAGCATTTACATGCTTAAAATTGGGTTTTACACATGTAAATGTAATTTACCCATGTAAGTGGGCTTTTGAAAATTGCTACAATATACCATTGACTTGTCCATAGGATTTACCCACATAAGTGTACTTTACATGCGTAAATGGCTTTTGAAAATTGCTACAATAGTAGTTACATTTACATATATAAATCCTTTTGAAAATTCACCTGTTTGATTTCAAGATCCAGGAAGAAGTTTTGCCTGCCCTTCCTTCCTTTCTGAAGCAAGAGAGCTGCTTGTTTCAAGGGGATTCTTCCCATCAGGAATCCAGAGAGAAGAACTAAAGAGACTGTGTAAAAATTAAGGAGATTCTGAAGATCTGCTAACCATGAGTAAGGGAAGGCAAATATCACTGTGGACACCCATCTGGTGTGTAACCATCCTGGGGAGAGAACGAGAAGATTTACTCTCTCTGCCATAGACTTCTAATGTTTTTGTCAGATTGTAAGGGGTTTTTGTCCAGTCTAAAGAAACCCTGCCCACTTGGGTCTCTACTTTTCCTAATCCAAGAGAGTGGATATTTCTTTGGCCCTGATACATGAGTCCTGTACACATAGAGGGAAGAGACTGTAAACAAATCAAGATAATTCTGTGGTGCTGCATTTTGAGTTTTGTGAAATTCATCATCAGTTTTAAACAGTCAAAACTTTAATTTTGGACACTAAATCAGTGACTCCAGAGCATTTCGTTTACACTCACTGCACCCACCTTAAGGAATAGTTTCATCCCCAAGGGAACACAAATACCAAAAGGAAGGAGTAGAAAGGATACCACTGTCATATTGGGTCCTGGAAGCATATCTTCCACCCTACCTACAAACTTACTCCCAGGATATGGCCCTTGAAGTAAGAGGGAATGTGAAAGAGCTTGCTGGTGAGTTGATCCAGCCACGAAGAGAAACAAATATTTTTATGGCTCCACCTGTGCAGGATAGGCATGCCGGGGTAGAGTTACATAGGTGTTTGTGTGTGCGTGTGTGTATGTGCCTGTGTATGTATATATATATATATATATATATATATATATATATATATATATATATATATATATATATATATATATATATATATATATATATATATATATATATATATACACACATACAATTTTGTATATGTGTGTATTGTGCCATGAAACCTAAACTCTATTTGGTCTAGATTTATTTTAGAATATATTTATTTTATTATTTATTTATTTATTTATTATTTTTCTATACCGAAGTTCCTGTACGAATACAAATCACACCGGTTTACATAATAACAACAAAATTCGCTTAGGAGCGTTACATAGAACAAGGAAGGCATAAAAATATGAAATGAATTTTAACTTATATATATATATATATAATTTAACTTTGCATTTTGTTATATTACCTTTTTCTAAGACTAGCTTGTGAGTAAATAAGGTAAACTGTAGAAATGTTGGTGATAAAAGACAGTACCTAAGATGAGCAGTAGGTAAATTCAGGCTAAAGATTTTAGTTTTGTTTCATTTGGATGGTAATTTTTTGTTTCATTCTCTTTTCCTCTCATTGCTTTCAATATTTTATTTTAAGAGGTAGGTGCAGATTGACTGAAGTGAAGAGAAGCACAGCCTTGCTAGCTTTCATGATTTATTTCTTTATTTTATCTTATATTCTGCAATTCTAAATATTCATTGCAGATTAAAATGCACATACATAATAACAATAACATTTAAAACATAAGTCCAAAAATCTAAAATACTAATATTACATATATATAACATCACAGAAAACAAAATAGATCATTAAATTTCTCAGTAAAAGCATTTGTAAAAAGAAAACCTTTGGCTCTCTTGCGAAATTTAAAATAATCTCTCTCATCCCATACCTCCAATAGTATAGAATTCTATAAGTTAGGGCACATTATAGAAAAAGCCTTGGTCCTAATCCCATTCAAATGACAATTATTTATAGAAGACTGTGAGGGAGTATATCAGAAACTCCCTCAAACTACCTTAAGGAACTGGTCACAGAGATCTAGCCGGGTCTTATTTAAGGTTCCGTCCCACAAGGGATTCTAGGCCTACAGAAGTTGAAATGGACCAGAAGGTTTAGAGAGGCCCCAGGAAGCAGGCAGGAACCAGGAATTTGATAAGACCTGTTATCAGGGCCGGTGCAAGGGTATTAGGCGCCCTAGGCGAAACATCAGCTATGCCGCCCCCCCCCCCCCCCCCCCGCCTCCACACACAATTAACTTACATTGTGCATTAATGAAAATAATGAAGTCTGTATTTATAACAGAACACTTATTTGACATTTTTATGCCATGTAAACCATTGAGATGATTTGTCTTATCGACGGTATAGAAACTCTTTTATAAATAAATAAATAAAAATATATAAAATAAACATAAACCAAAGCTATACTTGTTGCTCAAACAAAAAAAGCAGACACATCACATAATATTAAATAATTAAAATGGCAGTCAATCAAGAAAAATGAACTTAAAAAGCCATCTTTACTTACCCCCTCCAGCAGCTCTCTTACTCTTCTTCCATGCAGGCTGTAGTACACACCAGAAGCAGCAGTAGTGGCTAAGCTCTATACCAGGGGTCAGGAACCTTTTTGGCTGAGAGAGCCATAAACGCCACATATTTTAAAATGTAATTCCATGAGAGCCATACAATATGTTTAAAACTAAATACAAGTAAATGTGTGCATTTTATGTAAGATCACACTTTTAAAGTACAATAAGTCTCTGAAAATATTACACCAGGCCTTAAGACACCAATACATCTCCTATTAGGAAAACGGACCAAGTCAGGCTGCTATATAATCCTACACAGAAACAACACGCCAGCAGAAAACCTCACCTGAATCACATGCTGTCCCTCACCTAACATAGAATAAAGAGACCAAAACGCATAACAAGAAGCATGCAGAAAAAACTGAACTGGAAACTGCAACAAGCCAGAGTCTCTGTATGCAGTGTAACAAAGGAAAAAAGAAACATCACCCATCCTTATAAAACAAATCAAGAAATATAAAATCATCAGCAGTAAAACTGTACTAACAAAAAGAACATATTTCGAAACAGCTGATGAGTGGAATATCCAATAATTAAAAACTCATATAAAACATTTCCAGATACCAACAAAATATTTAAAAATAGCAGACACAAAGACCCAGTAATGAAAAATAATAAGGATACAAAAATTTTTTTGCTCTGCATACCTGGGAACGTTTGATATCCAGGTGTCCTGAGATTGTTCTGAATTAGCAGGAGGAGGGGTGGTTTGCTTGGAACTTTCTCCTCTCTCAGTCATATACCAGCGCTCTCTCTCACACTGGCTCTCAATGACACACCTATACACACATGCTCTCAGTACTCACATATACACATGTTTTTTCTCTCTCATATAGGCTCTTAATTACACATTTACACACATGCTGTCTATCTTTTCACGCTTACACACACACACAGGCTTTCAATCACATAAATACATGCTGTCTTTTTCTCTCACACACAGACTCTCATTCACATGCTTACAAACATGTCCTCTCTTTCTCTCATTTACACACAGGCTCTCAATCACATACTCACATGCTCCATCACCTAAACCAGCTGTCAATCAGACACAGACACACATGATCTCTCTCTTACTTATACACACAGGCTCTTAATCATACATACACATGATTTCTCTCACACACAAAGGATCTCAATCATACACACATACTCTTTCACACAAACTTACACATACAGGTTCCCAATGGTAAACTTACATTCATGCTCTCTCTCTCTCTCACAGGCAGGCTCTCAATCACAGACATACTCTCTTTCACATATACAGGCTCTCAATCACAGACATACTCTCTTTCACATACACAGGCTCTCAATCATTCACATACATGCAATCTCTCACTCACACACACAGGATCTCAAACACACGTGCTTGCTCATTCATTCACTCTCTCTCTCCCCCACCCCGGGAACTCGCGGCAGCAGCAGCCTCCTCCCAACGCTAACCTCTTCATTTTCAGCCCTCGCGGAGGCAGAGTCCCATCGGCCGCGGTTGAAACTCCATTTTCCTCCGAGCCGCGCTGCAGTCTTCTTCCCGTCGGACACTAGCGTGGCCTCTTCTTCCCGTGCAGGCACCCGATGCTCTCCACTTCCTCTTTCGGGCCGCGGGAAGAAGAGAGCACACCGGCGTGCTCTCTTCTTCCCGCGGCCCGGAAGAGGAAGTGGAGAGCATCGGGTGCCTGCGCGGGAAGACTCCCGCGCAGGCACCCGATGACTCCAGCGCAGGCACCCGACTGACACCCGATGACTACCGCGCAGGCACCCAGCTGACACCTGATGACTCCCGCGCAGGCACCCGGCTGACTCCAGTCGTGCCCGGCGTGCTCTCTTCTCCTCCCCCCCCCCCTCGGTCCGGAAGAGGAAGTGGAGAGCATCGGGTGCCTGCGCGGGAAGAAGAGACCACGCGTGGTCTCTTCTTCCCGTGCAGGCACCCGATGCTCTCCACTTCCTCTTCCGGACCGCGGGGGGGGGGGGCGGGAAGAAGAGAGCACGCCCGGTGCCGCTGACGCCAGCTGTCCTGCTGCGTTCCACCCGGGCTGACAGCAAAGGACTCACATGCTTGAAAGCGCGGCTCTCTTAATTTTACCGGGGCAGTGCCACCCCCGGGAAGCTGGCGCCCTAGGCGACCGCCTAGTTCGCCTAGTGCTTCCGCCGGCCCTGCCTGTTATGCCTGGCACCCAGTATTGGTGAGATATCTGAACTTCCAGGTGAACTGCCAAATTTGTATGTTTTGCTTTGCACTAAGCTTGTTTTCACTAAAAGTAAACCACTTAAGGAACAGCCAGAGTTTGTCTCCTTTTTCCTCTGGCTGTTTCTAGGCCACTATTGCTCGAGTGACCACAAAGACTCGAAGAGCAATAGCTGGGATGAAAAATGTAAAATATGCAAGAGGGTGTACCAAGAAAGTTTATCTGATAAGCAATAATTCTCTAAATAAATCACTTTATGTAATAATATTAACAACTTAAATTGTATTCTCTTGTCATTTGGCAACCAATAGAGTTCATTAGCCACTTGGCGCTTTAGATAATGCAGCATATAAGTGTTTCAACAAATAAATAAGGTGTAATATTTACCAGGGATGTGCATTTGTTTTTCACGAATTAGACAATGTCAACGATATTGTCTAATTCGTCATGGTTCGGTAGTGCTGATATACGAAGCGATTTTTGCTGAAATTTTGGCAAAATTTGTATTTTATGTTAATGCGCACTAATGGAGTTACTGCACACTGCATATCTCTTAATGCACAGTAATACCAATTAGTGTGCACTGTTTTTCTAGCTAACGAACTCCTCTGAATTGATACTTTTTCATTTTTAAGTTGTATTTTTTTAGGGCACACTGACATTAGTTATAGTGCACTACTACATACTTAGTGTGCTGTAAGTTCTATTAGGGCGCATTAACTAATCTGTTAGTGCGCACTAAGGGGCGGATTTTAAGAGCCCTGCTCACCTAAATCCGCCTAAATCCAGGCGGATTTAGGCGAGCAGGGCCCTGCGTGCCGGTGCGCCTATTTTACATAGGCCTACCGGCGTGCGCAGAGCCCCGGGACTCGCGTAAGTCCCGGGGTTTTCTGAGGGGGGCGTGTCGGGGGCGGGCCCGGTCTGCGCGGCGTTTTGGGGGCGTGTCGGCAGCATTTTGGGGGCGGGCCCGGGGGCATGGCCGCACCCTCCGTACCCGCCCCCAGGTCGCGTCCTGGCGCGCAAGCGGCCCGCTGGCGCGCGGGGATTTACGTCTTCCTCCGGGAGGCGTAAATCCCCCGACAAAGGTAAGGGGGGGGTTTAGACAGGGCCGGGCGGGTGGGTTAGGTAAGGGAAGGGAGGGGAAGGTGAGGGGAGGGCAAAAGAAAGTTCCCTCCGAGGCCGCTCCGATTTCGGAGCGGCCTCGGAGGGAACGGGGGTAGGCTGCGCGGCTCGGCGCGCGCCGGCTATACGGAATCGATAGCCTTGCGCGCGCCGATCCAGGATTTTAGCGGATACGCACGGCTACGCGCGTATCTACTAAAATCCCGCGTACTTTTGCTGGCGCCTGATGCACCAGCAAAAGTACGCCAAATCACGTGGTTTGAAAATCTACCCCTAATGGGCCTTAATGCGCATTAACATCTAGCTAGTGCATACTATCTCGTTCAGTGTACTGCTCACTAATGCTGAGATAGTGCACACTAACTGGTTGTTAGTGCGCAGTAAAGGCCCATTAATGTGCACTAATGCACTTTGTCAAAAATTGCCAAAAAAAAAAAAACCGAACCATTGGAAAACAAAATTTTCTGCAGAGCGCCCAATCCAAAGCCCGAACTGATATCTTTAAACGAAGCACATCTCTCCCATTGTAAGCCACATATCATCCTTACTGCTGCATTTTGCAGTAGCTGTGATATTTGAATAAAATACTTTGGTAACCTAGGAAATATTGAATTACAGCTATCCAAAGTGGTAATTACTAAAGCTTATACCAGCAATCTGAAATTCTGTAATGGTAATAGATTTCTCAAAGACCTTACTAACAGCTTTAAAAATGCATTCCTAGAAACCTTTCCAACTTGTGCTTTCAGAGAAAAGTCCAAGTCTTAAGACCACTCCTAAATTTTGAGTTTCATCACAAAGATCTAATGAATATTTACAGTTAAAATGGAATCATCTGATTTCTTACCCAGCCACAAGATAGTAGTCTTATTACAATTTAGGGTCAATCCATTACGATCGTGCCAATTCCTAATTGTATACAACTATAAATAAACTTCTCCATTGGAAAAAACCCTTCATCTTCATTTGATATATAAAACTGAATGTCATCTGCATACATTTTATAAATTAAACATAACAATGACATAAGCTTACCCAAGGGCTGCATAAAAACATTAAATAAAATGAATCTTGGGAAACACCTAAATCAATTAAATATCAAGATGAACAATTTCTTTCTGAACATACTTGTTGCATTTTATCTTGTAAGTACAATGTAAACCACTGAGTATTTATGAATTGCTTTGTAAACTAAACCAGGATCTGCCCAAAGTGATTTACACAGGGGTAGATTTTCAAAGGGGTACGTGCGTAAGATACGCGCGTACCCGCCGAAAACCTACCCCAACCCCCCCCCCCCCCGCGCGCGCCGAGCCTATTTTGCATAGGCTCGGTGGTGGGCGCAAGCCCCGGGACTTGCGTAAGTCCCGGGGCTTGCTAAAAAGGGCGGTCGGGGTCGTGGCCAGGGGGCGCGGTTTGGGATTGGGGGCATGTCCGGGGGCGTGTGAACGGTCCAGGGGCGTGGCCGAGTGCCCCGACACAGCGGCCTGTGTTGGGGCCTGTCACGCCTGCACGCATAAGTTACTACTGCCCGGAGGCAGTAGTAAATTTTCCAATAAAGGTAGAAGGGGTCTAGATAGGGCCGGGGGGGGGGGGGGGGGAGGGAGGGGTTAGGCAGGGGAGGGGAAGGAAAGGTGCGGGGGGTAGAAAGAAAGTTCCCTCTTTATAAGATACACGTGTATCTTATAAAATCCAGCGTACTTTTGTTTGCGCGCACGTAAATTTATAAAATCTACCCCACAGTCTCACATAAAATTACAAAACATAAAATGTAATCATAATACAATTAAAAGCAAAATCATAAATAGACATCATTTGAACAACTGCTATCAATGACTGAGCATCCACCCTCCTCACCTATCACTCCTCTGGGATATCAACCATATTTTTAGACCTTTTCAAAATCTAAGTAGATTGCCTTTTGCTCATAACTTAAAAGGATGCTCATTCCAGGATTTCATAAATGCTGCCAAAAAAGCCTGGTTCTATAAGTACACATGCGTAAAGGCCTTTGCTGCTGAGAGTTGAAGTTGGTATCTATGATTTACTCACAAGTTATGACAACTATCCACCCATCTCAAACTTCCTCTCAAATGTGGGGGACACAACCCCTTCACCCTGAAAGCCAAAACCTGGCATTTAAATCTACAATGCTGAGTTATAGGTAGCTAGTGTAGCTGTCTAAATAATGGTCCAGCCGAGATATGTCGTGAACTGCCTGTTATAAGATAAGTAGTCATATTCTGTATTATTTGCAATTTTCTAGGCAGTTTCCCTGGCAATCCCAAATACAATGCATTCCAATAATCCATTTGAGACATAACCAGTGCATAAAAAAACCTTTAGATCAGTAAAGTCCAAAAAAGGCTTCAATTGTCTAATTAAATTCAACTTCAAATAGGCATTTTTAACAACCTGGGAAAACTGTCTTTCCAGCGAAAAAGAGGAGTCTAATATCACCTCCAAGGATTTCACGTCCTCTCTTGGCACTAGCAAATTACCCCCACAATAAGGAAATTCAAAGACTTCCTGGTCCAATTCGCAACAGTTCCATTTTACAAGCATTAAAAACTAAGGCATTGTTTTTCAACCACTCTCCCACGACAAGTATTAGTTCGCTGAATAGCTTCCACACCATTTCTTCCCAAAGGCACTACTAACTGTATATCATCTGCATAAATAATGGACATAAATCCCAGAGAATGAATAAGGGCTCCTAATTGGGCTAAAAATTGTTAAAAACAAGGGGGGGGGGGGGACAAAGACGAGCCTTGCAACACACCTAAATGAAGCTCCTTAAACATGGAAATTTTACCCTGAAAGACCACTGCTTGGGATCTACCTTGTAAAAATACCCCTATCCACTTCAACACTAGATCCCCCAAGTCCATAATCTGAATACTGAGAAATTAATAATAAATGGTCCACTAATTCAAAAGCACTTGAGAAATCAAGCATAGTCAATTCAACTGTCTCACCTCTATCCAAACAAGGAAGCACAACATCAAACAATAATACCATTACTGATTCCCTACAGCAGCCCCTGTGAAATCCAAGCCATCATATTCTTCAATAAACTAATACATTTGTTTGGTCACCATCTTCTTTACCACCTTCACTACAAATAGAAAATTTGATACCGATCAATAACTATTATACATTTTGTAGGATCCAACTTATTTTTTCAAGAGGCAAAACCATTCCATTCTTCAGAATTCCTGGAAGAATACCATCTGACAATGAGGAGTTTACCGATGCCATTGCAAAACAACCCCTCTAATACCTATTGCCTACAACCTATCAATCAGCCTTTTATGACAAATAGTGTCAAATGCCTACGGTATATCAAGTTGAAAAAAATACCCAATTTTTTTTACCATCCAAACTACAAGAGATCTCATTTAGTAATGACAGTAACAAAGTTTCAGTACTGTTATTTTTTTTCTGAAACCAAATTGCCCCTTCTCCAATAAACTATTATCTTCCAAATATTAATTTAACTGCAACAACACGTATTTCTCAATAAGCTTAGCCAAAGAATTCAAATTTGGCATAGGGCAATAGTTTTATTTATTTATTTTAAAACTTTTATAACCCATTATATCCAACATCCATGGCAGCTAACAGTGTCACTACAGAAAGATACAGTGAAACATGTTTTACATACTAGACAAGCATTAAGAATTACAAAGATTCAGCAAATAAATAAGCCTTGAGCTGCTTTCAAAGGACATAACACTGCTTTCTTTACTTAAGTTTTCTGGAAGTCTATTCCATAATGCTGAGGCCATAGTTGATAACATCCTCTCATGAGATTGACAAAATTCTGTAAGTTTAGGATTAGGGATGTCAAGGAGGCAATTTTCAGCTGAACGTAATGCTATAGATGTCAATAGACTTTCAAAAGAAAGCTGATTGAAAGAGGAGTATCATTAATTGAAAACTTTAAGCACCATCATTAGGATTTTAGAAATAGAGAAACATAAAAATATGACATCAGAAAATGACTGTATGGCCCACCCAATCTGCCCATCTGTCCAATTAATTTAGCATTATAATTCTCATCACTTCCTTAGAGATCCCCTGTATTTCTCCCATGTTTTCTTGAATTCAGATACTGTTTTTGTCTCCACCACTTCCACTGGGAGGCTGTTCCACACATCCACCACCCTCCCTGTAAAAAATATTTCCTAAGATTACTCCTGAGTCTACCCCCTTTCAAGTTCATCGAATGACCCCTCATTCTAGATCCTCCTTTCTGATGAGAAAGGCTCACCTCCTGTGCATGAAAACCTTTGAGATATTTGACTGTGTATCATATCTCCCCTATCTCATCTTTCCTCTAGGGTATACAGGTTTATATCTTTAAGTCTGTCCCTATATGCTTTAGAACAAAAACCTCTGACCATTTTAGTAGCCATCCTCTGGACCAACTCCATTCTGTTTATAACCTTTTGAGGGTGCAGTCTCCAGAATTGTACACAGTATTTCAGGTCTCACCAGGGAACTACACAGGGGCAATATTACCTTCCTTTTTCTGCTGACCATTCCTCTTCCTATGTAGGCAAGCACCTTTCTGGCTTTTACCATTGCCTTATCCACCTGTTTGGCCACTTTAAGATCATCAGATAGAATTACCTCCAGATTTCTCTCTTCCTTTGTGCTTAGAAGTATTTCACTTCTAATACTGTACATTTACCTAGAGTTTTTGTATCCTAAAAGCATTACTCTGCATATTTTAGCATTAAATCCTAGCTACCACCAGACCTTAGACCATTCTTAAAGTTTCGCTAGATCCCTCCTTATCTTTTCCACAACTTCCTGGCTTTGTTCACCCTGTTACAGATTTTGGTATCATCATCAAAAAGACAAACCTTTCCTGTTAATCCTTCTGTTATGTTGTTCACAAAAATACTGAAAACAAAATGGTCTTAGGACCAATCCCTGAGGTACACTGCTAGTAATAGCCCCCTCCTTAGAGAAAACTCAGTTTACCACTACCCTGTGTTGCCTCCTATTCAGCTAGTTTCTATATCAGTTAATCACTCTAGGATCCATACCAAGGTCTCACAATGTATTTATACAGTAAGCCTTTTGTTCAGAACTGTATCAAATGCCTTGCTGAAATCCCAGTATACTGTGTCTAGCACTCTCTCTTGATCCAACTCTATAGTCACCCAATCAAAGAAATTGATCAGATTCATCTGGCAAGATTTACCTCTGGTAAAACCATACTGCCTCGGATTTTGCAATCCAGTGGTTTCCAAAAATTGCACTACCCTCTGTATTAGCAGTAGGGATGTGAATCGTGTCCTCGATCGTCTTAACGATCGATTTCGGCTGGGAGGGGGAGGGAATCGTATTGTTGCCGTTTGGGGGGGTAAAATATCGTGAAAAATCGTTAAAAATCGAAAAATCGAAAAAATCGGCACATTAAAACCCCCTAAAACCCACCCCCGACCCTTTAAATTAAATCCCCCACCAAATAACTTAAATAACCTGCGGGTCCAGCGGCGGTCCGGAACGGCAGCGGTCCGGAACGGGCTCCTGCTCTGAATCTTGTCGTCTTCAGCCGGTGCCATTTTCCAAAATGGCGCCGAAAATGGCGGCGGCCATAGACGAAAAAGATTGGACGGCAGGAGGTCCTTCCGGACCCCCGCTGGACTTTTGGCAAGTCTCGTGGGGGTCAGGAGGCCCCCCACAAGCTGGCCAAAAGTTCCTGGAGGTCCAGCGGGGGTCAGGGAGCGATTTCCCGCCGCGAATCGTTTTCGTACGGAAAATGGCGCCGGCCATACGCGTATGGCCGGCGCCATTTTCCGTACGGAAAATGGCGCCGGCAGGAGATCGACTGCAGGAGGTCGTTCAGCGAGGCGCCGGAACCCTCGCTGAACGACCTCCTGCAGTCGATCTCCTGCCGGCGCCATTTTCCGTACGAAAACGATTCGCGGCGGGAAATCGCTCCCTGACCCCCGCTGGACCTCCAGGAACTTTTGGCCAGCTTGTGGGGGGCCTCCTGACCCCCACGAGACTTGCCAAAAGTCCAGCGGGGGTCCGGAAGGACCTCCTGCCGTCCAATCTTTTTCGTCTATGGCCGCCGCCATTTTCGGTGCCATTTTGGAAAATGGCGCCGGCTGAAGACGACAAGATTCAGAGCAGGAGCCCGTTCCGGACCGCTGCCGTTCCGGACCGCCGCTGGACCCGCAGGTTATTTAAGTTATTTGGGGGGGGGGTTCGGGAGGGTGGGGGATTTAATTTAAAGGGTCGGGGGTGGGTTTTAGGGGGTTTTAGTGTGCCGGCTCACGATTCTAACGATTTATAACGATAAATCGTTAGAATCTGTATTGTATTGTGTTCCATAACGGTTTAAGACGATATTAAAATTATCGGACGATAATTTTAATCGTCCTAAAACGATTCACATCCCTAATTAGCAGCAATCCCATTAGTTTGCTCACCACAGAGGTCAGACTAACTGGCCTGTAATTCCCAGCCTCTTCCTTACTTCCACTTTTATGAATGGGAACCACATCCACCCTTTTCCAGTCCTCTGAAACTACTCCATATTCTAAAGAAGCATTGAAAAAGCCAGTCAGAGGAGCTGCCAGGACATCTCTAAGTTCCCTTAGCACCCTTGGATGTATCCCATCCAGCTCCATTACCTTATCTACTTTTAAGTTTAGTTAGCTCCTCACAAATACACTCTTCTGAAAATCAATTGAAGTTTACCTCACTTTCAATCTTATTTATGTTTGGTTTTTTATTTTATTTTTATTGCTTTTTAAATAATTACAAAGATAAACTTTGCTCAGAAAACAGCAACAATAACCAGCAACATCAGTTTTCCACCTATCAAACTTGATACTTACAGAAATTAACAATCCATTATTTAGACCACAATCTTATTTCAGAAACGGAGGGTGGATAATTTTGGGAGTCACAAAACTGAAACATATTTCTATTGAAATCACTTAACAGTCTAGTACAATTTTTATTCCTCACTTATAAACGTACTTTTACCCCGGTTCCTCATTCAAAGAGGAAGTTAGAAAAGCCCTCTTTCTAGAGTCTATAAATACCCTTAGTTTTTCCGGGGCATAAAATATGTAAACATCTCTATTATAGGTAACAACTCCTTTACAGGGGTATCTTAGAAGAAACTTAGCCCCCATCGTATTTAATTCCTGTCTCATAGAGAGAAAGGCTTTCCTCTTCTCTTGTGTTATCTTAGATAAATCTGGGAAGATTTGGACACATTGTCCCATAAAACTTTCACTCATGTGTTGAAAATAATACTTTATTAACAAACTTACATCCAAAATAATAGGGGAACAACCTTGAGCAACATTGAGGAAATATATGTTAGAAGTGCTGAGAATACCAACTGAGTATATTCCATCTATGAATAAAGACTATTTTCTTCCACATAACAGAAATAGAGAGGGTAATCACCCACAGTTTGATTTGAGTAATCTGACTGATATCTTGGAAAACTGCAAGAAATCCTTGAGCACTCCAAGCTGCCGCTGCTAGGCTGCCACCATCTTGGCTCCACTTGTGTTTGTTTTATGTGGGCCTAGTCCAGGCCCTTCCACAGTGAAAACCAAACAGAAATATTTGTTAAGCAGTTTTGCTTTTTTCCTCATCAACCTCTACATATTACCCCACTTCACCTTTGAGTCTCACAATGCCACTTTTGCACTTCCTTTTAAATTTATTTATTTATTTGTTTGTTTGTTTTTCTATACTGATGTTCAGTTACACATATCACACCAGTTTACAGAGTAACAGAGGAATCTATTAACATATACTTCTTATTTTACATTGAAACTTTGTAACATGAGTAACAATTTGACTGTGGAGAGTCATTATAAATTGTAACAAATGTAGTGAAGAAGATTAAAACTTTGTAACATAAATAACAAGATTACTAGGGTCATTGGGGTTCACCAGAATATATGACTGTGGAATTGAATCCTCCTTGCAACTTTTAGAACTTGTATAATATGGGGCGGATTTTCAGAGCCCTGCTCGCCGGTGCGCCTATGTTCAATAGGCCTACCGGCGCACGCAGACCCCGGGACTCGCGAAAGTCCCGGGGTTTGGCGAGGGGGGCGTGTCGGGGGGCGGGCCTGGTCGGCACGGCGTTTTGGGGGCGTGTCGGCAGCGTTTTGGGGGCGGGCCCGGGGGCGTGGTTATGGCCTGGGGCGGTCCGGGGGCATGGCCGCGCCCTCCGTACCCGCCCCCAGGTTGCGTCCCGGCGCGCTAGCGGCCCGCTGGCGCGCAGGGATTTACGTCTCCCTCCGGGAGGCGTAAATCCCCCGACAAAGGTAAGGGGGGGGGGTTTAGACAGGGCCGGGCGGGCGGGTTAGGGAGGGGAAGGTGAGGGGAGGGCAAAAGAAAGTTCCCTCCGAGGCCGCTCCGATTTCGGAGCGGCCTCGGAGGGAACGGGGGTAGGCTGCGCGGCTCGGCGCGCGCCGGCTATACGGAATCGATAGCCTTGCGCACGCCGATCCAGGATTTTAGCGGATACGCGCGGCCACACACGTATCTACTAAAATCCCGCGTACTTTTGCTTGCGCCTGATGCGCCAGCAAAAGTACGCCAATTCGTACGGTTTGAAAATCTACCCCTATGATTATAGCAGGAGGTACTTGTAAGTATTCTTACTGCTGAGTTTTGTACTACCAGAAGGGTCTTGATAGAATAATAGTAAGAGAGACCCAAAAAAATAGAATTATAATAATACAGACCAACTAGAACTAAGGCCAGTTGGATTATCCTAAAGCCTCCATGATTAAGATAAGCTTTGATTTTCATTAAGATATATACTTTAATATATGACTTTTGAACTACTGATTTAATGTGAGATTTAAATGTCAACTCAGTATCAAGAATTATTCCTAAATTTTTAGATTGGTATACCGACATTCAAATGTCGAAGATACAGACGTATACTTCATCACTGGCCTATCGCACTTTTCAAAGTCAATGGAACCATTCCATCAATTAATGATAAATTAATAATTAATACTAAATACTCAGCAAAAATATCCTATAGATTTTTAATAAATGTAAAATGACATGGAGCTAAACTACAACTAATTACTCTTACCTTTGTAAAAAAAATTCTTTCCTAGTAATTAACCTTAAACTACGTCACTTAACTGTGATATCAATAGGAAATTCCTCAACAGTATTCTCAATCACTTTTTTTTTTTTAACTTACGGTGGTACATCTGGGACATGGTAGATAGACAGAGCGGTAGCAGAAAGACCCCCAAGGTGGTACACTGGGGGCATGGCAGGTAGGAAGGCAGAGTGGTAACAGCAAAACCTCTATGGTGGTATAAAGGGCATGGCAGCTAGGTGAAATGGTAGCAGTAAGACCCCTAAGATGGTACATCTTGGGCATGGCAGGTAGGCAGAGTGGTAGCAATAAGACCCCTAAAGTTATACATCTGGGGCATGACATTTAGGCATGTGGTAGGAAAACTCCTAAGGTGATCTAAGTGTCATGGCAGGTAAGTAGAGTGGAAGCAGTAAGATCCCTAAGGTTTTATAAAGGGCATGGCAGATAGGCGGTAAAATAGCATCAAGACCCCTAAAGTGGTACATCTGGGCCATGGTAGGTAGTCAGAGTGGTAGCATCAAGACCCCTAAGGTGATATATATGGGTATGGCACATAAGCAGAGAGGGTGAGCAGCAAGACCCTTAATGTGATATATCTTGGCAGAGCAGTTGGCAGAGCAGTAACAATGCCTTCAAAATGCTTTCAGTCTTATTGCCATTTGTATGAAAATTCTGGAAACTTAAGCAAAGGTAGATTAATTTTAAAAAAGACCAGCTTTTCCATTAATGCTGATGTCAACATTGAGCAGTAAGGGCTCATGATGTGCCTTAGATTATAAGCCCTCTGGGGACAGGGAAATATCTAAGGTCCTAAATGTAATCTGCTTTAAAGTGCCTGACCAATCACAAACAATAAAAATAATATCTGCCATCAAGTATCAATAATACCTATATACACTTAAACTCTAAATACAGTAATGCAATTCTGATTCAATAAATAATCAGTATAGCGAAATTAATTTAATAGCCAAAGTCTAGGCCAAACAGCCAGGCCTTAACTCCTTTCCAGAATCTCAGATAGTTAAGTTGAAGTTCTGATCTCAAATCATACAGCTAGAAATTCCAAAGTGAAGGGGGCTACGTAACTAAAGTCATCCTGCCTTCTACACTCGAGCCTAATCAGCAAGGGTGAAGGGATGGTCAGAAGATCAAGCTGAGAGGAGCAAAGAGTTCATTCTGGTTTGTAGGCAGACAGAAAACCTGCTAAAGATATAGGAAAGCCTCTATGTAAACACCTGAAAACTATAGTTAATATATTAAACTTTATTTTAAAAGTAACAGAAAGCCAATGAAGATCTACGAGTATCAGTGTCACATAGTCATAATATTTTACACCAACAAGCAGATTCTGCAGAAACCCCCTGATGTAATACATTACAGTAATATATTCGGTTTAATATCAAGACATGTACAATTGTTTCAAGACCGTCTTCCTCTTCCTTTCAACAAAGGATCACAATTGATGCAAGTGGCACAAATAAAATAAACCCGAACCATACAAGAAAGGTGATTATTATGCATACTTAAACTTGACTCCTAAGCTATGAACTAACTGTGTCCTTTGAACATAAGGCCACCCCAGAAATGGCAGATAGTATAATCAGAGGACAATCGAGTCTGCTAACCCATAACTTTTCAGACTTCTGAGGTCTCAGTTTCAGCTTGTGTATGGAAAACCATTCAGACACAGTATCAAGATACCAGCTGAGGTTACTGAGGTTGTTGCTTTAACATGCATCTACATATGCTACTAATTAAATATTGTCTGTAAAACAAAAGTTGCCAATGGTGCTAAATCTAAATTGACCAGAAATGGGGACAGGACTGATCCCTGCAGTATCCAATAGAACAGTGATCTCTTTGGAAGGCAACTCACACTCCCAAACTACCCAGTAGGTACGATTGGTTAAAAATGTTCTAAATCAGGTGAGAGGGGCGGAGCCAAGATGGCGGCGGAGTAGCAGCACGGCTCTAGACGCTCTCCGTTTCGCTAGTTCTTTGTTTGAATTTTTCCCTTTTGTTGCTTCAAATGCCTCTGAAGCGAAAAGGCAGAGTAAGGGTGTACCCCGCAGCCCCGACTTTACCTTCAGGACAGCGTACATTAACAGAGCTGGCTGCTGGCTTTTCAATACGGGGGGAGCAGTTCTCCGCTGAACGGACCGCGGGAGGAGCCGCGAACGATTCTGGAGAAACCACCCTTAGCCCCCCAGACTCAAGGATGCCTCCGGTGCCGATACCCCAAAACCTCTCAAGTCCGGTGAGTGCAGAAGCGACCCAGATGGGATTGGAAGATGCAATTGCGGGTGCCACCGTGGGAAGTGGGAGTAATGTTCAAGGCCCGGATGAGGGAAGCATGGCTGAATTGCAAACGACAAGCCCCAAAATTGAGGCAGTTTTTTCTATCAACACCTTAACGGGTGAAGTTCTGGAATCTGAAGTTGCAAAGACCATGTTTCCTAAACCCCCGACAGTGACTATGGATTCCTTATGGGTGCTATTGGCTCAGATGGGGGTTGCACTACAAACTGTTTCTATACAGCAAAAAACTGTTTCTTTAAAACTGGAAGCTGTTACCCGAGACTTCAATTCAGGGACTGAGAATCAAATACAAAGGATCCAAGCTTTGGAAGAACAGATTAAGAAGATCCAAGATATTCAGGTGGCACTAATCCAGGATCGAGTTATCCTAAATAGAAAAATGGAACAACTGGAAAATAAAATCAGGAACTTGAACCTTAGGTTTATTAACTTTCCTAAGGTTCTTGGGGAACAACCAAGGATAACTCTAAGGAAATATTTGATAGAGGTACTAAAGATTGCACCTGAAAATATACCGGTATTTAATAAAGTATATTTTCTCCCTCATATAAGAACGAGAGAAGAAGCAGTGACACCTACTATTGATATGGCAAATTTAACTGCCTTCCTAGAGACTTCTACGTCTGAAATAATAGAGAGGGCAACCCTCCTTGTGTCCTTTATATATTCACAGGATCTTAGTTTAATCATGAGAAATTATTTTCAAAATATGAGAATGGAGTTTATGGGTAAGGTAGTGCAAGTTTTCCCCGACTTGGCTAAGGCAACCCAGGAAAGGAGGAGAGGGTTCCTTGCCATGCGGCAGGAGGCCCGCTCCATGGGAGCTGTATTCATTCTAAGGTATCCATGCCGTTGTATCTTTCTTGATAGAGTTACCTCCCATGTTTTAATATGTTGTCATCTGCTGTACAAGGTTCCCCATATTGAAGAATTATGTAATGTGCTGTTTTATCTTGTTCATTTGAACTATGTATGTTCATATTGTCCCCTGACCTGAATGTAGGAAGTTCAGGTTATAAATACTTTTAAATAAATAAATATGTTTTCTTATAGAAAACCCATCTTATCCTGGGAAGGATTACTACCCTGAGTAATTTCAGTACAGTGCAAGCACACAACATGAATTGAGGTTTCACTACAACAGTGTTTGTGCATACCTAACATTCCTGAGAAAATATAAAATCATATCAGCAACCAGACTGGGAAACTGGTTAATAACTATTATACGATAAACAACTGGCCCTGGGAACAGCAACTTGAGAAAGTGTGTGTATGTAAGGAGAGAGTGTGAGACTATACCTTATCACACTGGAAAGAACTCTGAAGAGATTCTTCTGAGCCTTAGCCAGAATAAGGAACCAAAATTATCTTTTTATTTATCCAGTAAGCCAGCCCAGTCCAACAAGGCTACAAGACCACAGGAAAAAGGAACTCAAAACTTAGCACACCTTTGGAAGATAATCGGTGTCAGTGCAGTCAGAAAGACTATTTTTTATTTATAATCTATATGGATGGGCATATATAGACTATATGGGCTGCCCACACAGACCCAGGAGAAAGGGCCCCTACAGCTACTCAAGCTGTGCCTGCTATCAGTGTTCTGCCAGCCACACTAGCCAACATCAGTGGAGGGGTCAAAGATCAGCGAGAAATCAGCAGATCCAGCTAAGTGTATATGTCACAAAACAAACACCCAGAGAGCTAGACTACCAAAGAAAAAAACCACAGCAGAAATACAAAGCGACAGAGAAATTCTGAGGAAACAACACACAGTAACTCTGGTTTAATTTTTAAGGAAAAACAGAGAATTACACACAGAGTGATTCAAAACTCACAAGTAAAGAGAGAGAGAGAGAGCATATAAGAAAAGGAAAAGTCAAGAACAATACAGACACAAACAAGAAAACAAGTTTTAATACTCACCATTAACCCAGGAAAGCAGCTGTAATCCACAGCCCCTATAAGACAAAGCATTCACACAAAGACTCAAATTCTTCAAAGGAACAGTAGTCAAGTAATTACTTTTAGAAAGTAAAGTTTCTTTCAGAAACAAATACTTATCTGATGAGTATTTCATTTAGTTGAAAGAACTGGTTCTTTTCTTAGGTTTATTGTTACCTACACTACACAGACAAAAGAGAAAAGTGTTAAATGTGGGTGCTGACATTGCTAATGCAAATGTTTTGTTAATTCTGCAGATGTTTTCAGTGTTACCAATAAAACTGAACACCAAAAGCTTTTTATGCAATTGTATTCCGTCTTATTTATTGCTTGCCAGACTGTCTTCCCTCTCTATCCCTGGAAGACTGCCTGGGTGGGTTCAAGCCTTGGTTTTGCTTGTGAAGACCCAGCAGAAAGAAGAGCAGTTTTGTTTCCTCTCTCTAACCTCCCTTTGGGGTGCATCCAAGACCAATAGCAATTCACCGAATGCCATCAGAAACCCCATTAATTGCATAGTCACCTTCAGACACCTAAGTGGGCAAATCACTACCTTGGAGTGATGGGTAAGTGAGAAATGGAAGGCTTTGAGAGACTTTGATTCCCCCAAAATGGGGTCATCATGGGGGGAAACCCAGCCAGGGTGGCAAGCAGCATAAGAGGCAGAGCATCAGGGGCGACTGGAGGAGGCAGTCAGGGCTTTATCCCACAGGGGCTCGAGGCTGCCCAAAGCACCAGGGCAGGAATCGGCTTCTCTGGGTCCCATTGTCCTGGGAGGCTCTGGATGTGGCTTGTTTTAAGCGGCCTTGGTTCTAGTTCCTCTTTCACCTTCATCCAGTCCTCGCCCCAATTCTGCCATCTGCCACCTCAGGGGTGCCCTTCCCCCTTTGCTGAACACTGCATTCTGACTACGCTAAAATGCTGGCAGAATGTAGAGCATTTTCCAACCCTGAGCTGTGCCGACGTTGCGCATCATGAGATCAGCATAGCTGGCCTGTGGGTTTTGTAATTGCTCACAGCAGTTTTTCTTTAAAAAATTTCTACAAAGGATAAGCGGTAAAAGTGCCCTCATACATTGCAACTATCCGGGCTATTTGAAAATAGTCTGGTGAAGGACAAACCCATGATGCAGATGCCATTTGTCTTTTGGCCTGATCCCTCACAAAGCTCCAGGGGCATGGGGCAAAATCGTTTAAAGCACACACTTAAGATTAACCATATT
Organism: Rhinatrema bivittatum; assembly: GCF_901001135.1. Taxonomy (NCBI): domain Eukaryota; kingdom Metazoa; phylum Chordata; class Amphibia; order Gymnophiona; family Rhinatrematidae; genus Rhinatrema; species Rhinatrema bivittatum. The sequence continues at coordinate 229,834,709 of NC_042615.1, read as the reverse complement.
ATGAGACGGTTTCTTGCCTCGCATCATATCAGCTTATGTAAAACAGAAGGCATGATGTGGTACTTTTGAAACGATACAGATTTCATGTTGATTTTTTTCCCTGAAATATCAGTTTTTGAGGAAATCTCAAGTGACAGAAGTATTTCAGTACATGAGTATATTTAATAACATGCATTCCTGGACTGAACCATCACTCAATCAACAGGGCTGGTCAGCGATAGGGGTGTGCATTCGTTTTCAACGCATATGTAAAACGCGACTTATATTTTTTTTTAACATAAAAAAGTGATGAGGCGAAAACGATCGGATTTCCAACTTATTCAACATAGCTATGTTAAATACGTTGAAAATCACGATTGTTGATCCTAAATAAAAATTTAAACCGCTCACCCTCCTTAATCCCTCCCCAAGACTTACCAAAACTCCCTGGGGGGTCAGGAGGCCCCCCCAAGCTGGCCAAAAGTTCCTTTTGGGTCCAACGAGGGTCCCGGAGCGAAGTTCCTTTTGGGTCCAACGAGGGTCCGCGTCACTCCGACGTGACGCCGACGTCACGTGATTCCCCGCGCGTTCGCTCCGGGACCCTCGTTGGACCCAAAAGGAACTTTTGGCCAGCTTGGGGGGGTCAGGAGGCCCCCCCAAGCTGGATTTTATAAGATACGTGCGGCTACGCGCGTATCTTATAAAATCCAGCGTACTTTTGTTCGCGCCTGATGCGCAAACAAAAGTACGCGCTCATGTATTTTTTAAAAATCTGCCCCTTAGATTGTAAGCCCTCTAGGGATTGGGAAATACCTACAGTACCTGAATGTAAACCAATGTGATATCTCAGATTGAATGTCAGTATATAATAAATAAATACCTGTCATAGTGTATATGTGAAGTACCTTGGTGTTAGGAATTCTTCCATCCAATCTGATACTGGCAATTCTGTGGAGGCAGCATAGATGTAACTGATCAAGTTTCAAGATATGATGACCATAAAAAAAAAAGAAATGAAAATCTAGCACTCACATCCATAAAGCAGAGTTGGGAGGGCAACTGCACAGAAGACTGTCAGTTTTGTTAATGACAATACCAGTGTTTTCTTTCTGGAATAAAGGTGATGGTACTCACATGCAGGATGCATGGTTTGTTTGTGTTTTTTAAGGACCACAGGGAAAATCAAGTAGTTGGAAGAAAAAGATGCCAATACTCAGAACTGCCAAGTATCTGCTGAAAAAAGTCCCTGTACGAGACCATACACTACAGTACCTTAACTTTTAACACATCCATACTGAACGATTTTATTCACGAGAGGCTAGATTTGTGTTTTCAGCAAAGGCAGGGCAAAAAAAAGTTTAAAGAAATAAAACCCTGCAACTAAATTTGGTTGCCCAGTTTTGAAACAGCACAATTTTCCCCCAAGGATATATTTCCAGCACTTTCTTGAAGGTAAAAAAAAAACCAAAATAAGGAGAAAACAAAGTGTGCAGAGGGAGGGTAATTTTCAAAGGGATGTCTGTGGGTAAAAGTGCTTCACCTGCAGAAATGGCCCTTTTGAAAACTGCACGGCTGACATACATGTAAGATTATATGCACACACCATGTCGGTGCAATTTTAAGTGCATTGGAGAGGGACATTCTGGGGAGGAGGGGTGCAAGTCTGGGCAAGGTTTGCATATCCCCACATACTTTTTGATTTTGGAAAGTTACAGTATGTGTGTAAATTTCCCTGAAAATGTTCCCTACACAAAATAGCAGGTGTAACTTTGTACAGGTAGTTTTTGTGGGCTAATTTTCAAATTAACTTGCACGCATAGGTTTGCTTTGAAAATTGGTGTAACTTAGGTGTATAACAACCTGCAAATGTATGCAGGCTGTTACAAAATTACCCCAAAAGAAAAACTTGCACAAAATGAAGACATTTCTCTTACAGTTCAAATGATTCAGAATTTGTTTTACATGGGGTTCTTTTTTCTGTGGCATAATTTTTTTTCTTCCTGAAGTTGCAGGAAATGAAATTCCTGTGCAAACAATGTTCTATTTCAACACTGCATAATCAAACTAATTTTCGGGATTTTGGAAAACACAGTTTCTGCCTTATTTTTTTGCCTGAAATTTAAATCTGTCCTTATGCCTTCCTAATAATAATATACCTTTTTCATCTTATTCCCAGGTTAAAAAGTAAAGATAAGAACACAGACTGATGTATATAGTAACAACTAATTCTCAAAAGAATCCACTTTCCATTTGTACTTCAGTAAAAGTTTGCAATTTTGCATGATTTAATGAAGAAAGCAAATAACCATAGTTCTCTTGACTAGCGTAAGCTATGTAGCATTTTTCTCACAAATAATTAAGACATTATGGGTCTCTTATTTGCCTATGTGCTATGGAGAGTCAGGAGGCTAATAGCCCCTCAAAGGCCCTTCTCATCTCTTCCTAATATATTGATTTTCAAAATGCAATGGTTAAAAATGTCTAATCCTGATATTATCTCTCTTCAAAATACCAGCCGTTGAGTCAATAGCCCTCTGCAGGGTTGTTTGTTTGAAAAGCCCTTGTTGGTTTGGAGATATTGGCCTCCTGTTCAGTTTGAAGCCGAGATCATGATGAGTCTTTGTACTCTGTCAGCCTATCTAAAGCCCTTTATGATAGCTCCCACCCCTAGTACTAAGTAAATCTAAGGATGAGAGCTTAGATGCAGCTGTTCCAACATTGTAGACATCTTTGCTTCTCACTGTGTTCCTGCACAGAGTATGGCACAGAAGATCAACATCACACTCCTTAATTCCTTTAACACATTGCTTAGCCTTTTTTTCTGCAAGGTCTTTTCTTTTCTTTTTCTTTTTTTTTCTAATTTATTCCAGCCTGGAATGATTTTGTTAAGGATTAGGACGAGAATGTTATTTGCTTATTACTGGTTCACACATGAGACTCAAAACCGTAAGTGTAGCAGTGAGCAACACTTTTCTCTTTGCAAGTGCCCTTGCTTTTGATGTGCTGTATTTTTCTGGGGGGGTGGATTGAGGCTGGGGGGAAGGGAAGACCCTTGCCAAAGAAAACCAAATTGCTTTGAATAAACAGAAAATCTAATTATTTATGTTTTATCTTTTGTGTCCTTCCTCAAGTAAACAATATAAAGAGCATGTTTATATAGTGCACTTTTGCAATTGACCACTGCTTAGCTTAATAAAGTCATAGATGGCTGCATGGTCTTATAGCTACCGAAAGCAAACTTCCTTTTGATGTTGTTTGCCAGCTTTTATATAATATATAACTAAGGCAATGTACTGTACGTATCTTAAAAAGTCAAGAGGGTCACATTTACAGTGCTTAAATAAACAGGAACCCAAGAGGAACATCACGACTCCCATATTTCCTTAAATGATATTGCCCGTTGCACTCTTATATTCAGCAATTTGATTTGAGAAGAATCTAATGAATCTCAGAGTAATGCCTATTTCCTCAAAATCTGCACTTACAATAAAAAAAAAAAAACACTCCACACACAAATAGCGTAGCACACCATCTAAGATCTAAAAGGTTTTGGTGACATTAGTGGAATTCAGTCGTTTAGTTCAATACAGTTTGACCTCTGCGAGTTCTTGCACTTTGTTTACTTAAGTCTCTGCACAATATGTACTGCAATTATTTGCTCTTCATTATCAAAGACGTATGATAAGTTATTCTATTCATTTATTACTCTGATGAATGGCAATGTATCCTAGTAACATTTCTCAGTATTCAGTTTATTTGCTATTACTTAAAGGCTCCAAGTAAATAATCAATATTTAGCTAAGTAGAAAACAAAGGTCAGAGCCAGGGTGGCTAACTGTGATTAATCTTTTTCTCAATACTCTGTGATGGAATTGATGGTTAAAACATTTTAAACAATCTCTTAATACACTATTGGTCATTTAAAGCAGTGTTTCTCAAGCCGGCCCTGGTGTACCCTCCCTCTAATTGGTTTATAAGATATCCACACTGAATATGCATGAGATAAATCTGCATGCAGAGGAGGCAGTGCCTGCATTGGTCATTTATTTTGTATATAGTCTTTGGGGGTAATTTTCAAAAGGAATTACATGCGTAAATGTAGCTACTGTTGTAGCAATTTTCAAAAACCATTTACTCAAGTAAAGTGCACTTATGTGAGTAAATCCTATAGACAAGTCAATGGCATATATTGTAGCAATTTTCAAAAACCCACTTACTCAAGTAAAGTGAATTTACTCCAGTAAACCTGGTTTTTACTCGAGTAAATGCTTTTTAAAATCAGGCCCATAGTGAATATCCTGAAAACCAGACCGACTAGGTGGATACTCCAGGGCTGGCTTGTGAAAACTGGGTAAAATGAGTAATTGTTATATCTGATCTGCACCATGCTAAAATACTTATTTTTGTGAGAGACAGTAACAATCCATGATGACCTCACACATAAAAAAACACAGAAGGCTGCAGACATTATTGGTTGTCTTCATCCAATGATTTTTTTTATATACTTAAAAAGTTCATGAGCTTTTGTTATTGTTGTTCATGTTTCTGGAAGGGGGTGATCAAAGCAGATAATAAATGAAGCAAATGACAACCTTTATTTTAAATCAACAATCAATCATGTGATCCCCAATAGAAATACTTTAGCACTATGGCAAATTCAAATGTAACATATCAGAATGCCAAAAGGTGCATCGTTCGAAACATGGACCCATGTCGGGTGTGTTAAGAATTCAAGGTTTCAGAGCTCAGTAATATCAGCGATGTTCCTTAAGATAAGTCACATTAATTACAAATGAAAAAATCTCAAAAAAAAAAAATATATATATTGTTATGGACATTGACCGATGATTAAAAATAAGCCGGAGTTATTCAGCAGTCTTGCTCCCACGATGAAGCCTATTATGACTGGTCAACTCTAAAAGAAAGTGTCTTGGTTATATATTAGGTGCACCTTTTGGCATTCTGATATGTAACCTTTATTTTAAGCCACAAATCAAAGAAAACAAGACAACTGGCAGCATATTCTTGAGTGACCATGATAGGCCTCTGTTCACACATAAGTACTGCTCTGCATAAGGATATTTGTCATTTACATGTAAAAAAATATTAGGAAAAATCTGGTGCATTGTTAAAAAGAAAGTCTCATGCAGTAATGGATGAGGAAGAAGAATCTTTTTCTACCAGTTTTTGCCTTTTCTCTTATTATGGAACTTGTTATGGAACTTTCTCTGGTTATGGAATCATTTTTCATACTGTCTTTGCTAAGAACACAAAGGCAGATTATTTCCATGTGTTCCATCCATTCCATTGTGAGTACCCACTAATCTAGAGTGGCTAAGTTTCATTTTGGATGAGGACTATTTTTTTTCTACTTGGTAATCGACAAATTTTATTTAATTAAAAAACATAGAAAATAGGTGTCATGGATCTCAGGTGTACAACCTAATTATTATATGTAGCCTTTCTTCCAGTAGTGAGCCTGGAAGCCAGGGGTCTCATGGTGTCTCTGGGCTAACTCCTCTCTTTCTGCCCACAGCCCAGAGGTGTTGAGTTATTTATTTATTTATTTATTTAAAACTTTTATATACCGACATTCATTTGCATATCACATCGGTTTACAATGAATGGAGGAAAAAACATAACTTAGGAAATGGATTTAAAAAGTTACATGTAACAGGGAGATAAAGGAACAAGGTGGGAAGAGGAGAGAAGATAAAAAGTGGGGTCAAGGGACCCAGGAAAGGCGATTATAAATGAACTGGAGGCTTAAATAAATACGTTTGTATGTTGAAGGGTTGGGGGGGACTGGAAAGCTAATAGCAAAGGGGAGGAGAGCGAGGTTATGTATATGCCAGTTTGAACAGCCAAGTTTTTAGTTTTTTCTTAAAAGTCCTTGCACAATGTTCTTGGTGTAAATCAAGGGGCATAGAATTCCATATTGTTGGTCCAGCTATGATGGGTGGGGGTGGGGTATTTGAGAAACACACCTCCAAAGTCCAAGGTGTGGGGTCTCTATTTCTATCCTGGGGAGGTCTCTCTTCACTGTTGGTGGGAAGGATGTGAGTGCCAACAAGATACTCTGGACGCTTGGGTTGGGTGTACAAACAAAACTTTACTGCAGCAATTCTTCAATCGCAAGTTGTGGTACTATACACACCAGTTCTGGGCACAATAGCTTGTTAACATGGTTCTCCAACTTTCCTTATTTGTAGAAGTGTCCCTCATTAGATGGACCAGGGATAAACTCACCCTCCAGGGCATGAAAAATAAGCCTTCCCAGTTGGATAGGGATATCCTAGTTGTAGGCAGTAATCACTTTCCAACTGGCAGTTAAAACATGGCCTCCAAAATACACTGTTTACAATGGTACCTCTTCCCCCCAGTATGAAGACTCTCAATGGTGGTTTCCGAAATGGCTCAAAAAGGTTTTATTCATAGATCTTTCTCCTGGTGACACTTGGAATCTTTTGGATGGAAGGTCCAGGTGGCAGCTCTTCTAATGTTTCCCACTTTAGGACAGGCAGGGCAGCAGCAAATTTCATCCTGCCAGATCCACCAAAACAAAGTTCTTACGTAAATGTCCAGAAATTGTAATTCTCTTGCAGGAGGTCACCACCAGCCACCACCCTTGGGTTTTGAGGTAAAGCAGGTATTCCTTACTCTGGCCACCCCGGAAGAGGGACTTTCCTGTAATTCCTTCTCAGGCAAACAACCAGGGGTCTTGCAAGAAACTCTGCCTACAGCAATAACCTCAGGAAAACAATACTGGAAGCAACCCCACCAGACAGGTTGTGTACTGAATGGGGTAAAGCCTCCACCTCTCCTGAAGAAAAGACCATGAGACCTAGTTCTGGAAGCTCCTTTTGCCTCTAAATTCCTCAACAGAATACTGCCATTGCCATCATGATCTATGAAGCAACCTGCTTTTATATAAGCCGGAGGGCTGACCACTTCAGTAGTTTCAGTGGAGATGCTGTTGTGAAAAATGTTACTCTCCTCCCTCTGCCTGAAACCTAACATCTATGTTGCGCCAGAGGTGGACCCTTGGGCTGAGGTGGGGTTGACGCTACCTGTAGGATCCTATGGGTCCCCACCGGTGGCAGGCAGAGAGGGCTGATGGACAGAGGCCGGCTGGCACTTCACCAATACCAGCCCTCGTTCCCCGAGGGTTGAGCCTTTGGGTGCCGGGGCCGATTGGACTTAGGTGGCCTCCGTCAGTGGTCATCGATGGGTGGATTGAGGTCAGCCCAGAGGCAACAACTAGTGTAGATATAAATCTGTACTGGACGAGGTGGAGTCCTGGAGACCTGGGCGCCAGTAGGAACACAGTTTGACAGAGGGCACCCGAGCAAGAGCAGGCCGAAGCCTGAATGAACCACATCCAGGACAAAGCTGAAGAGGCGCCTTTAAGCAAGCTGGGATCAGGGTTGGCGGCAATCTGGAAGCAGTGGCAAGCAAGGCTGAGGTCTAGACAAAGAGAGAGTCAAAAGGATGATCAGATGAAGCAGAAGTCCAGGGCTGGAGAGAAGCAATGGCATAGTCAAGCGATGCAGAGGTCCGGGGCTGGAGAAAGGCAACAGAGTAGTCAGGCAATGCAGAGGTCAAACCAGGTCAGCAATCCGAAGGAGAGACGAAGGAACAGGAACACAGGAACAAGGAAACAGGAACGAAGGCAATCAGGATTGGGAACCAGGAACTGAAAAGGCAACGAGTACTCGACTAGCGAGGGGACCTGTCGCAAAGGCAATTTGAGAGAGCGGAGCCCAGGCTTATACACCGGAGCTCTGCTGATGTCATCATCCGGGGCCGCAGCCAGGTTCCTGCTGCGGACCCTATTTAAAGACTAGCTGTGCGCGCGCACCTAGGGAGGGGCGTGGCGCTGGTCGGGATGGCGTCTCTCTGCAGGCTACGCAGAGAGGCCCAACGCGGAGCATCAGGAGCTGCAGCAGAGCCAGAGGCACCAGGGGCGGCCCGAGGATGGAGCCAGTGGCCCACAGCCGCCAGAGACAAGGGACCAGATGCTGGATTGCTTTGAAAGAGGCGAGGGGGCCGAGCCGCAGGTCTGCTGCGGCCGGCATGCGTAACAATCTTGACCAAGCTCTGGGTCATCTAGTAGTGGATCCCAAATGGTTGCCACTCATAAATAAATAGGGAGCAAGCACATTGATATACGTTTAATATATCATAACTCACCAAAGTATCAGCAGTGTTTCAGTCACCAGAATTTTGATCTAACATATAAGATTTTCATCAGGGTTACAATAATTACCATCCACCCTTCAGTTGACTACATTAGTCCTCTATTGTAATATTAAGAATGCTTACTGGGGAGGCAGCCACTAAGATTGCCACAAGTAGATGACTATAAGGAAACAAAAATAGTAATAAAGAATAGGCAGCCAATGGGGGAAGGAGGGAGAGAAAGGGGAGTATTGACCATTGACCTTTTCCTCTTTAGTGGATGGGCATAACCAAGGCCCTTTCCTGCCAGAAACGGAAGGAGGATGGGATTTGATGATGAATGGAAATGATGAAAAGATATGATGTCTAATTTTTTAAATGATTTAAATTAAAGGAAAAGAAAGATAGAGGTTTAAGTATATTGTCTGATGAATAAATGAAAAAGGGGGGGGGGGGGGGCTCAGGTGAGAGTAAGAAGAATAAGGCTATTTTTGAATTGAGGAGGGGAAAAGTGGTGAGAAAGTTACCAAGTTCGAGAAGGAGGGAGTCACCTGGAGCTCCAGTCATGAGAGAGAGTGATTTGTGGGGATGGGAAAGAGGGCAAATGCTGAAAGGGGATGAGGAAAGAAGGGGGTGGTGAGCTGAAAAATCTCCATAGAGCTTCCCTGCAATGTAGGAGGTACCAGCAGATTGCTACCTATGAAGCTGAATTGGTTTATATGACTTGTTTCTTATAAATCACTCTTTGTGATTCTATTTATGCTTGCTAACATCATTTTCTTTTGCAAGATTCTCATGTCGGCTCTGGATTGTATTATAGGGATATGGATTGTGCAGCTGAGATGAGAAAGTTGTAGTAAACGTCTAGAAACTACTTTGTAGTGGACAGATAGGAAAAGGCAGGTAGAGCCTAATCAAGAGCAACCAGATAGTCTTATGAATAGCAGGGGCAAGCCAGTCTCTTTTCAAGTTATTTCCTGTTCAGAAGGGCTCCAAGATAAGTATATATTACTGCCTTAATCTCTGAAATACAGCAAAAAGTTTGTATATTTGCATGGTTGGTGTGTCTTTGAGGGGATTGCTCAGACTGCAAGCACTGAAGGGCAGAAAATGTGGAGTATTGATATTGATTGTTAGCAGTGTTTAAAAGAGAAGATTTAAAAAAACCTTCAAAATCCCTATAACTCCATGTAAGCTAAAATTATAGTAGCTATGCCAATCTAAAAAATTACCAAATTATCTTGTTACCAATTATGTATCCCAGCCAGACTATATTAGAAGAACAAGCCCTGCGGTGGGTGGGAGGGAATTAAAGAGTTGATATTACCAATGCCAAGTGGTACAGAGAGATTTCCAGACTCTTCCCACCCACCGCAGGCTTGTTCTTCTAATATAGTCTGGCTGGGATACATAATTGGTAACAAGATAATTTGGTAATTCTTTAGGTGTTCTCTCTCAAACCAAATGAGCAACATGAGGTCTATTCAATGTAACAATTGTGGAGCCTTTATCTTGAGGCAAATCATCTGGAAACTTAGAGCTTGCCCATTTGTTCAGAACCCTCTTCCATTAAAAAGGAGTTGGCTCACCTTAAGAACATAAGAATATGCCATACTGGGTCAGACCAAGGGTCCATCAAGCTCAGCATCCTGTTTCCAACAGTGGCCAATCCAGGCCATAAGAACCTGGTAAGTACCCAAAAACTAAGTCTATTCCATGTTACCTTTGCTAATAATAATGGTGGTTATTATATAAGTCAACTTAATTAATAGCAGGTAATGGACTTCTCATCCAAGAACTTATCCAATCCTTTTTTAAACACAGCTATACTAACTGCACTAACCACATCCTCTGGCAACAAATTCCAGAGTTTAATTGTGCGTTGAGTGAAAAAGAACTTTCTACGATTAGTTTTAAATGTGCCACATGCTAACTTCATGGAATACCCCCTAGTCTTTCTATTATCCGAAAGAGTAAAAAACCGATTCACATCTACCCATTCTAGACCTCTCATGATTTTAAACACCTCTATCATAACCCCCCTCAGCCGTCTCTTCTCCAAACTGAAAAGTCCTAACCTCTTTAGTCTTTCCTCATAGGGGAGCTGTCCATTCCCTTTATCATTTTGGTAGCCCTTCTCTGACCCTTCTCCATCGCAATTATATCTTTTTTGAGATGTGGCGACCAGAATTGTACACAATATTCAAGGTGCGGTCTCACCATGGAGCGATACAGAGGCATTATGACATTTTCCGTTTTATTCACCATTCCCTTTCTAATAGTTCCCAACATTCTGTTTGCTTTTTTGACTGCTGCAGCACACTGAACCGATGATTTCAATGTGTTATCCACTATGATGCCTAGATCTCTTTCTTGGGTAGTAGCACCTAATATGGAACCTAACATCGTGTAACTGTAGCATGGGTTATTTTTCCCTATATGCATCACCTTGCACTTGTCCATATTAAATTTCATCTGCCATTTAGATGCCCAATTTTCCAGCCTCAAAAGGTCTTCCTGCAATTTATCACAATCTGCTTGTGATTTAACTACTCTAAACAATTTTGTATCATCTGCAAATTTGATTACCTCACTCGTCATATTTCTTTCCAGATCATTTATAAATATATTGAAAAGTAAGGGTCCCAGTACAGATCCCTGAGGCACTCCACTGCCCACTCCCTTCCACTGAGAAATTGTCCATTTATCCTACTCTCTGTTTCTGTCTTTAGCCAGTTGTAATCCACGAAAGGACATCGCCACCCATCCCATGACTTTTTACTTTTCCTAGAAGCCTCTCATGAGGAACTTTGGTCAAATGCCTTCTGAACATCCAAGTATACTACATCTACCGGTTCACCTTTATCCACATGTTTCTTAACTCCTTCAAAAAGTGAAGGCAGATGTGTGAGGCAAGACTTGCCTTGGGTAAAGCCATGCTGACTTTGTTCCATTAAACCATGTCTTTCTATATGTTTCTGTGATTTTGATGTTTAGAACACTTTCCATTATTTTTCCTAGCACTGAAGTCAGGCTATCTGGTCTGTAGTCTTCCTGGAATCTCCCCTGGAGCCCTTTTTAAAATATGGGGGTTACATTAGCTATCCTCCAGTCTTCAGGTACAATGGATGATTTTAATGATAGGTTACAAATTTTTACTAATAGGTCTGCAATTTCATTTTTAGTTCCTTCAGAACTCTGGGGTGTATATCATCCGGTCCAGGTGATTTACTACTGTTCAGTTTGTCAATCAGGTCTACCACAACTTCTAGGTTCACCGTCATTTGGTTCAGTCCATCTGAATTATTACCCATGAAAACTTTCTCCAGTACGGGTACCTCCCCAACATCCTCTTCAGTAAACACTGAAGAAAAGAAATCATTTAATCTTTCCGCGATGGCCTTATCTTCTCTAAGTGCCCCTTTAAACCCCTCGATCATCTAACGGTCCAACTGACTCCCTCACAGGCTTTCTGCTTCGGATATATTTTTAAAAGTCTTTACTGTGAGTTTTTGCCTCTACGGCCAAATTCTTTTCAAATTCTCTCTTAGACTGTCTTATCAATGTCTTACATTTAATTTGCCAACGTTTATGCATTATCCTATTTTCTTCTGTTGGATCCTTCTTCCAATTTTTGAATGAAGATCTTTTGGCTAAAATAGCTTCTTTCACCTCCCATTTTAACCATGCCGGTAATCATTTTGCCTGCTTTCCACCTTTCTTAGCTACAATAAAAAGAAATATTAATAACCACCAAGGAATCCTCACCCACTTTACAGTATTCAGGAATTATTTCTCCATTACCACAGAAAATTCAGAAACCCAGAAAACAACATGATTTACAGTGGGCTCAGGTAGGATAAGACCTGTGACCTAAAGATACCCATTCTTCACAATTGTGGAGCCCACATGTTCCCCACCCCCCCATACTCACACACACTTACACAGAGCATACAGAAACTCAAGAAAAAATGGATTACAGTAAGACCTGTGATGCAGATACACACTCTCTCTCAAGTGACACAAGTAAAAAATGCCTTTTTGAATTAGATAATGAAGAAGTTCTAGTGATGGAGATTGAAGTAGTATCTGAAAGGAAAGAAGAAATCCAATGTATACAGAAATTCCATAATAACAACCAATAACCACAAGAAAAAGCTCATTGTGCTGGGTGACTCAATCATCAGAGGTACTAATTTGGGATCTCTTTTCGAGGGGAACTCTATAGTTAAAAGCCTTCCAGGATCATTGGTTGGTAGAAATGCTATTCAGATAGTCAATGCAAACAAAGAAGAAAGTAAGGACTCTGAAGTTGATATTATCATCCATCTGGGAACCAAGAACCTTTCCATTAACAACATCCAAGCAGTACAGAAAGATTTCCAGACTCTTGTCATAAACAGCATCCAAGTGGTAAAGAGAGATTTCCAGACTTTGGCAAAGCAGATTAGTCATATGGTGAAGACTACTGCCTTTTCAGAAGTGTTACCTGTTCTTGGAAAGGGGAAAGAGAGGCTAAGTCATATAGATAACTTCAATGCATGGCTCAAAATTTGGTGTAAGGAAGAATGTTTTGGATATATTGAGGGCTGGGGTCATGTATAGAACAGTAAAAAGATCTATGTCAAACATGGCTTACATCTGTCTGTGGCAGGAAAAAAAGATCCTAAATGATAAATTCAAATCCTATGCCACAAGGCATTTCAACTAGAGGAAGGGGGTGGCAGAAGGAGATTGGAATGTCACCCCCCCAAATCTCAAAGAAATGGGTGAAGAGGATAACAACAATCAGTTGAATAAAGCACAAAAGAAGTCCAAGAAGAGCAGTAACCTGAAGGAAAGAAGCTGGAAAGCTATGAGCATAAATGCACGTTGTGTGGACAATAAAATCTCAGACATAAGAACATAAGAAATTGCCATACTGGGTCAGACCAAGGGTCCATCAAGCCCAGCATCTTGTTTCTAACAGTGGCCAATCCAGGCCATAAGAACCTGGCAAGTACCCAAAAACTAAGTAGTTCCCCTGCTACTGATGCCAGTAATAGCAGTGGCTATTCCTCCCTAAGTCAGTTTGATTAGCAGCAGTTAATGGACTTCTCCTGCAAGAACTTATCCAAACCTTTTTTAAACCCAGCTACATAACTACACTAACCATATCATCTGGCAGCAAATTACAGAGCTTAATTGTGCTTTGAGTGAAAAAGAATGTTCTCCAATTAGTTTTAAATGTGCTACTTGCTAACTTCATGGGGTACCCCCTAGTCCTTCTATTATCCAAAAGAGTAAATAAACAATGCAGGCTGTAATGGTGGAAGTGAACATCAATTCTGTTACAGAAACAAGATTTAAGGAGTCACATGACTGGGATATAGCCACCCCTGGCTATAACTTACTAGCAACTGTACCTGTTCTAAGCCTGGGCGGCGAGCCTTTTTATTGGCACATATGCTCTTGCATGGAAGCGTTAGCTGAAAAGGAAAAACTAAATTGTTTTCACCCAGGGCAAGGGACGTGAGGGACATTTGCTAAAGCCAGGGCTGGAAAAGTTTATTTGCCAAGCTGTCTCTCGCACTCCCCCACACCCCCTCTACTCTCTCACACACACATTCTCTCTCACCGGCATCCCCCCATGTTCTCTCTCACACCCTCCTGCTCTCTCTCACCCTTCCCTCTCCAATACACATTCTCACCGGCATGTCACGGGACCCGCACCATTCGTGGCGAAGATGAAGGCCCGGCACGCCATTCATGGCACTCGAGGGCCTTCCATTTTCTCCTTGAGCAGAAAATAACAGTGGAGACCCCGGCATGCTGTGAATGGAGCGCATCCCGCGGCACACGCTCCGTTCGTGGTGAAGATGAAGGCCCGGGCATGCCAATCGCAGCACACAGGGGGCTTCCCTTTTTGCTGCGAACGGCGTGCCGGGCCTTCATCTTCGCCGCGAACGGAGCGTGTGCCGTGGGACGCACTTCGTTCATGGCATGCCAGGGTCTCCTCTGCTATTTTCTGCCTGTCCCATGATGGCCGCTGTCCTTCCAGTTTTGAATAGTCTTCCGGCGAGGGAGGAAATTGGCAAGGTGAAGGAGGAAATCTGCGGGAAGGAGGAATTCTGCACAAAATCTGCAATCTGCAGTAGCGTTGAATTCCCCTAGGAGTACCTCTTCTAGCTGGTTGTTGTGACATGACCAATGTACAGCGTGTTGAGCCTCCAAGGTGGCCAGGGAGCTGCCTGCGCCATCTATCGGCAGACTGGGGAACATGCACGAACACTGACAGACACATTACCAAGCCTGATATATTATGGATTAAGGAAGGACAGAGAAGACAGGAAAGGGGGAAGGAGTAGCGCTTATGTCAGAAGCAATATCCAAGCAATTGAAATGCAAGGGATGTGCGGTAGGGAAGAAGGCATTATGGGCTAGCCTAAAAAAATATGATGATGCTTCCATTTACATCGGAGTGGTCTATAGGCCTCCAATTCAGACAGAAGAGCTGGACAGAGATCTGATCAAAAACATCGAAAAGATGGGAAAGAAGGGAGAAGTGTTGCTCATTGGTGATTTTAATCTGCCAGATGTAAACTGGAGTATCCCTTCTGCAAATCTACGAGAAGTAGAGATATAGTAGATGCCCTCCATGGGGCTATGCTCAAACAAATGGTAATGGAACCCACAAGGGATGATGTAATCCTGGACCTAGTGCTCACAAATGAGGATAATGACTATATTGTCTGGACAGGTGCCCACCTGAGTACAAGTAATCAGAAGGTATTATTTGATATTGTGAATAAGATATAAAGGAGTCACAAGAAGATCCGAGTTTTGAATTTCAAATATATGGACTTTGACAAAATGGGAATGTACCTGGTGTTATGGAGATGGAGGCCTTGAGCATGGGAAAGCTCAAAGGCCTTCGCAATCTGTTAGGAAGTGCTAGGAGAGTGGTTCCACTTTCCAGAGAAATGTGTGTTCTTGGACCACGACTTGACCCCAGAGGAACTCCAAAGAGGTGCCGCGGCAGGCGAGGCATGCCCAAGCATGGGCTGGACAGGAGTGAGGCTGGACTGAAGACAGATTACTGAAGATACTAACCCTCTCTGGACCTACACACTTCAGAGACCATCAACGCAATGGTGGTCTTATGAACAGTCCGACCGTTCCAAGCCCTTTCGGACCTGCCACTGGGTAATGGCAAGAAGCAGCAGGCCGGATGGAGTCCAGGGCAACAAAAACTGGAACATGGAGATTCAGACGAGGACTCAGGAATGAGGTACTTGGATGCACAGACGAGACTCAGGATTGAGGTACTTGGATGCACAGATGAAGACTCAGGAACAAGCTCCTCAGAGAAAGGTTCAAGGTATTCAGAAGACTCAAGCTAGGTTCAAGGCATTCGGGAGAATCAAGCAAAGTTCAAGGTATTCAGGAGAGTCAAGTAAAGTACTGGGTTGAGACTGCAACGCAGCACGCCCTAAACAGTTCACCCGTGGGACTGGTCGCGGACCACGCTGGACTCGAAGAGCCTCTAGACGAGATGATGGAAGCTGATACTGGAACATGGCAAAGATACTGAAGAGGCCTGCCCCGAGGCACACCCTACACAGCTGCCAGTGGCTGGTCATGGACCACGCTGCAACGGAGCAGGTTCAAACAGAGTCTTATGCATGGACGGTGCAGGCACAAGGTATCCGAGGGCAAGCAAAGTTCAAGACACAGGACAAGATACAACATGGCTTTAAGCAAGGGATTCAGGACCAAGACACGGCTTGGCTTCAAGCAAGAGATTCCCTCCGGAGGCTTGAGCTGCGGTAGTGAAGAAGGCATAGTACCATGAAGCACCCTACTCAGCCCACCCATGGGACTGGTCGCGGACCATGACATGGCACGCCAGGAAAGGTGGTGACGAGGAACCTGGGGTTCAGGACATTGGGATAGGATCACAGACATCAGGAAAAGGAGACGGAATCAGGACTGGATCACGAACATCAGAAACAAGAGACGGACATCAAGACTGGATCATGAACATCAGGAACAGGAGTCAGACATCTGGACTGGAACACGGACATCAGGAATGGATCATGGACTTGAAGACGAGACATGGAGCTCTGACAGGAAATGAAGAACACAGGACTTTGAAGAAGAGCTGGAACAAAGAAGACTCCTGGAGCGAGACAGGAACATCCAGGAGCAACTAACTCCTTGCAAAGGCAATGCTGGAATGAACGCTGGGCCCTTTTATAGAGCTGAAGAGGACAATGCCCAGGGAGGAGCTAGCAGGGGACCCACACCTGGCTGGCCCTTGAAGAGCAGGAGAGAGGCGCGCGCCCGTGCTTTAGAAAGCTGGAAGAGAAGAGAGCAGGGATGTTGGTGGCATCCCTGCCATGTGGAAGGCCCACTGAAGCAAGGCAGGCAGCGAGGCAGCCCTGCCATGAAGGTGGAGAGATGGCAGGCTGGAGGAAGAGCAGGAAGCTGCAGGCACCAGCAGGGACAGCTTCCCTGCCAGGCAAGGACCCGGGCAACAGCAGGCACCGGCAGGAACGGCTTCCCTGCTGGCTGAAGACCCCAGCATCGGCGAGGATGGCTCCCTGCCGTCCGAGGACCCCAGGAAGAAGCAGGAGAGACTCCAGCTGCATCAGAGCACACCGGAGCGGCAGCGGTCATCCCGGCCGTGAGGGAAGGCTCCCGGCACTCAGCCCTGCTGTGCAGGGCAAGAGAACGTGGCTCCCATGCCGCATCGGAGGGGACAGCGTCAGCGGCCCGACTGGCCGCAAGAGGTAGGGGACCTGCCCACGCTCCTCGCGGGCAGGTTCACAACACCTGGAGGAAGAACTAGAAGACTGGGATAAAATGGGTGAAGTGGAACAACAGTGGGCTAAATTAAAAGGAGCTACTGCAAAGTCAACATATCTATATGTTAGAAAAGTAAACAAACGTTCAAGGAAAAAGAAACCAATTTGGTTCTCAAAGGAGGTGGCTGCAAAAATAAAGGCAAAAATTCAGCATTCAAGAAGTATCAAAGATCCCAAATAGAGGAACACAGGGAAAATTGGTGAAAACGAGGGAGACGAAGAAAAAAATCAGAAAAGCAAATGGTCAAGCAGAAGAAAGGATTGCCTAAGAAACAAAGAGAGGTGCCAAAATATTTATCAGATATATAAGAGAAAGAAGGAAAAAAGGAAAGCCTGGTGGTATAGTGAAATTGAAATGTGACAAGGAGCAATGTGCTGAGACAAACAAGGAAATGGCAGAAATATTAAACAAATACTTCAGATCTGTGTTCACTAAAGAGGACCCTGGAGAAGGACTGATGCTGGTTGACAAGACCACAGAAGGGAATGGGCTAGACACAATTCCTTTACAGAAGAGTATGTATGGGAAAAGCTAGGAAAACTGAATGTGGACAAGTCCATTGGGCCAGATAAGGTACATCTCAGGATACTACAAGAACTCAGAGATGGGTCCGCTAAATGACCTGTTCAATAGATCCCTGGAAATGGGAGTGGTGCCATGAGAATGGAGAAAAATGGTTGTGGTCCCGCTTCATAAGAGTGGTAGCAGAGAGAAGGCTGGAAACTACAGGCTGGTTAGCTGTTGGGAAAATTAATGGAGTTGCTGTTGAAAGAAAGGATGCTGAACTATTTACAATCTGGTAAGTTGCTGTATCTAAGGCAGCATTGGCTCACCAGAGGACGGTCCTATCAGACAAATCTGATTGATGTTTTTGATTGGGTGACCAGAGAATTGGATCAAGGAAGAGCACTCAATATCATCTATTTGGATTTCAGCAAAGCCTTTGATACCGTCCCACATAGGAGGCTTCTGAACAAAATGAGAAGCTTCAGAGTTAGCGCCAAGGTAGTGGAGTGGATTACAAACCGGTTGACTGATAGGAGACAGCATGTAATGGTAAAAGGAACTATTCTTCAGAGAAAGCCATGTTAAATGAAGTGCCACAGGGATTGGTATTGGAACCAGTTCTGCTCAATATCTGTGTGAGTGACATTGTGTAAGGGATAGAAGGTAGAGTCCTTGTGATTGTTACCAAGGTCAGCAACAGAGTGGACACACCTGAAGGAGTAGAGAGAATGAACCATGATTTGTAAAAGTTTGAAGAGTGGTCGAACATTTGGCAGTTGGGATTCAAAGCCAAAAAGTGCAGAGTCATGCATCTGGGATGCGATAATCCAAAAGAGCTGTATGAGAGGGGGGGGGGGCAGGCTGATGTTCATGGACCAAGAGTGGAATCTTGGGGTGATAGTCTCTGGTGATATGAAGATGACAAAGCAATGTGACAAGGTGATAGCTAAAGCCAGAAGAATGCTGGGCTGCACAGAGACAGGAATAGCCAGTAAGAAAATGGAAGTGGTGATGCCTTTATATAGGTCCTTGGTGAGCCTCATCTGGAGTACTATATTCAGTTCCAGTGCCCTTAACTCAAAAGGCATAGAGACAGGATGGAGGCACTCCAGAGAAGGGCTACCAAAATGGTGTGGGGTCAGTGTCAGAAAACCTATGAGGAGGGACTGAAGGACATGAATATGTATACCCTGGAAGAGAGGTGGTGCAGGGATGATATGATACAAACCTTCAGATACCTGAAATGTTTTAATGATGTACAAATGTCAAACCTTTACCATTGGAAAGAAATCAGTAGAACCAGGGGTCATGAAATAAATCTCCAGGAAGGACGTCTTAGAACCAACGTAGAAAATATTTCTTCACAGAGAGGGTAGTAGATACCTGGAATGCCCTTCTGGAGAGATGGTGAAAACCAAAATAATTCAAAAGGGCATGTAATAAATATTGTGGATCCCTAAAGGCTAAAGGATGGAAATGAAAAGAATACATGGAATAACTTGATGGTGTTGCAGTTACTACACTTAACCAATAAGCCTTGATACTATTGATGCAACTCCATCGTTGCTCTCTGCTTCAACAGCAGGAGGAAAAGGGGAATTGTATTTGTATAGCAACCAATGAGGGCCCCGACTTTTATGGTCTGGGAAACATGTATGGGGGTAACTTGCTGATGTGGTGGTTGCTACCCTTAACCAATAAGACTGATACTATGATGCAACTCAAACATTGCTCTCCGCTTCAACGGCATGGCACAATGGGGAATTGGATTCAACAGCAATCAACGAGAGCCCTGACTTTTACAGTGTAGTAAACTGATATGCATGGGAGTAATGGGGAATTGGATTCAAACATAACCAACAAGGGCCCTGACTTTTATGATCTGGGAAACTGATAATCATGTGATAACTTACTCGGCGCAGCAGATACTACCATAACTTTACTGGGCAGATTGGATGGACCATTTGGTCCTTTTCTGCCGTCATTTCTATGTTTCTATGAGCTAAAAATCTCCATAGAACTTCTTGCTATGTGGAGGCATCAGAAGCTTGCTGCATATGAGCCCATCCTGTGTCCTGTTTTTCTCATATATATTGTTTTCAATGTTTCATGGGGGCAAATATTCAATTCTTACAGCTTTATCCGATTAGTTAAAATGGTCCCTGTCTTCAATTAAACAGTACTTAATAACCCACCTGAGACTTTAAATCCTTTCCCCTAATTCTCTCCAAATATTTATTGACCTTGTCTTTCAGTCTGTCTTTCTTTATTAGACTAAGCTCCACAGAGAAGAGATTGTTTCTTATGTGTATTTGTACAGCTCTGTGTCCACCTTGTATTGCTATATCAGGTTTTAGCAGTAGGAGTAGTAGTAGGTCATTAATAGGGAAAGGGGCTGGCGGAAGTATATGTAGAAAAATATATAGAAATTGGGTAATATATGTAATATGTAAAGTGCTCTATTGTAATTACAGGAAAAATTTCCACAAGGAAAAAAAAGCGCTGATGTAAAATTTATTATTAAAACATATTCTTTATTCATATACTATACACAATAAAATAAACTAGCAGTATCTGATATAGTAATAACTAATTAAAGTCTAATATTTATTTAAAAAGGCATTTCCTGACTAATCATTTCTCCCTGCTGCAATCTGCCTCCCCTAATCCATAACCCACCACCATTTCTCCCTGCTGCAATCTGCCTCCCCTAATCCATAACCCGCCTCCATTGCTACTGTGATTATTTGCACTTTTGTACATAATGTATATATTAACATGCAAGTATGATATTATCTAGCATGATATATACCAATAGTTACTTATATATTAAGAACCTCTTGCCAGTTGCGCTATATTTCTATGCTTTTCTCTGTGTGCACCCTGCCCTTACCATGTTATACCCTTGTTAATTGTATTTTCTAAGCATTTTGTTATGATGTAAACCGATGTGATGTACACACTAACACTGGCATAAAAAAGGTTTTAAATAAATAAATAAATAAATAGCTAAATAAATAAATAATGTGATGCACTAAGTTCAATTATAGCATAGTTGATTCCATGACAGTGAAAAAACATTGTATCAAGACAATGAATGGGCATGAAAATGTGGGACAAAGTCCAAATGATCAAATGTTCAAGACATAATAAATTAAAGGTAATGTGACATAACAACACTTCATTAAATATAGCTTCGTAACTGCTTGTTGTGCATGAACATAGATCAACTATGTACCAACCCATCAGACATAGGACTTGTTAGATACACAAATACATAGACACAATTACTTAAACATTCATACTAGCATACATTCCATACACACAAGATTAACAAACTAGAATGTTTAGTGTCCGGGGTTGCACAAAAATAAAAAGCCCCAAAAGTCCCTTTTTCGCTGGTTCAGGAAACACCAACAAAAAAATCTCTCTCATATATTGCACTCAAATTTGTATGGACACTACAGAAATGCTTCACAGAATATACCTATGTTGTCAAAACCTGGTGGTAAGACTAGAGGGACTAGGTCTTGCTGATGTGATTAATGCCCCACAGCTATTATTGTGGTGGAAATTCTCTGGAGAATCCAAACTTTGCCGATATCCCGCTGTATATAGTCCTAAATAGATTGGCGATTTGAACTTGCTAAACCTGTATGCCCAGAACGGCTGCAGGGGCTCCTCACAATATTTAAAAGCAAAGTTTACAAACCGTTGAATATGAACAGCAGGCTCAATTGAATGTCATAATCACAGACTTCCTCCTGTTGCTGAACTCTGTACAGGAATCCAAATGAGGCATGACGATGTAAGGTGGTGGGGATTACCATCCCCGGGAACACCAGCAACTCACCAGTGCCTAGAGTGATTAGGATTACCAGTGATGAGGAATGTGCATCATTTTTATGACGAATTAAAATATTGTACGATATTTCTTAATTCATCATATATCGGTAAAATCAATAAATGATCCCATTTTCCCCAACTTTTCGTGAAAAAAATCGTTTTTCGGCTTAGCGCGCACTAACTGTTACAGGCGCGTCCGCCACGCCACTGACGGGCCGAGGGTTTGGAGGCCCTCGGGAACTATCGTAGGCGCAAGGAGCGCGGCCGCCTCTTGAGCAGGTGGTGTGAGCCCTTGAGCCACGGCGAGACCTAGGGAGGAGCCCCAAGCCACACCATGGGAGGTGAGCCGGTGCAGGCATGTTGAGCCAGGCAGGTACTGAAGCAGGGGTTAAGGAGCGGAGTCTGACCCTCAGCCGGACCTGCACGCCCATGGCAACCAGCAACGCAATGTTGGTTGATGAACGGTCCTCCGACTGTTCCAAGCCCTTTCGGACCTGCCGCTGGGTAACGGCAAAGGGCGGCAGGCCGGACAGAGAATGAGGGCAGACAGAGTCCTTAGTACACGGAAGACATCTTAGACGAGGGCTGGTGCAGACATCGTAGACAAGGGCTAGTGCAGAGACATCAGAGGCAAGGGCTGGAAGGAAGACATGGGCACTGTCCCTCAGAGCGCCCTACTCAGCCCACCCGCGGGACTGAGTTGCGGACCACCCCATCCCATATGCGCCCTACACAGCCCAGGAAGGCTGGTCGCAGACCACGCTGAGAGCGGGAGAGCGCGGGGAGGATCCAGGCGAGAAGGAACTCCGATGCCGGGACCAATGACATCCGAAGCCCCGTCGGCTGGCAGGAAGGAAATCTCCAGAGCACAGGGACGAATCCCTCCTGTTGGCCACACCAGGGCCCAACAGGACAGAAGGCTCAGGAGCCAGACGAAGACATAGGGCAGAACATCCGGAACTGGATCAGGAACTGGAACAGGTAACAGACATCAGGCAACATCAGGAATGGACATCAAGGCAACTTCAGAGACAGGTCAGGACAGGGAGCCATCAAAGCACGGACGACCACGGAGGACCTGGATCAGCAGACAGGACACAGCAATGTGCAAAGCCAATCCGAAGGCCAGTAGGAAGTGAAATGAGAGTCCTTTTATACTGCAGGATGTAGGCAACTCCCTGGGAGGAGTTTGCCTGGACCGCCCCTCGCTGGCCCTATAACTGAGGTGGAGAGCTGCGGGCCGGCCCCTAGGGAGAAGGGCGTGGCCAAACTAGGAAGTCCAAATGCAGCCAAGCAAGCCTCAGGCAGGCCTCAGGAACAGCTAGGCCTCCCAGGCCCTGGAGCAAATCCGGGAAGATACACATGCGAGGCCCTGGTTTCAGAGCGGCCTCCGGAGGGAAGGTGAGATACCTCCTGTAGCGCAGCAACAGGGGGGATCGTAACACTAACAAAAAACCATTAATTTTTGTGACTTTTTATTAGTTTCTGTTAGTGCGCGCTAACAAAAAAAAGTTAATTTTTATTACTTTTTGTTACTTTTTGTAGCGCGCACACTAAGCCGAAAAACGATTTTTTACTAAAAAAAAAAAAGAAATGCCGATCCTCGGGAAAACAAGATTTTCCCGTGGCCACACGAACCCAAAAGTGCAAACGATCGGGCACTCGATGCACATCCCTATGAGGAATATATATATCCTATCAGCTTGGCAAGATATGGAAAGAATATTGAGTGAATGTAGAGAGTTTGAATGAAATGTATGAAGCTAAATGGAGAACTACATCTACAGTATTAAGAGGAGTGAATAATTGTTGCTGCCCAGTGTGGAACCACATGTCAAAAGTGAAATATTCCATTTTAAGGAGAAGCTAAGCTGCCTTGTTTTAAATACATCTTAATTTGTAAGATTTCCATTTTTGTAAGTAGACTCTACCTGTTCTTTCTAAATACTGCACAGCACTACATTTTTTTCAAAAGAACAGTTCAAAGACATTGACAAGCTGTGAACCATCTCTAAGAAATCCATGTAAGAAGAAAGCTTTGTCTGCTTATCAGACAGGTGCCGACATCAGGGATTTGTTGGTGAAAGCTAGTCCAAAGGACAAATATCTTCCCAAAACCTTTTGGAAGACACAGAATGAGGCTGGTTCAACTGCCACAACTGTAATCATTGTAACAAGATGACTGTTGGTGAAAGATTTCTCAACTGAATACTGGGAGAACATGCAAAATTAAATAGGGGGAGGGCAATTTTCAAAATCATTCCCATGAGTAACATGCATTTTTACCTGCAGAAATGAGTATGCTCAATTGGAGTAAAATTAGGAATGCTGCTTAATTTTAGCTGCGTTCTCTGAAAGCATTCCCAAAGATGTATTTAGATTTGTGAAAGTCAAGTAGAGGTCAATATTCAGCCACTGAGCAGCTCAGATAAAAAGCCAGATAAACATATCCAACTTTTGAAAATTATTACAATAGTAGTTACATTTACACATATAAATCCTTTTGAAAATTAGCCCCTATTTGCACATGTAAGAGGACACATGGAGTTTAATGCTAGTACTTTATAAACTGTGTAGCAGGAGTTGCACCTTTTAGTTTGCATGTATGTTTCCAATATAAGAAAACTTTCTTTACCCATTTTTTAAAAATGTGAGCATATAGGGCTAGATTTTCAAAGGGTTACGCCTGTGCCAAGCCTATTTTGCATAG
Source organism: Rhinatrema bivittatum (assembly GCF_901001135.1). Taxonomy (NCBI): domain Eukaryota; kingdom Metazoa; phylum Chordata; class Amphibia; order Gymnophiona; family Rhinatrematidae; genus Rhinatrema; species Rhinatrema bivittatum. The sequence continues at coordinate 229,810,636 of NC_042615.1, read as the reverse complement.
GCCTGGTGACACGCGCAAACCCCGAGATGCACGTATGTCCCGGGGCTTTGTGAAAGGGGCGGGGCCGGGACGAGGCCTCTGGCACAGTGGCTGTGAGATAACATTGTGCAAATCTCATCTTTGTGTGAGTTTCCTCACTCCGAAAGACATGAAATCTTCACAAGAGTGTACTGTTCTGTTCGTATGCCTCATTCTGAATGTCAAAGTGGCCCCTAACTCCTACACTACTACTTAAACCTCACCTCGAGTTATTAGCTGGGCCTCATATAGAGGTATAAATACCTAACCTACTATAACATGCAATAATTTGTTACAAAGGTGTGGGATTTTGCAAATTCTGTTTTGGGGGAGAGGAAAGGGAGCTTATGGGGTGGCACACATAGTAGTCAATTATTTATACTGCTATAGGAGGGCCATCTAGTAACTCAAGATGAGGATTTGGTGGGGTTATGGGGCCAGTTTTATATGCAGAGTGAGATATACGAACAGCACAGTAGACCTCAGTGAAGATTTGACATGATTTGGAGTGAGGAAAGTCACTAAAAGATGAGATTTGTACAATGTTCTCTCACCCTAGCTTGATGGACTCTCTACCAGGGTACTATCAAGCTAGGGTGAGAGAACATTGAACTAATCTCATCTTAGTCTGACTTTCCTCACTCCAAGTCACATCAAATCTTCACTGAGGTCTACTGTGCTGTTCGTACATCTCACTCTGCATGTAAAACTGGCCCCCAAATCCTAGACCACCACCAAATCCTCATCTTGAGTTGCTAGCTGGCCCTCCTATAGTGATAAAAATAGTTGACTACTATGTTTATGTTAGAGTCTTTCTCTCCTTCTCTCTCTCTCATAAACTATCTCTTGGAAAATTATTGTATTTTGATAAATCTAGGCCTAGGATTGATGTCTTCAGTCTGGGTCTAACCACAGCTTTTTCTTAGGCAGGTGGCCTTCTGATAGTGAGGAGCTGATTGTGGTCTGGAGGTGGCTAAGTTGTCCCATTATTGATCTCTTTGATAAGCCATGAGAGGCAAATTGCAAAAATATATGGGTAATTCCAAATCCCACCCCCAACCCTGCCCATAGAAAAACCTCTTCACACTGTGGGTAAAAGTACAAACAGATTGACCATATTCACCTACTTTTATCCGCATAAAGGGGTAAATTTTAAAAAACTGTGCCCATGCGTACTTTTGTTCACGCAACTGGCGCAAACAAAAGTATGCCAGATTTTAATAGATACGTGCGTAGCCGCGCGTATCTTTTAAAATCCGGGGTTGGCGTGCGCAAGGCTGTGCAAAATCAGCAGCCTGCACGTGCCGAGCAGCCTGCCTCCGTTTCGGAGCGACTTCGGAGGGAACTTTCCTTCCACCCCCCCGCACCTTCCCCTCCCTTCCCCTACCTAACCCACCCCCCCAGCCCTATCTAAAACCCTTCCTACCTTTGTTGGAAAAGTTACGCGCGCCGGGCCGGCTGCCGGCACACCATGTTCCATTCCAGGGGCTGGTCCGGAGGCCGTGGCCACGCCCACGGGCCGGAACCACGCCCATGGCCCAGCCGCCGGAACGCCCCTGATGATGCGCCGGCCGCGACACATCCCCAGACATGCCCCCGACACACCCCCCTAGCAAAGCCCCGGGACTTACGCGTGTCCCGGGGCTTGCACGCCGTCGAGCCTATTCAACATAGGCTCGGCGCTCGCAGGGGGAAGTTGGGGCAGGTTTTCAGGGGGTACGCACATATCTTACGCACGTACCCCTTTGAAAATCTGCCCCATAAGGTGCAACATTTTAAAAAAAAACTATTTCTAAGGATAAAGCACTGTTTTATCCATGGAAATAGTTTGGAAAATTACTTTCCCCAATGCATATCTATATCTCTATATCCAGAATGGAGTGTATCTTTTTCATCCTTATGCTGCCCTGGACATCATCCATTCTTAAATCTCTAATTGTATCTAGTTATAGATAAGATAACCTGTAGCAGAATGCCTTACTATTCAGATGATGTTTTTATAGTAGAAATAGTCAGTGGGTATCAGACAACTTTTATGCAACTTATTACTCATCTTCTCTTGGTTCTATGAATTCAGAAATGCACCAAAAAATGCAAAAAAAAAAAAAAAAAAAAAAGAGACAAAAAAGCCTGCTACTAAAACTCAACTTACAATATATACAAAAAGGCAGGAGATCAATGATCATCCCTAAAGGAATTCAAGAGGAACTCAAATGTTTCTCAACAATCAGCCAACTGCTTTTATAATAATTTATCACACAAAAAGTAGTAAAAGTTAAAAAAAATATATAAAATCTTCAATATTTAAAAACCATTCCAAAATGATCAATGTACTAGTTAATAAATGAGGAAAGTCTAATACATCAAAAATAGAGAATGAAATGCCATGCTGGCACTGACCAAAGATTTTTACTTTCAGAGTCCTAAGGGAACACTGTCGTGGCTGCAATCAGTTCATAAATAGGAAAAGCCTATTCATAACTAAGGAGAAAAATATGCAATTTCTGTATCTCAGAAGAGCACTGGCATGGCTGCATCAGATGCCTAACATTAATTAACAAACAGAGGCCAGGATTCATCAAACTATCGCATGTGATAGGAAGAGGGGCGTGTTTTATGGTAATAGCCCATTAATTGCAAAGTGTGCTATCTTAGCGCTTCACATAGGTATTACCGCAGAGTGTGATAAATTTTCTCAGTAAGGAGAGAGAACGAGAGAGAGAGAGAGAAAGCCTAGCTATAAGGCCCAGGTATTAGTGTAGGGGTTAGGGGCCACTTTGACATGCAGAGTGAGATGTATGAACAGAACAGTGCTCGCTTGTGAAGATTTGATGTCCTTCAGCGTGAGGAAACTCACACATTCTTTCTCTCTCTCTCTCTCTCAGCTTAAAATACTGAAAACGCTATTTTGATAAAGCCATATCGCACAGCTTAACACAAATGAAAAAGGTGTAGTTATTCCTTGCGTTAAAACTGTGCGATATGGCTTTGTTATTTGCGAAGCCAGCCCACTTGGCCAGAAATCCTGCCCCAAACTCCTCTCCTTTTTCAAAATTAGCATCGCACCATGTGTTAAGGCATTTTTCACATGCGAAAAAGCCCATTACACGGCTTGGAAAATAACCCCCAGAGCCGGATCACTGAACACTGAGTCACGTGTGGGAAAGGCATTCACGGTGGTGGGGAGAAGTTTGGGTAGAAAAACAATACACTTTTGATTTTCAAATCTATGTGCATCAATCTGCAGTCAAATTTTGCCCATAGAAAAGGCAGGTGCAAAGTCCATAGGCACTGCTGTACCCACATACCTTGCACAAAGTTTTAAAATGGAAATTAGCTATCTGGTCTGTGGATGTAAGTAGGCAGGCTTTTTGAAAATTGCCTCCTAAATCAAGTTAAAAAAATAGATTGGACAAGATTTAAGAGGGAAAAGATATTTCTGGATTTGATGAGCTGACTGCTGTTTTTGCAAGTGTGAAGGGATTTCTTTTACTGATAGAGCTGGCTGCAGATACAAGGTACAATTTCTCTTCCCCTGGCTAATGACATGGAAACAGCTACTCTGCAGCTGAAGAAGGCTGAGCTTGACAGAACCTTTTCTTTCAGCTGGGTCAGCCGTGAAACTATACATTTTTTCCAGTTCAGAGGGGGTTTGTGTAACAAACCTCGGGCTCAGAATTTGCATTACCTGTTTGTGACTGTTTCTTGTTGCATTTTTTTTTTTTTTTGTGGGGGAGAGGCCTAATTTATCAAAGACTTTTAGACAGAATTGAAGAAAGCACCTTCTCAATGAATGAAGTAAACTGGGATGGACTCTGATATTGTGGAATAAGCAGTGCAAATCTCTTCCTGCAGGTCATCATTTTTATCATTAGTTGCCCACGTGCAAGTTGCCCACAGTTTTGTTCTCATTTCCCACATATATCAGTTCTGGGGAGGGTAATTTTCACAACCATTTCTTTAGGTAAAATAGTGCTTTACCCATAGAAATGGGATTTTATAAAATTGCCTGCTCAATGTGCGGGGGAAAGCATGCGCATAGGACTCACATAGGACCCCACGGATCGAAGAGGCGTTCTTGTGGATGGGGTTGGGGCGAGTTCTGGAATTCCATACATTGCTTCTGCCCCCTCTCCCCCCCAAAAAAAAAATGTATGCCCAAAAATAACTAGATGTAATCATGTGCAGGTAGTTTTGATGAGATAATTTTCAGAGTGAAAGCTGTATATCCCTTTTTGAAAATTGGTGTAAAGTCTGCAGGTAAAAAATACCCACAAACTTTACATCAATGTGGTTAGCTGCAAGATTACTCTTTTAAAGTCTAATAGGCCTTATTTAGTTGTCTCTGCCTGTTCAAAGGGGGCTTAACTGTTAAATATGTTTACAAGAGTCTCTTTTCCCAATGCCGATTACAATACATGAGCCTTAATCTAAACCACAAATACAAGGCTCAATCAAAAAACGAAAATGAGAACATAAATCGCTAACCTCCTAAATTAAACACGTCCGATCATGAAAGCTGGTTCAGCCCATCTCTAAATCTCAGTTTTAAAATACAGTATATAAAACCAAGAGAAATAGAAGTCAGGCTTAAATCCTCTATTAGCAATTGTTTTAATTTAACAACGTGCATAAACATAGAAACATGATAGCAGAAAAAGACCCTATCTAATCTGCCCAGCCACACCAACTATTCAGTTCTACAATCATTAAAATTCTTTTTAGTTTGAACAATACTGTATATCAAGATTTACAGTAAATGTGAGAAAATGAGTCACATCCTTATCCACAGAGACCTAGAACTAAGCTTGCTTGATGCAAATTCACATTTGTTGCAGTGAAACTTGGATTTCCATGGTTAGCATAAATTTACCCAACCTGACTTAATTATCATTCATGTGTAAACCAACACAGATTATGATATTACAGATTATCTGAGGCCTATTTACTAAACTGCAATATTGTGTGTACCATGTGCTAAAATATATTCTCACAGGCAAAATGGAAAACGCAAGCAGAATTTGTGATGATCATAAACTTCCACATGATATTTTCTAGCCTCTAAATCAGGTGCAATTTGGGCATGCTAATGAGCTGTAATGCATGCAAAGCAGCTCATTAGCATGCCAGTATGTGATCAATCCTCATGCGCTGCACTACTCTGGGAAAGTTAGCTACAACCCAAGAGGTGTAAATAACTTTATTACTGGGTGCATCTTCAGCTTAAGGTTTCTGGCAATGCTGTCTGGGTGCCCTGGTAGAGTCCCCTTCCCTGCCCCATGTCCAAATGTCCCAATGGTCCACGCAGCCTACCTATATCCAAATCCCCTCTATAAATGAAAGCAAAGGGTAATGGGATTAGGCCCAGCCACTGAGCTTTAAACTATGCCCCCTTTTGGCCTCTTAGAGGTTCATATTCAAAAGTATTTAGCCAGCTGATTCTGGTAGGCTAATTCTGGAAGGCCCATAGAGCTCCTAAAGTTAACCAGTTAAACTTATCCGGCTAACTTTAAGATAGCCAGGTATATTCAGCAGAATGGTTGCGCCACTTGAATACACAGTACTAGTTAGCTGGATGCGTTTATCCAGCTAACTAGCAGAGCTGCTGAATATGGGCCTCTTAAACGGCACTGAAGCCCCTTTTAAAGAGGGCCACCATTTTGCATTGCCACTACTGGAAACACAATATTTTCCTGACTCTGGTATCATAAATAAAGGAATCTGCAAGATTCACTAAACTGTGATACTCAATTACTTCAGTTTAGTGAATGTCATGGAAATTTGCTTGCTGTAAAATCATGCAGTCGCGTACCTTTTTACTGATGTTCAGTTAATAGGTTCCAAAAATTGTTAGAAGACCTTAAGAGACTGGGGCAGCTCTCTCTCTTCATTTGCATCTTATTTTTTTTTCAGGAATTAGCAGTAACACAAGAATCTGACTCACAAATCCCTTTTGTCTTAAATCATGAGTCGGACCAAAACGTGAATCTGATTCAAGGTGAGAGTGGCTTAGATTTTGATGAGGCAGCCTGAATAGAGGCCTGTGTGATTCAAATGAAATCTGAACTGATTCAACCATTCCTAAATTACATCAGTGGAACAATGAAAATACAGGAAGAAACTATGCCACATCAAACAGAACATCACATAGCAGAATAAGTTGAACTGGCAGATAAAATAAAAGCAACCGGATTTCCTTTCCACTCGGAATTCTACTGCTTTACATACACAAATTTGCACAATAGTTTTATTGGCAGAAAAAATTGCATAACCTACAATTCCTGCTTCTCTTTCATTCTGTTGCTCTCTGCTTTTAGAATCACATGGGTAATGGGCAGCATGATAAAATATAATGGTCTGAAATGTTATCTGATTTCTATTCTTCCTGTTCTTGCAGCAGTGCCAAAGTTCATCTGGTGGTCCGCAGAATTGGCATTTTATTTGTGAATCTAACAGATGAATATCTATATGATAAGGCTATCCTGCAGCAGAGCGATATACTGAAGTATTCAACCAGTTTTCATAATTTACTGATTTTCTGTTTGTATTATCTTGTAGGGGTGTGCATTCATTTGCAACGTATTGGCAATCCGCAACGTATATGCCATATTCGTTGTATTCGTGGGGGAGTAACGAAATGTATGGCGAACCCCCACGAATACAATGTATCACTAATGAATAAACCCCCCCCCCCTCCTGACCCCCCCCCCCCCCCCCAGACTTGCCAAAAGTCCCTGGTGGTCCAGCGGGCGTCCTGGAGCGATCTCCTGCACTCGGGCTGTTGGCTGTCCGCTCTCCCTAGACTCAGATATGGACTTTTCGTAAAGATATGTGTCTCGGCAATATTTTTACTTATGCCCTACTGTACAGTCTGTATATGATAAGTATTGTAATTTATTTTTTGTTTCAATTGTAGTGGTGAAAATTATACCCCATAAGAGTCCCTCCCAATGCAGCTTTGTGCGAAACACGGGTCCGTGTCAGGGGACCCAGCTAAAACGTTTTGTACGCTCTGATGAGCTTTGAAGTAGCCATATTGAATCTTTAAGAAATAAAGAAGAATTTCTTTCATATAAATAACTACTGGACTGGACTGTGTACTTTCCTGCATCTCCCATCTCTACTGTGGCTGTATTTTGGAGTGCTGGTTTATCTCCTATCTTGTTCTTTGGACTGAACCATTACACGGGCCATATCTCGACACAGTGGGATCAAAAAGACTGGAGAGCAAGTGTCCCACCGCTACAGGGAAGTCAAAGCCCAGCTGAAGGCAAAGGTGTCCAGCAGAAATAAATGCATGTGGCAGATAGGAGGAGAATAGGGATGTGAATTGTGTCCTCGATCGTCTTAACGATCGATTTCGGCTGGGAGGGGGAGGGAATCGTATTGTTGCCGTTTGGGGGGGTAAAATATCGTGAAAAATCGTTAAAAATCGTTAAAAATCAAAAAATCGAAAAACCGGCACACTAAAACCCCCTAAAACCCACCCCCGACCCTTTAAATTAAATCCCCCACCCTCCCGAACCCCCCCCCCCCAAATAACTTAAATAACCTGCGGGTCCAGCGGCGGTCCGGAACGGCAGCGGTCCGGAACGGGCTCCTGCTCCTGCATCTTGTCGTCTTCAGCCGGCGCCATTTTCCAAAATGGCGCCGAAAATGGCGGCGGCCATAGACGAAAAAGATTGGACGGCAGGAGGTCCTTCCGGACCCCCGCTGGACTTTTGGCAAGTCTCGTGGGGGTCAGGAGGCCCCCCACAAGCTGGCCAAAAGTTCCTGGAGGTCCAGCGGGGGTCAGGGAGCGATTTCCCGCCGCGAATCGTTTTCGTACGGAAAATGGCGCCGGCAGGAGATCGACTGCAGGAGGTCGTTCAGCGAGGGTTCCGGCGCCTCGCTGAACGACCTCCTGCAGTCGATTTAATTTAAAGGGTCGGGGGTGGGTTTTAGGGGGTTTTAATGTGCCGGCTCACGATTCTAACGATTTATAACGATAAATCGTTAGAATCTGTATTGTATTGTGTTCCATAACGGTTTAAGACGATATTAAAATTATCGGACGATAATTTTAATCGTCCTAAAACGATTCACATCCCTAGAGGAGAAGCCCTTTGTCCCATAGCCCTCACCCCCATGGAGGAGCAACTCATACAGCGGCTGGGACCAGATTGCTTCAATGGCATGGATGAGGTGCTGGACACAACATGAGCCAGGTACGGTAAGTGACACCACCGGTAAACATGGATGCTCACATCGAATGTTGTAATCAAAGGGCCTCATTTACTAAAGCTTTTTTCCCATTCTATGTTTAAGGGAAAAAAGCTTTGTAAATGAGGCCCAGAGTGAACATCTTATGCAAAACAATATGGGGTAGATTTTAAAAAAGGGCGCCTTCGCGTATTTTTGTAGGCGCATCAGGCGCAAACAAAAGTACGCTGGATTTTAGTAGATACGCGTGTAGCGTGGATCGGCGCGCGCAAGGCTGCTTATTTCGTGTAGCCGGCGCGCGCCGAGCCGCGCAGCCTGCCGCCATTCCCTCCAAGGCCGCTCCGAAATCAGAGCGGCCTCGGAGGGAATTCGCTATCGCCCTCCCCTCACCTTCCCCTCCCTTCCTCTACCTAACCCACCCTCCCCCGGCCCTGTCTAACCCCCCCCCCTACCTTTGTTGGGGGATTTACGCCTCCCGGAGGGAGAAGTAAATCCCCGCGCGCCAGCGGGCCGCTGGCATGCCTAGACGCAACCCGGGGGCGGTTCCGGAGGGCGCGGTCACGCCCCCGGACCGCCCCTGGCTAAAACCACGCCCCCGGGCCCGTCCCGAAAACGCTGCGCCGATCGGCCCCGCCCCCGACACGCCCCCCTCGGAAAACCCCGGGACTTACGCGAGTCCTGGGGCTCTGCTCGCGCCAGTAGACCTATGGAACATAGGCGCACCGGCGCGCAAGGCCCTGCTCACGTAAATCCGGGCGGATTTACGCGAGCAGGGCTCTTAAAATCCGCCCCTATATGTGCACTTGTTAGCATTCATACTTATGTCTTCTTTTTGTTTCCACAGCTGCCACCCAGGATGCCCCCAGTGCCAGCCATTCAGCCTCAAGTCCCAGAAGTGTAGCTCCAAGTCCTAGCAATAGAGCCCCGGGTCTCAGCAGCCCCTTTCAGACAGATGCCAAGCACAGTGGACAGAGGAAGAGGAAAAGAAGGAGGAGCAGCAGCAGCAGCCACAACAGTAGCAGTTACTTGAGCATCTTGTGGCGCCCATTCCCCTTGACATGTGTCTCAACCTGTCCTGCTTAATGGAGGGCACTGCCTTGTCATGGGAAGAAGAAGATGCATAGTCACCAGTTGCCTCCAGCATCCCACGTGTCCAGCAGGATCTTCAAGATGACACCCAGCAAGCTCAGCCCATGAGCCCAGCAATGCCAGTATTGCAGCCACAGACACCACCTCAGCAAATTGTAGCACCACTAGCAGCAGCACCAGCAGCATCAGCAGTGATGGATCCAAGTCTACATGCCACACTTGACCATATCGAGAGGAGGCATAGGCTGCAGTTACACCACATGCAGATAGAGCTGGTCTGATTGAGGAGGGGTCCGGTACAGCATACCTACACTATAATGCAGCAAACTGTGGCCATTACATAAGGCTATACCACCATGGTAACATCAATCAATAATTTCACCACAGTTGTACTGCAGCTCATTTAGCAACTGCCACAGCCTGCACCCATGCCATCCCCATCCTGACTGAAGTTCACTCTGTGAAGCATTCCCCAGCTATCAGGACAAGCCAGGGGTAGGACTCCAAAAGAAATACCACCCCCAGCCAGCAAAAAGCCCTGGGGAGGAAAAGGGCCATGAGCATCATAGGTGCCAACCCTAAAATATTGCACTCAAAGATGACATTTCCAAGTAAGCCAGGCCTGTCTTGTGTATGGAATTCCAGTGCCAGCTAGATGGAAGACTTCTGGGCCCATCCTATCTACAGAGTTCCTGTGCTGGCTAGATGGAAGACTGCTGGGCCCGTCCTGTCTTCAGAGTTCCTGTGCTGGCTAGATGGAAGACTGCCTGGCCCATCCTGACTACAGAGTTACTATGCCAACTAGATAGAGGAGTGGTGGACCTGTCCTGTCTGAAGATTCCCCTTTGTTCTCTAGATGGAGGAATGTTGGGCCCATCCTGCTTGAAGACTCCCTGTGCCAGCTTGCTGATGTAGATGGTCTACTGTCTGCCAGTTTTAACTTGCTGTTCCTTTCTTATGCTATCCTCTATGTTCTACCTGTAGTCCTGCCTCTCATCTCATGCTGCTGCTGGTATTTCATTTCATATGCCTCTGAATTGCTCCATGGTGAGACCGCACCTTGAATACTGTGTACAATTCTGGTCGCCGCATCTCAAAAAAGATATAATTGTGATGGAGAAAGTACAGAGAAGGGCTACCAAAATGATAAGGGGAATGGAACAATTCCCCTATGAGGAATGACTAAAGAGGTTAGGACTTTTCAGCTTGGAGAAGAGATGACTGAGGGGGGATATGATAGAGATGTTTAAAATCATGAGAGGTCTAGAACGGGTAGATGTGAATCGGTTATTTACTCTTTTGGATAGTAGAAAGATTAGGGGGCACTCCATGAAGTTAGCATGGGGCACATTTAAAACTAATCGAAGAAAGTTCTTTTTTACTCAACACACAATTAAACTCTGGAATTTGTTGCCAGAGGATGTGGTTAGTGCAGTTTGTATAGCTGTGTTTAAAAAAGAATTGGATAAGTTCTTGGAGGAGAAGTCCATTACCTGCTATTAAGTTCACTTAGAGAATAGCCACTGCCATTAGCAATGGTAACATGGAATAGACATAGTTTTTGGGTACTTGCCAGGTTCTTATGGCCTGGATTGGCCACTGTTGGAAACAGGATGCTGGGCTTGATGGACCCTTGGTCTGAATCAGTATGGCATTTTCTTATGTTCTTATGTCTCGTCTCATCTCATTGTGCTGCTGGTATCTCATCTCATCATGTCTCATCTCATTGTTCTTCTGGTGTCTCATCTCATTTCATCTCATCTCATTCTGCTGGTGCCTCCCTGCTGCCTTCTCCAGCCCTGGTCCTGCTTCCTGGTATGTCACCTTTGCTGTTCTGGCTCTTTGCAGTCTCTCCTTTGAATATACTCTTTCACCATGGACTGTCTGGGCCTTTTCAAAACTTTGCTGCTGAGGCCCTTTGCAGTCCCATTTGAGTGCACTCTTTCAGTATGGACTTTCTGGGCCTTTTCTTGCCATCAGCTCTAATATTTGAGCTGTACTGTAGAAATTGGGTTGTTACTTCCACTTCCTAGGTTCTTTGCTGTAATCATCCTTTTGCCCTCGGATAAGATCATTATTCTATATATGTAGTGTTACCATTTGTAACAATGTACTGTGTATGTACATGTATCCACAAAATGTGCTGGTTATTTCAGTTACAATGTCATGTGCTATTTGATATATTTTCCTTGCAGAATGTGATTACCAAAGATGTTTTATTGCTTTAAAGTTGTGACTACCAATTTTGTTTAATAAAGTGGTCACATACTTTGAAACTTGACTTTGTTGTAGTGTCTTTTTATTGTGTGCTTTTAGACTTAAGTTTAACTAGGTTAGAGCTCTGGGACCCACATGACCTTGCATGCTAGACTTCCCTTGGCCATTTCAGCTATGTACATTTCTCACATGCAAGACCATGTGGCCTAGGCCTTAAAAAGAAAAGCAAATGGTATTCTCTGAATGAAGAGCAGCAATAGCAAAACATGAAACTCCTTACTATGGAGCTTCAGAAATGGCTGTCATTGCTTTCTCCAGAGAGCGTACTGTTGTTATCTATTGGGTACATGGCCATGTATGTAAGATGGGTAATATCTAGCTAGTGTTCACCTCCATACACTGCCAAGTGGAATAGATATTGAAATGTTTGGCTAGAAGTGATGTAGCTATGTCTTAACTTGATTGGTGACTGATAGGTTCTATGCTGTGCTCATGTCATAGGGCAGCCATACTAAATAATTGGCCTCTTCCAGTGTGAAGATATATCACCTCTGATCAAACAATAGGCCTTCTCTCTAGGTTATCACATACTTCTGACTAAAGAGTTACATAATAAGAGCACCATATTGATGTACATTAGTGAAATGCTTGCTTCCACTACCTTTTTAATTATGTATACCAATAAGGGCTAGTAACAACACACTAATGAGACTTTGCAAATAACAATCTTTATATCAACATCCAAAGGCAGTGCAAGGGTGGTAGGCAGTATGAGGAAGTATGCCTGGTCATAAGTAACAGCAAGTCTCATCACTTTCTGCTTGTAGGCAGTGTGTACTCATGATACTTCACAGCTCTTTGACTCCTCTGTTGTCACACTGACTTTCCTGCATGACATTGAGTTATAGGAAACTGCAAGTACACTGAGGTTGAGGTGGCCAAGTTATCCATCAGCAGTTAGCAGCAGAAACTGTCTAGTATATTCAGTGGCATCAATGTGCCGCATCATCTAATCACCATAAAATTAAGCAGATACATATAGCTGGGTAACAGTAGGGCTAACTAGGCAGCATGTAAATATGCCTAAATATGTCCAAACTGATCGGGCCTTGAGTGGCTAGATCACTGTCTACTTACCATGTTATCTTCTACAGATAGGTGGGTAAGTAGTACTTCTTACAGAAAAACATTACATAAAATGGTGGTCCTTGCAGGCCTCCTGCCCCCACCCCCCAGGTCTCCTCAACCCACTACCCCTGACCCCTCCCACAATGCCTTTATCATGTGAACATGAAAAGTTGACAGTGCCATGCCGTGACTGACCCTCTCCCATCCCTCCATCCCTGCTAAAGATTGCAAGTAGAAATCATCTATTGCCCTCCAAACCACCACCTCCTCCCTGGCACCTGATGCTCTTCTACCCACCCATCCAGTACCCAAACAAATAGGCCCACTTAAGTTACTAGGTGGGAGAGCATCAGGTGATGGGAGGAGGGGTAAATTCTAGCTGGATAACTACTTATGTGGCTATAATGTAACCGAGATAAGTGGCTGAATATGCCACATGAGCCATTTAGAGGGATAACTTTTGAGATCTCAATCTAAATGGCTTTTGATTATGGACCTCAGTATATATTATCTAGTAGTATGGAGAAGGTGGTGTGTAGTATACCCACTAGTCATGTACACAGCTGTCTGTGATGCAGGCAAGATTCATATGCTTTTTATGTGTTCCACAATAGCATGACACCACACACAATAGTAGCTGTGACAGGTGTACAGTTCAGCTACATTGGAACACACAGAAATCTGTAGCTACAGGTGTGCTACTCCCACACTCTATGCTTGCATTGCAATTGGCATAGCAGGACAGACAGTGCTAATTATATGGGAGTACCACCACCCTGTTGCGTCTGTGTCTCTTCTCGCCCCTCACTCCACCCTCTCTACCTGGGATGCGACTCCCTTCAGCTCTGACGGACAGTGCAGCCATGGCTTCTCTCCGCCTCCTTGGTCCCGGTTCCCCCGGGCTGGCCTGATGCTACGGATCCGCCATGTTCCTGATCACGTAAGTGTGTGTGCGTGCGCGCGCTCCAGACTTTGTACCAGTAAGGGCGCGAACCTCGGGGGCGTCCCCCCGTAGTGACGTCATCCATTTGCACTTTAAAAGGTCTTTGGTTGCTAACCTCTAGCGAGTTAGCAAGGAACTCCAACTGGACTTGCTTCGGCAGTCCACGATACTTGCAACAACGATCCGAGTCAGCTGGGGAACCCGTCCCCACTGCTCGACCTTTTCAAACTTACCAGGAGTACCCACTCCAATGGGGCTCCGCTCTTTCTTCTTGATTTCAGATTGCCAGAACACTCGGAAGACTCCTCATTTCCTGGAAGCGATCGCGGAAGTGAACACAGTGAGTTCTATTACATTCTTATTGCTCTGAAGACTCCTTCCATCCAAGACGTTATCGCAGGTACAGAGATCAAGAGTTACATTGGCAAGATTACAGGAATCTTATACAGACTCTCTTCTACTCTAGAAGCCATTTCATATACAGCAATTGTGAGTTCTTATTACAGACTGTTTGTGGGAACCAGTGCTCACCTACGGCTCCTGTTCCTGAATGTACTGAAGACTCTCTGCGGCATAGAGACCATTGCAGACATCTACTATTGTGAGTGTACCATCTTGTATCCAGTATACCCTGTCTACTCTCTACTTCTAGTCTCTCTCTATAGCTCAATGACCCAGAGATTATATTCCAGTATCAGAAGGACTTCAGCCTTGCCAGACACAGTGACTCACTACTAGCACCTCTGGTGGTCCAGCTTCCAGTCTAATAAAGAACTATTGTGTTTATCTCATATTCTAGCCTAGCCGGTGGTTCCTCTCAGGATCTCCTCCTGGGGGCGCTGTCATCTGCCATCGGCCCAGGGATTCACCATTTCCTCCAAATGGTCATTCCTTTCACTATTGTCACCTTGTGGGAGCCAACCATTACAGACCACTGACTCTGCTCATGGAAGTATTATATAGACAGCTACTCCTCTTTCTCTGAGACTTGCCAGCAGCTTATATATGTATACAGATTGCTACTCTGTAGCGGGGGGCATGATAGATTGCTATCTCAATAGCGAAGTACTATACCTATTGCCAACTCCTCTTCCTTGGAGAGTTGATCCATAACAGATTGCTACTCCTTAGCAGATTGATACAGCTTGCTACTTCCTTTCCTTATAGGAGCATCTAACAGCAGTTCATGAATAGAATTACAGATAGCTAACTCCCCCCCTCTCGAGGAGCAGGTCATATCATATCGCTACTAGGGATGTGAATCGTTTTAGGACGATTAAAATTATCGTCCGATAATTTTAATATCGTCTTAAACCGTTATGGAACACAATACAATAGAGATTCTAACGATTTATCGTTATAAATCGTTAGAATCGTGAGCCGGCACACTAAAACCCCCTAAAACCCACCCCCGACCCTTTAAATTAAATCCCCCACCCTCCCGAACCCCCCCCCAAATGACTTAAATAACCTGCGGGTCCAGCGGCGGTCCAGAACGGCAGCGGTCCGGAACGGGCTCCTGCTACTGAATCTTGTTGTCTTCAGCCGGCGCCATTTTCCAAAATGGCGCCGAAAAATGGCGGCGGCCATAGACGAACACGATTGGACGGCAGGAGGTCCTTCCGGACCCCCGCTGGACTTTTGGCAAGTCTTGTGGGGGTCAGGAGGCCCCCCCAAGCTGGCCAAAAGTTCCTGGAGGTCCAGCGGGGGTCAGGGAGCGATTTCCCGCCGCGAATCGTTTTCGTACGGAAAATGGCGCCGGCAGGAGATCGACTGCAGGAGGTCGTTCAGCGAGGCGCCGGAACCCTCGCTGAACGACCTCCTGCAGTCGATCTGCCGGCGCCATTTTCCGTACGAAAACGATTCGCGGCGGGAAATCGCTCCCTGACCCCCGCTGGACCTCCAGGAACTTTTGGCCAGCTTGGGGGGGGGCCTCCTGACCCCCACAAGACTTGCCAAAAGTCCAGCGGGGGTCCGGAAGGACCTCCTGCCGTCCAATCGTGTTCGTCTATGGCCGCCGCCATTTTTCGGCGCCATTTTGGAAAATGGCGCCGGCTGAAGACAACAAGATTCAGTAGCAGGAGCCCGTTCCGGACCGCTGCCGTTCCGGACCGCCGCTGGACCCGCAGGTTATTTAAGTCATTTGGGGGGGGGGGGGTTCGGGAGGGGGGGGGATTTAATTTAAAGGGTCGGGGGTGGGTTTTAGGGGGTTTTAATGTGCCGGTTTTGCGATTTTACGTTTTTTCGATTTTTCACGATATTTTACCCCCCCAAACGGCAACAATACGATTCCCTCCCCCTCCCAGCCGAAATCGATCGTTAAGACGATCGAGGACACGATTCACATCTCTAATCGCTACTCCTTCCCCTTTCAGGAGCACAGCAGAACAGTTTGCCAACTCCGCCTCCTGGCGGAGTGAGCGACAGCAGATTGCCAACTCCTCCCCTCTGGAGGAGGCGAGCATAACAGATTGCTAGCTGCTCTCCTTTGGAGAAGGAGAGCGTAACAGATTGCTAACTTCCTAGCAAGCCTACAACACACACATTTGCCAAGCAATGGTGTTTTGTCATGGGCTACCAATTCACACCCAAACAGCACCTTTCTGGCCTTCTCACCTATAGCTCACCAGTATGCATGATGTCCCAGTGCTTCTTACTTTGCCATTTGGTGCAGCTGTAGCTGAACCAGAAGAGTGTACATGTAAAGTAAGGTGATCATTAGGTGACCTCCCCCAAGAGTGTACACTTTACTGTACATAGGCCTTCTGTGCTGAAAAGCCATAGGATGCTTGTAGACTCTCTTGGGAAGGTCTACTTACAAGGACAGGATCAAAATATCTGATATCTAGGTTTGGCCATCTACATGGAAATTGTACCAAAGAGTTTGCAGCAAAGTACAGGTGAGAATCTTGAATGGAGGTGTTGTAGAGATAAAGTTATTCTCTCTAACTTGGTCCACAATAAAAATAGATAAATCTTAAACAGTACAAGGTAACCATATTTATTAATGTAATATTACATGAGAAACTTGACACTTTAGGCAAACTCTCAGCGTATGTTCTTAAAATCCGATACATACAATCAGGTTTATATACAGTTTATTTCTACAAAGTCATGATTCTGAAAAATATTTCAGATTGACAAATCACAGTTTCACCTATCATTTTGTTTCTAAGACATCTTTAGATGTCCTAGATTATGACCAATTAGCAGACCAGCATGACCCAGGTCCTAACTGCAGTTATCTATAAGCACAGCACATTTTGTTCCTGATAAAGGTTCATATCCTATTTTATCTATTTTCTACTAATTATAATTATCTTTTATCTTATACATGGAGCCCAAAAGTCTACTGATGCACAACATTGTACAAGTTTATTTACATATTTTTTATTCTTATTATGATCTAAAATAGTGCTCATAGAAATCATAGCAAGTATAGCATAAATCAGAAAAGAACATTATTAGCTAAGTTGAACTATATTGCACTACATTGAACAAAGAGCTAAAATAAAGATTTTTGACATCGTCAGTGTCCTCAACGACATCTAGGCCTCTTAAACTACTGTGGGCCTAATTCTTGTGGGTCAATTTATGCCCTTCGAAACAATGACACCCACAGCCCCTTTCATGCACATTGAGTAATGGTGGCTTCCAAGCCAAGGTAATGATATGCATGTGTAACTGTGTACATATATCCAGAGAACAGGCAGGCACATGTATATGTAAGTTAGGGATGTGAATGTCAGGATGTGTGTCTAGCTCTCTGACAGTCAGGGTGTGTGGGGGCTCAGTATGTACCAAACTGCTTGCTATCTGCCTCTAGGGAATTTTATGTTTTTGTAATTTTATATATTACTAGCCGTTAAGCCCGTAACAACGGGCTACATTAACATTTTTTTTCCAGTCCATTTCCTTACCCCTCATTCTCCTCTCCCTCCCCTCATTCTCCCTCACCCTCTAGTCTCCCACCCCCCACTCTTCCCCCTCCGCCCTCACTCTCTCCTCCTCCCCTCACTCACTCCCCCTCTGGATGGCGCAGCCGGAAGATCTCCGGGGGAGGTCCCTCCCTCCCTCGTGCGCGCCGCCGCCGCTACTGCTCGTCGCTGCCGCAGCCGCCGCCACCACCGCTACTGGTCCTCGCCGCGCCATTTTTGTTACTGGCAAGCTCTGACCGACGTGCTGCCCGCTCATGCGCGGTAGAGTTGCTCTCTACTGCGCATTTGCGGCACGTCGGTCAAGCTTCATTTATCTAGTAGTATGTTTTGAAATATGTTGTAAATCGCTTAGGAAGATATTTTCTGTTAGGTGATAGATAAATGATTTTAAATAAAATGAAATAAACAAATAGGCATGTCTGGGAATCATTGTGGCTCTCTGGCAATCAGGGTGTGAGGGGTCATTAGCTCCCTGAATGCTTACTTGCAGCCTGTCTGCCCATGTCTATGTGTCAATGGAATATCGCATGCAACATTAATATCAAGCAAAAGGGTCCTTTCTACCAAATTGAAGTAATTTGGCTGTAATGTCATTGGCAGAGATGTATTAATGATACAGGAAAAAACACAAACATTTGTACATGAGGGATTGTGATCAGGCAGAGGCCCTGGGAGTGGCAGATCGTCCCCAGGCCGTCTGCTGGACCCCCCGGCAGGCAGGGTGAGGCGGGGCTGGCAGAATTTTGAAAGGGCACATTTTCCCCTTTCAAAATTCTGCCACCTGCTGCGGCGCCCCCTAAGTCTCGGCGCTCTAGGCACAGGCCTAGCTCACCTAGTGGTTCCTCCGGCCCTGCATGCGATATTCCATTGACACATACACATGGGCAGACAGGCTGCAAGTAAGCATTCAGGGAGCTAATGACCCCTCACCCCCTGATTGCCAGAGAGCCACACTGATTCCCAGACATGCTATTTGTTTATTTCATTTTATTTAAAATCATTTATCTATCGCCTAATAGATAATATCTTCCTAAGTGATTTACAACATATTTCTAAACATAATATATACAATTACAAAACACATAAAATCAAAATACATAATAACATCTTCAAGACATCTAGGGAAATTTTATTCCTCTCTGCCAGAACCTTCTATTTTCTAAACAATTTCATTCATTAAGCAAGTTTTTAGGACTTTCCTATTTTTTAAAAGATCTACCTCTTCTTTCAAACTCAATGGTAAATTGTTCCACAGATTGGGAATCATTCTGGTAAATTATCTTGCCTTCGGACGGGCATGCTGAAACGTTTTAACATCCTGGACCCTCAGAAAACAGCCTTTCAGGGACCTTAAACCTCTGCTAGGTCTATACCAACAAAGGCGAGTCTTCAATTGCTGAGAACAGATTCCTTTCAAGGTTTTAAAAGCCAGAGTCAGATTCTTAAACTTACACCTATTTCTCACCGGTAACCAATGTAATTCTAATAATAGAGGCTCTGTAGGGGTTCTTGTGGAACTTCCGGTTACTAAGCGAGCCGCCATGTTCTGAATAATCTGCAGCTTTCGGATAGTTCTGACAGGGAATCCCAAAAATAAAACATTACAATAATCAATGTACGATAGAACTAAGGCAAAAACTACATCCAAAAATGGTCTGATTTGTTTAAGCAATTTGATTCTCAAATAACATTTTTTTTTTAAATTTATATTCTGCTTTTTTTTTTTGCATTTTTTTTCAGTGCTTCAAAGTGGCTTACATTCAGGTACTGAAGGTATTTCCCTATCTCCATTTCTTCACCAGGCGAGAATGAGACTCACATATTGACAGTAACAGAGACACAAAAACACCCAACAACTAGGCCCTCTAAAAGCATAGCAAGCCAGAAAGGCCACAGGCAGATAGGCACAGTGACTTGCACATACCACACATACAGACCAGGGTAGATATGTGCTGTCAGCCCAAGGCACGGCTGGAGCAGCTCTTAAACCCTCATATTGTGATTCTTACTTGCTGATGCAGAAAGCAGTTTCTCACATAAAAAAAACAAAAACAATTGTCTGTAATATATGTTCATCTTTGCTCCTACCATGTATACTCTATGCAAATGAGAGCATTATGTTTCACATTGTAACACAGCAAGCTGCTCTGGATGCACACAGATCCATTTCATGTGAGAACTTAATAATCTGGGTGCAAGGTGTGGTTTACATTTCCAGCACAGCTATAAGGCCACTGATAACCTGCCAGACCACAAGATTACACACTCAGCTGCCACTTTGCCTCATAATTATGTAAGTCTCTGCCCCTGTTGCACAGTTTCACAACCTAAACTGTGGGAGTTATCAAAATGTGGCTACATAATGGTTATAACTGCCCTATCTGAAGACTATTTCATACTCAGTGAGCAAAGTGGCACAAGATGTCAGAGCTGTTATGCTGCCAATGTTCTCTCCCCCCCACCCCTCGGCATATTTAACAGAGTCAGGCCAAGGTGGAATCTAAAGTGACAATGTCTGATGGCTTTTTTCAAGGCCTCCACATGGTCAGACCTGTTGCTTCCATCATAAAGAGTGGAAGCACTGCTCACTAGGGATGTGAATCGTTTTTTGACGATTTAAAATATCGTCCGATATATTTTAAATCGTCAAAAATCATTAGAGGTGATATATAATAGGAATTCCCCCGATTTATCGTCAAAAATCGTAAATCGGGGGAAGGGGGAGGGAGGGAAAACCGGCACACTAAAACAACCCTAAAACCCACCCCGACCCTATAAAATAAATCCCCCACCCTCCCGAACCCCCCCAAAATGTCTTAAATTACCTGGGATCCAGTGGGGGGGGTCCCGGTGTGATCTTCCACTCTTGGGCCACGGGTGCGTTGATAGAAATGGCGCCGGCGCTACCTTTGCCCTGTCATATGACAGGGGAACAGGGCCATTTTGGTTCCTGTCCCCCGACGTCACGAGCGTAGGAGATCACTCCCGGACCCCTGCTGGACCCCCAGGGACTTTTGGCCAGCTTGGGGGGCCTCCTGACCTCCTGACCCCCACAAGACTTGCCGGTGCCATTTTGCAATACGGCAACACGATTCGAGTGCAGGAGGTCGTTCCCGGACCCCCGCTGGACTTTTGGCAAGTCTTGTGGGGGTCAGGAGGCCCCCCCAAGCAGGGCAAAGGTAGCGCCGGTGCCATTTCTATCAACGCACCCGTGGCCCGAGAGTGGAAGATCACACCGGGACCCCCCCACTGGACCCCAGGTAATTTAAGACATTTGAGGGGGTTTCGGGAGGGTGGGGGATTTATTTAAAGGGTCGGGGTAGGTTTTAGGGTTGTTTTAGTGGGCCAGTTTTCCCGCCATCCCCCGATTTACGATTTACACAATATTTAAAAAAACAAAACCGCGAAGATCCGATTCCCTCTCCCCCCAGCCAAAATCGATCGTTAAGACGATCGATCACACGATTCACATCTCTACTGCTCACTTGTGGATAAAGGCCATGCATGCTAATTCAGTGTATACACCATGCACATTGTGGTTTATGCATGGGTATGCTAAGGAGGAAGTCACCGTGACATACACCCCCTTCCCACATGCACATATTATCAAACAGTTGTTTACAAACTCCCTCCTGCACTTTTACAAAAGTTATTTCTTTCCTTTCCCGCCCTGTTCATCATGAAGCATCAATGAAGTCTGGGCCAAGCTTGTCCCCAGACAAGCTTGCCCAGTTAGAGTCATGAGTACTCCTTGAAGATTTTCTAGACTGGACAGCCTGACTGACATCTGTTGGAAGCATATATACTAATAGATTCTTCCTTGTAACAGACATAGCCACACTCTAGGCCTCTGGAGCCAACATTGCTTTTATATAAAGAAAAAATTAATGTTTGTGCAGAGGACATCATTCCTTTCACATGATACCTGAGGGAGCTTTTAGGCTAGGCATTCATCACAATGGCAATCCTGAGAAATAAGCTTCTTGTTGGCTCATGAGGGCATCAGCAGACAACACCTTCTCTTGCCTTACTGCTAACACGTACCATCAGTACCAAATTAAACAGCAAACTAATGATCTCTTTTCTCCTAGTTAACGCACAATCAGTAACACAAAAATTTCCCATCATAACAGACCTGCTATATGACACAAAACCTAATTTTATAGCAATAACAGAATCATAGCTAAAAAATCAGATGTAGTTCTGAAGAATCAACTACCAAACAAAAACTACGAGGTTTTCTCGATCCCAAGAATAAATAAAAGAGGAGGCGGATTATTATTAATCATTGAAAAAATATTTAAAACTAAATTACTCTCAATCAAAACACCAATGAATCATGAAATTGCCCTTTTTGATACTAATTATTTTCAAATCTGCCTGGTATACTGCCCTCCCAGTCTCCTCGAGCTAAATATCTCCCCACTAATAGAATTTTTCGCAACTCATCTAAATCCCTCTAAACCCACCATAATATTAGGTGACTTTAATCTATACATGGATGCCCTCCCCCTATCTAATACCTGCCAAACACTATTAGACATAATGACTGCACTAGGTTTTAAATTGATCATAGACAAACCAACACATAAAGCAGGCCACTCATTAGATCTAACCTTTATTAACAGTAGCCTCCTTGAAAACATAAAAACTGAATACACACAAATCCCATGGTCAGACCACTTCCTCATTAACTCCCAGATAAAGCACAAAGGACCCATAAAAAAACAGAACACGGAACCAGCCGAATTCTCATACCGCCCCCCTTATAACACTGAAATTCTTAAAGACAAACTATCCAAAGAATTAACACATATCAACTACGTAGATAGCCACAACGCTACAACTGACTGGCTAAACAGAATAACTTCTTTAGCTAACAAACTAAATCCTCTACAAACTGCCCGCATTAAAGAACCAAAGTCAAACAATCCATGGTACAGTGAACAAATCAAAGAAGTAAAACGGATACTTAGAAAAAAAGAAAAAGAATGGAAAAACAACAAATCAACCGAGAATCTAACTAAGTACAGAAAACAACTAGCATACTACAAAAAAACAATCTTAGACACCAAAAAAAAATACTACAGCTCAAAAATAGAAAAATTTGCAAACAATGCCAGAACCCTATTTAATATAGTAAACAACCTAACATGTGACAACACTATCAATCATCTAACCCTACAAGAAAATCAATGCAATGATGTAGCCCAATTCTTTAAAGACAAAATTGAGAATCTAAGGAAAAAAATCCCTGTAACTACAAAACAAGAGATTAGGATGCCCACTAGAGACGTCAGTATCTGGGCTGAATTTGAGGAGGTATCACACCCTGAAGTAGAAAAAATGATTAGGCAATTAAACCCTGCTACCCACAAAAGCGACACCATACCCATTACAGAACTTAAAAAAATAGCCGACACAATAACCCCAACCTTAACTAAAATCATCAACCTCTCACTAGACGAAGGAGTAATGCCGGATACCTTGAAAGGAGCCATAATCAAGCCAATTATTAAGAAAAAGAACCTTGACCCCTTAAATCTTAGCAACTACAGACCAGTCTCCAACTTACCCCTAATAGCCAAACTAATCGGAAATCAGTTCAAAAACAACTATCTAACCACCTTGAAAATAACAACATACTATATCCAGCACAACATGGATTCCGCAAACACTACAGTACAGAAACATTGCTATTAGCTCTATCAGACAATATCTTAAGAGGATTCGATACAGGAACACACTACATTCTGGTTTTATTAGATCTCTCTGCAGCATTTGACACTGTAAATCACAGAATACTAATCAATAGACTGAAAGAAATAGGACTCACTAACAAAATACTAAAATGGTTCGAGTCATACTTAAACAATAGATGTTTTCAGGTACAAATCAAAAATGCACTTTCAGACAAGGTCAAACTGCTAACTGGTGTCCCACAGGGATCAGCCCTATCTGCAACACTCTTTAACATCTACCTCCTCCCAGTATGTCACTTACTAGCAGGACTGGGAATCGTACATTACATTTATGCAGATGATATACAATTACTGTTACCCATTCCAAACACCATTGAAGAAACAATGAAACTAGCCAATAAGTACCTAGAAATAATCAAACAGCTCCTAAACCAGATGGAATTGGTTATAAACATTGACAAAACTGAATTCTTACATCTTGAACGTAAAAACACTCACCACACACAACCAACATTCACAATCAAAAATATTCAAACCACCGAGTTAGCAACAAAAGTTAGGAATCTAGGAGTAATAATTGACCCTGAGCTAAACATGAAACAACACATCTCACAGAAAATAAAAGAAGGTTATGCAAAACTAATGATCATAAGAAGACTAAAACCTCTATTAATGATTAACAATTTTCGCACAGTTCTACAAGCAATGATATTCGCTAGCACAGATTATTGTAACTCCCTGCTGTTAGGACTACCTCAATCTACAATTTGGCCTCTGCAAATATTGCAAAATTCCGCTGCCAGAGTTTTGACAGGCAAAAAAAAGAGTGACCATATTACAGGAACACTTGCTGAACTCCACTGGCTTCCAATTGAACAAAGAATACAATATAAAGCACTTTGTATAATCCATAAACTAATCCACGATGATAAAGCCGACTGGCTTAACACTGCACTGCGCGTGCATGTACCACAAAGAAACCTGAAATCTGAAAATAAAGCTCTACTAACTGTCCCCTCTGTCAAATCAGCACATCTCACGCAAGTAAGGGAAAGAGCACTGTCACTGGCTGGTCCTGTACTCTGGAATACCATGCCACTTGAAATAAGACTACAGACAAATCTGAAATTATTCAAAACTAATCTGAAAACCTGGCTTTTTAAACAAGCATTTTATAAAGATAAAGAAAAGGAGAAAAATAGTTGAGCGATAAGGATGCACCAAGCTAGAAGATTTTAGTAACCTACATAAGCATATTAATGTTAAAATCAAACTGCCTAATTTGTTCCTAACAATCAGGTTTAATTTACACACCTAGTTTATTATTTTACATTGTTACCGTACTATTATGGCACACAAGTAATTTGTAATCTATACCACCCATATTTCTCTTTATCGTGCCCTTCTGTAAACCGTTGTGATGGTATTTAACTTAACGATGGTATAGAAAAATTTTTAAATAAATAAAATAAATAAATACAAAGATCTGATATTGAAAAGTGAGGCAGCACACCTGCCTTTATTTGTACCTCTATCCACAAAGACAAACATGCAAAATCACCATGGAAGCCACACCCTATGGAAATGCCAATATGTTATACTAGTCCTACTCCTGTGTGGAAAACAAAAGGACTCAAACCCATATACATCTGTAAGTGTGTGCTTCTGCTTGGAAGATGATGTTGATGATAGTGTGTCCCCCTGGAGTCCAGAGTCATTGTCTTTTAAGGGTGGCCACATATAGTAACAGGGCAGTAATGGATGCTAGCAAACAGACTCAAACAACAATACCACAGATTTTCTTTGTACCAACAGAATGCAGGATTATATGCATAGCCTAGAGCTACACAGGCAAAGGGCCTTCCTGGCTACCTGTTCCAAGAGACAGGTTTTTTTAAAGTTTCTTCCTATGCTTAACCTTTGGTTCAATGAGCAGTACCTTTTTTATTTCACAAATGGGTGCCATTATTGACCAAACAAAATAAACTATGACCTATACAGCTGCTAATGACATACTTTCATGATGTTGCCTAACTAGGCCTAGGTGATTTCACTATCTCCCTTGCTCACCATCTCTGCTATTCTGTTTAGGCCATACATTTTGTCAAAACAGTGAAAGTGACTTTTTAGAACTCCAAAGTTGTGTTCTAGGACACAATGAATGGAATATAAGGCCTTTTTGAATCTCCTCTCTGCCGGGGTGGATTGCAGGAAAATATCAGCCCGGGGGGATATTTTCAAAACCGGCCCACAAGTTATCTGTCTGACTTTCTTGTGCATTTTCCCTGCAGCATGTGTTTCAACTGTTCCCAAAAGCACGCCAAACTGACCCTTCATAGGCATACCATATGACCTGGAGCCTGGAAGAACTGAGCCAAAAACTCCCCAACATAAATGTCATACCCTAGACCAGAGGTGAGCAAACGGAGCTGCGTGCCCTCTTCCATCCATGCAATCGGTTGCCATCCACCCGCAAGTCTGGTAACATCTCTCATAATTATATCTTGGATTCTTGGTCTGGTATTAAAATCTCTTGCAAACCAATCATCTCTTGAACCAGTTGCCAACTAATGTGACAACCACACTTCCAGCCAGTGTCAGACACATACACAGTCTCTCAAACACAAATATGCTCACATACACACACTCTTGCTCACAGTGTATGGGTATGTCATAGAGAAAGTGTGTGTTTTCTTTTCTTTTTGTGTCAGGGAGAAAGACACCCACACACACACACTCTCTCTCTCTCTCTCTCTATCTGAAACACACATTCTGTCATTGTGCTGCTGCTGCTGCTGCTCATATGCTCATATAGTGAGTACCCCTGCTCCAGTACTGCCACATGATTATCTAAAATGTTTTTGCTTGCTATCAGCCCTTCCCCAGTCTGCAGGTGCACTCACCTTCTCCCTTTCCCATTCCCATTCCCACCCTCACTCCAGGAGACTCACTGTTTCCACAGTCAGTTGACCCTTTCAGGAGGAAAGCCCAGCCTACAGAAGTCTCCCCAACACTGCATTGGCTCTTCCTCTTGGCTCACTCCATCCCTTTTTGTGACTGTAGCTTGCCTCCACTTCTCCATACTCCCCACCACCATTCCACTGCATTCCCATTGACTGAGTGCTACAGCGTCTGTTGCTTTTATAGTTCTCCAGGCTCTGCACTGCCTATCTACTCTATTACAGCAGGCCCTGAAACACCAATACACCTGATATTAGGATCAGAACAAGCCAAGCTGTTATAGATCCTTAAAAAGAAACTACATGCTAGCAGAATACCTCACCTCAGTCACACATGCAGAACACACAGCCCCTCACCAAATACAGAATAGACAATAAAGTTTTAGAAACATGCAAACAAAAACTGAACTGGAAACCATAACAAGACAGACTCCATATGTGGTGCAAAGATGGAAAAACAGAATCACCACCATTCCTCATTAAAAATTAAACAATAAAATCAAGATATGTAAACCATCAATCATAATAGTAAAACCATACTCATAAAAAGAATAAATATTTAAAAGCAGCTGAGGAATAGAACATCGAATGATTAAAAATATATAACATTGTTTTTTTTGTTTTAATTTTCCAATCAATAAAATATTTCAAAATAGCAGACACATCAAATAACACCCAATAATTAAAACTAAGGCTAAAAAAAAATCTCTTGCTCTTCATACCTGGGAACTTTAAATTCCAGTCACCCACAGATTGTCACACATTAGTCAGGGATAGGAAGTATGCACAAACTTTCTCCTCTCTCTTATATACACACTTTCTAACATATATGCTAATTCTTACACAAACTCCGTTATATTTTCTCTCACATACATGCTGACTGTCTCTTAATTTCTGGCTCACAAACATGCTTACTGTTTTAAATAGTCATCTTGCTC
Organism: Rhinatrema bivittatum; assembly: GCF_901001135.1. NCBI lineage: Eukaryota > Metazoa > Chordata > Amphibia > Gymnophiona > Rhinatrematidae > Rhinatrema > Rhinatrema bivittatum. Next base: position 229,783,501 of record NC_042615.1, on the reverse strand, counting down.
ACACAAATGCTCATTGGTGTGCTTGTTCTCTCTCACTCACATACATGTTAACTGGCTTACTCACTCTTGCTCACACTCATGCTCTGGAAAACCCAGTAAGTCTGACTATTATGCATTGCAGCAATGGAAAAACAGAAACATCTTTCCTAAAAAAACATTAAGCAATAAATTCAAGAGATATAAAACATCATTCATAATATTAAAACCATACTAAAAAAAAGAATAAATATGTCAAGCAGGCAACAGCCATCAAACATCTAGTAATTAAAATACGTTTTTGGATTATTTCCCAAACATCAAATATTTCAAACAGCAGACATGAAATAACACAACAAAATTTAAATTAATAGGATTAAAAATTTCCTGCTCTCCATACCTGGGATCTTTTGATTTCTAGTCACCCACAAATTGTGGGGATTGGGGGAAGGGGCCTCACAATCTTAACCTCTCTCTTCCTCCCCAACACATACACACACATGCTGTCACACAGACAGGTTCCCTCTCACTCACATATACGCTGTCACAAGCACAGGCTCTTTCACTCTCTCTCATACACACACATACACACACACACATATGCACAGTCTCAGGCTCTCACAGACACATACAGGCACTCTCACTCTCATACATACGCAGTCTTTCACATATATACAGGCTCTGTCACACTTTCATACACGTGCAGGCTCTCTTGCACACACATATGCAGGCTGTCTCATACATACATGCAGGCTCTCTCTCATACACACACCCAGGCTTTTTCTCTCTCATATACATATATAGATACACACACATAGTTTTCAGGCAGCGCTGCTCCTCAGTGCTGGAAGGGAGGTGGAAGAACAGTTGATGCCATTCCTATAACTATGTAGAAGTTAATCACAGCTGCCACACATGTCACTGCAGAAACATCAGCATTGTGGTATGACTGTTCATGTCCCTGCCAGTTCTGCAATATGTCTTCTACAGAAACACATTTTTGAGACATCACATATTGGTGAGGATTGGCACTAAATACACATGGTATAGATCCCTAAGCTTTATTTGAACCCTTGTACCCCTTTGATGGTAAAGAGTGTACAAGGCATCCTGGCTGCCAGAGCACAAGCACTACAGACTGCATACTGATATGGGCATAATTAGTAGGGATGTGCAGAGGGACGCCATATGTTGCATTCGTGATTCGGATTTGTTGGGGAGCAGATACGTTGCATTCGGCCGTATGGCACCCCGATGCGTTAATACGGCGATTTCTATTCGTGTCCCAGCTAAAATTAAAATTAACTACAACCTCCCACCCTCCTGACCCCCCCAAGACTTACCAAAACTCCCTGGTGGTCCAACAGGGAGTCCGGGAGCCATCCCCAGCACTCTCACACCCTCGGTGCCGGTTTCATCATGACGCCGATAGCCTTTGTCACAGGGGCTACCGGTGCAATTGGTCAGCCCCTGTCATATGGTCATTGGTGCCATTTTGTGCTCTAACCATGTGACAGGGGCTGACCAATGGCACCGGTAGCCCCTGTGACATACTATGGGCAAAGGCTATCGGCACCATTTTGAGTACTGGCATCGGACGGCCGGAGAGCAGGAGGTCGCTCCGGGACCCACGTTGGACCCCCAGGGACTTTTGGCGAGCTTGGGAGAGCCTCCTGACCCCCACAAGACTTGCCAAAAGTCCAGTGGGGGTCCGGGAGCGACCTCCTGCATGCTGGCCATCCGATACCAGTACTCAAAATGGCGCCGATCGCCTTTGCCCTCACTATGTCACAGGTACCAACGGTCGGCCCCTGTGACATAGTGAGGGCAAAGGCGATTTGCTGCCAGTATTCAAAATGGCGCGATAATAAATTTTTTTGCCACCCTACCACAAATAAAAAAGTTGTTGTCATTTCCCACATTACATCCACTATTATTATGTGATATTTTATCACCAAATGCGGTAGGAGTCCCTCATTTGAATAATGTTGTTGATTTTGCATACTTATTATCATATTTTAATACTAATGTAGTTGCGATAAACATCATGTATTAGTATTGCTTTATCGCACGATAGACCCAATTTAACATGCCATAATGCCCTGACATGGCTTGATGAATCATCCGATTTGCATGCTAATGAACTACACATGGAATTATATCCAGTGCAGAAAAGTGAACTAAAGTATGCTCAATTTTTTTACTTCTATTTTAATGCTGAAAATTTAGCCCTTGATGTGGTTTTAATTTCTATTTACTTCTATGGGAAGTTAATGCAAGTTAAAAAATCAGCCACTAGCAGACCTGAAATCTCCAAGTTAGGAACTCCTGCATTACCTCCTCCCTAAACTAAGCTTCCCACCCCTTCCCCTAACCTTTCCCCCCTAGCTCTACTCTAACCCCCCCCCCCCCCAAATCATTATTGTATCTTATTCCACCTGCCTGGAGGCAGCACAGGTTGTGCGCACCAGCAGCCTGCTGGCATGTAGTCCCCTGGCACAGCGGCAAATGGCCACTGTGCCAGAAGCCTCTGGCACTGCTCCCACCCCGCCCCACCCCCAGACTACCCCTTAAGTAAAGCCCTGGGACTTATACGCTCCCGGGGCTTTATGCGCGTCACCGGGCCTTTATAAAATAGGCCCGGCGTGCGTAACCCCCTTACGCATGTAAATCCTCTGGATTTACGTGTGTAGGGCTTTGAAATTCCGGCCCTTAATACTCATACCTGCCACAATGACAACTCACCAGCTAACTCACCTTCTACAATAATCTCCACCCATTAACCCATCCCTTACACGAATTCCTACCCATTAAAACTCCCTTCCACCACTATAAGCCAACACTTCACCTACCCACTATGACCCCCATAGCCCTCTACCACTAATATACCTAAATGAACTCCCAGCCTACAAAATATCCCCTTAATGCCCTCAAATTTATCAACAGGCACCCTGTGCTCCCAACCCATCAGCACATCCCACTGTATTCTTTACACTGTCCAGTGTGCCCACAGTGAACCAATTTATCCCATTGTTCACCATAAATAGCCAACATATCCCATTGTGCCAGATAGAAAAGCAAAAACGATGTAAATTAAAGCATTTCCCACTTTTGGGATTTGTGGTCAGTCTATAAAAATAACAAGTGATGCCTGTGGAATATATCAATAAGTTAAACTAATTGAATATGAATAGTATTTATTTAACCCTGTTGTGCTAAAGTAAACATAGCTACTGTTTAATTAGTTAAACTAGTTAAGGTATTCCCCAGGCAGCACTTGAGGGAATTGAAGAATTAACTCATCATATATGTTTACTTTTCAGTCTGCCTAGACTACAAAACTGCTGGTATGGGAGGGATTTTTTTTAAACAGTCAGTGAATGAATAATGGTGGACAAGTGACTTGGGAACACTATGGTAACCTATCATTAATATCATCCATTGTACCTGAAGACTGGAGGGTGGCCAATGTAACCCCAATATTTAAAAAAGGCTCCAGGGGCGATCCGGGTAACTATAGACCAGTGAGCCTGACTTCTGTGCCGGGAAAAATAGTGGAAACTATTCTCAAGATCAAAATCGTAGCGTATATAGAAAGACATGATTTAATGGAACATAATCAACATGGATTTACCCAAGAGAAGTCTTGCCTAACAAATCTGCTTCATTTTTTTGAAGGGGTTAATAAACATGTGGATAAAAATGAACCGGTAGATGTAGTGTATTTGGATTTTCAGAAGACGTTTGACAAAGTCCCTCATGAGAGGCTTCTAAGAAAACTAAAAAGTCATGGGATAGGAGGCAATGTTCTTTTGTGGATTGCAAACTGGTTAAAAGACAGGAAACAGAGAGTAGGATTAAATGGTCAATTTTCTCAGTGGAAAAGGGTAAACAGTGGAGTTCCTCAGAGATCTGTAGTTGGACTGGTGCTTTTCAATATATATATAAATGATCTGGAAAGGAATACGATGAGTGAGGTTATCAAATTAGCAGATGATACAAAATTATTCAGATTAGTTAAATCACAAGCGGATTGTGATACATTACAGGAGGACCTTGCAAGACTGGAAGATTGGGCATCCAAATGGTAGATGAAATTTAATGTGGACAAGTGCAAGGTGTTGCATATAGGGAAAAATAACCCTTGCTGTAGTTACACGATGTTAGGTTCCATATTAGGAGCTACCATCCAGGAAAAAGATCTAGGCATCATAGTGGATAATACTTTAAAATTGTGAGCTCAGTGTGCTGCAGCAGTCAAAAAAGCAAACAGAATGTTAGGAATTATTAGGAAGGGAATGGTTAATAGAACGGAAAATGTCATAATGCCTCTATATCGCTCCATGGTGAGACCGCACCTTGAATACTGAGTACAATTCTGGTCGCCACATCTCCAAAAAGATATAGTTGCGATGGAGAAGGTACAGAGAAGGGCAACCAAAATAATAAAGGGGATGGAACAGCTCCCCTATGAGGAAAGGCTGAAGAGGTTAGGGCTGTTCAGCTTTGAGAAGAGATGGCTGAGGGGGGATATGATAGAGGTCTTTAAGATCATGAGAGGTTTTGAACGAGTAGATGTGAATCGGTTATTTACGCTTTCAAATAATAGAAGGACTAGGGGGCATTCCTCGAAGTTAGCAAGTAGCACCTTTAAGACTAATAGGAGAAAATTATTTTTCACTCAACACACAATTAAGCTCTGGAATTTGTTGCCAGAGGATGTGGTTAGGGCAGTTAGTGTAGCTGGGTTAAAAAATGTTTTGGATAAGTTCTTGGAGACGTCCATTAACTGCTATCAAGTTTACTTAGGGAATAGCCACTGCTATTAATTGCATCAGTAGCATGGGATCTTCTTAGTGTTTGGGTACTTGCCAGCTACTTGTAACCTGGTTTGGCCTCTGTTAGAAACAGGATGCTGGGCTTGATGGACCCTTGGTCTGACCCAGCATGGCAATTTCTTATGTTCTTATGAGGAAAACAGTGAACAATGTTAGGGTTTTGAGGGACACAGTGAAAGTGTTGATTGGTTTGGGGCATATGGGATATGGTGGTGGGTTGGGGCATAGGGGTGACTTGGTTGGTTATGGGAATAATGAGGTATATTGGATGTTAGGGAGTACAGTTGGCATTGCTATGCTAGCATTTGGGGACACAATTACCAAATTGATGTGATGGAGCACAATAGGATGTGTATTTTAGAGGACAACACTAGAGTTTTGAGGGGCATAGAGGGGTTTGTTGGTGGGTTGAGGGTACAAGGGTGTGTGTTTTTTGTATGGGGAGCACAATAGATTATATTTTGTTAAAGGGCCAGTGGGGTATATAGTTGTTAGGGAGAACAATGGACAGCATTAAGGTTTTGGGAGCTGTCATAAATTTCAGGAACTCTGGTTTGAGTCTTGGTTAAGTTATGCACTGCCTCCATAACATGCACATTTTCTCTCATGCATATTCATTGTGGATATCCTGAAAACCCAACTAGCTAGGGGGGGAGGGGTTCCTAGGACAGGGTTGGGAACCACTGCACTAAACAGTTGTCATAAGGACTGTGACTGCAGTTTTTAGGCTAGCTATAGAAACAGCTAAAGGCAAGAGAATTGAAAATGATGTAGCTACAGCTTGCTGGGGTAATAATTAAACATATTCTTTAGTAGTCAAAGCATTACCATATATAGCAATCCTTAGAGTTCTTTACAACAAAGCCAATGGTTATCACTTGAGCAAGATGTAAGCTTATACATAAGTAACAGCTATATGAATTAGGTATAAATTCTTGGACTCCATTGAATATTGATGAATATGCATTTAGAATATGAAATACTGACAGCTGATTTGTCTATTGCATGTTATCAAAATGTTATGATCTTACATAAGGTGTGAATTTCTTCTGCGTCATATAGTGGTCTCATATTCTGGATTGTTGCTTGTCACCTGTTAAATCTGTCTATGCACGATCAGATAAATAAAGAAGTTGTTGCATTCTGTCTTATTGATGATTACAAATTTTTCTTTTACTTACTTTTAAATTGGTATAGACAGGAGTATACAAAGCTAGACCAAGGGGCCTCCTGAGGAAATCCCATGAGGTTTTCCCTTAAGGGATTTTCCACAGAGCACAGTTGGCATGTTGGATTGGGGCTCTGTGTGGTACATTGGTGTGATGGGGTATAATGGAGTATGTTACTGGATTTGGGGGTCAATATGGTATGTTAATGAGTTTGGGGCATCACTGGAGTATACTACTGAGATTGAGTGGTCATGGGATCCATTACTAATTTAAGGGGATCATTTGGTTATGTTAAACTTTGTCACCAGTTCTTTTTAATATTTTTTGTAGCCCATTGGCTCTCTGTTCCCCTCTATAAGTAAGGTTAGGGAGGGTTAATGTGGTTGTCTGGTCCTGGAGCAGAGTTCCTCGGCCTCTGAGGGTCCTGGATCTCTTGGGTCTGAACCAGAGGCTTCCAAATATTTAATTTGTTAAAGGTGTGAGTTAAGGTTCATTTCTAACCCTAGCCATTGAAAATGGAAGAAAAATCAACTTATAAGCTAACTTTATTTTCATTATAGTGCTTGCTTGTTGCAGCTGTTTAAGCCTGTTACTTCACTTGGAAAGCATATCCAGCGCAGCTCACTGCTTCAACAGCAGGAGAATGAAGAAAAGAGGATTTATATTCAGACAACAACAAAGGACTGAATTGCACAGTCTGGGTAAACAAATAAGCATGGGAGTAGCTTGCTTATTGTGGCGGTTACTACCCCTAACAAATTAAGCCTGATACTTCACTTTGAATGCATATCCAGTGCAGCTCACTGCTTCAATAGCGGGGGGGGGGGGGGGGGGGGGGGGGGGGGGATGACAAAATAGGATTTACATCCAACCAACATCTAACAAGGCATTGATCTGAGCAGTATGAGTATACAAACATCCGGGTAACTTGCTCGATACGACGGTTACTCCCCTCAAACATTAAGCCTTATACTTCACTTTGATACAGCTCCATCAATGGCAGGGATGAAAGGAAATTAGAATAAAAAAGTTACCAATAAGGGCCCTGAACTCAGCGGTCGGAGTAATAGGTAAGTATGAGAAAATAAGTGTGAAAGCTTGCTGGGCAGACTGGATGGGCCTATTGGTCTTCTTCTGCAGTCATTTCTATGTTTCTATGTCTCTGTTTGTTTCTGATTTTGTGCATAATTTTTATTGTCATCTCCTATTCCTGAACCAATTGTCATGTCCTATTCCTGAACCAATTGCTTCATGGAGCAATTGGTTCAGGAACCAACAAGAGAGGGAGCTATTTTAGATTTAATTCTTAGTGGAACGCAAGATTTGGTGAAAGAAGTAACGGTGGTGGGGCCACTTGGCAACAGTGATCATAACATGATCAAATTTAAACTAATAACTGGAAGGGGGACAATAAGTAAATCTGCAGCTCTAACACTAAAATTTAAAAAGGGAAACTTTGATAAAATGAGGAAAATAGAAAAAAACTGAAAGGTGCAGCTGCAAAGGTTAAAAGTGTTCAACAGGCTTGGACATTGTTTAAAAATACAATCCTAGAGGCACAGTCCATATGTATTCCACGCATTAAGAAAGGTGGAAGGAAGGCAAAACGATTACCATCATGGTTAAAAGGTGAGGTGAAAGAGGCTATTTTAGCCAAAAAAACATCCTTCAAAAATTGGAAGAAGGATCCATCTGAAGAAAATAGGATAAAACATAAGCATTGTCAAGGTAAGTGTAAAACATTGATAAGACAGGCGAAGAGAGAATTTGAAATGAAGTTGGCCATAGTGGCAAAAACTCATAATTAAAACTTTTTAAAATATATCCAAAGCAAGAAACCTGTGAGGGAGTCGGTTGGACCATTAGATGACAGAGGGGTTAAAGGGGCTCTTAGGGAAGATAAGGCCATTGCAGAAAGACTAAATTAATTCTTTGCCTCCGTGTTTACTAATGAGGATGTTGGGGAGATACCAGTTCTAGAGATGGTTTTCAGGGGTGATGACTCAGATGAACTGAACAAAATCACTGTGAACCTGGAAGATGTAGTAGGCCAGATTGACAAACTAAAGAGTAGCAAATCACCTGGACCGGATGGTATGCATCCTAGGGTTCTGAAGGAACTCAAAAATGAAATTTCTGATCTATTAGATAAAATTTGTAACCTATCATTAAAATCATCCATTGTACCTGAAGACTGGAGGGTGGCCAATGTAACGCCAATACTTAAAAAAGGTGCCAGGGGCGATCCGGGTAACTATAGACCAGTGAGCCTGACTTCAGTGCCGGGAAAAATAGTGGAAACTATTCTCAAGATCAAAATCGTAGAGCATATAGAAAGACATGAATTAATGGGACACAGTAAACATGGATTTACCCAAGGAAAGTCTTGCCTAACAAATCTGCTTCATTTTTTTGAAGGGGTTAATAAACATGTGGATAAAGGTGAACCGGTAGATGTAGTGTATTTGGATTTTCAGAAGGCGTTTGACAAAGTCCCTCATGAGAGGCTTCTAAGAAAACTAAAAAATCATGGGATAGGAGGCAATGTCCTTTCGTGGATTACAAACTCGTTAAAAGACAGGAAACAGAGAGTAGGATTAAATGGTCAATTTTCTCAGTGGAAAAGGGTAAACAGTGGAGTGCCTCAGGGATCTGTACTTGGACCGGTGCTTTTCAATATATAAATAAATGATCTGGAAAGGAATACGACGAGTGAGGTTATCAAATTTGTGGATGATACAAAATTATTCAGAGTAGTTAAATCAAAAGCAGACTGTGATACATACATTACAGGAGGACCTTGCAAGACTGGAAGATTGGGCATCCAAATGGCAGATGAATTTTAATGTGGACAAGTGCAAGGTGTTGCATATAGGGAAAAAATAACCCTTGCTGTAGTTACACGATGTTAGGTTCCATATTAGGAGCTACCACCCAGGAAAAAGATCTAGGCATCATAGTGGATAATACTTTAAAATCGTCGGCTCAGTGTGCTGCAGCAGTCAAAAAAGCAAATAGAATGTTAGGAATTATTAGGAAAGGAATGGTTAATAGAACAGAAAATGTCATAATGCCTCTATATCGCTCCATGGTGAGACCGCACCTTGAATACTGTGTACAATTCTGGTCGCCGCATCTCAAAAAAGATATAGTTGCGATGGAGAAGGTACAGAGAAGGGCAACCAAAATGATAAAGGGGATGGAACAGCTCCCCTATGAGGAAAGGCTGAAGAGGTTAGGGCTGTTCAGCTTGGAGAAGAGACGACTGACGGGGGATATGATAGAGGTCTTTAAGATCATGAGAGGTCTTGAACGAGTAGATGTGACTCGGTTATTTACACTTTCAAATAATAGAAGGACTAGGGGGCATTCCATGAAGTTAGCAAGTAACACATTTAAGACTAATCGGAGAAAATTCAGTTTTCACTCAACGCACAGTAAAGCTCTGGAATTTGTTGCCAGAGGATGTGGTTAGTGCAGCTTGTGTAGCTGGGTTCAAAAAAGGTTTGGATAAGTTCTTGGAGGAGAAGTCCATTAATGGCTATTAATCAATTATACTTAGGGAATAGCCACTGCTATTAATTGCATCAGTAGCATGGGTTCTTCTTAGTGTTTGGGTAATTGCCAGGTTCTTGTGGCCTGGTTTTGGCCTCTGTTGGAAACAGGATGCTGGGCTTGATGGACCCTTGGTCTGACCCAGCATGGAATTTTTTTTTTTATGCGTCTTATTTTCCTATTACTGGGAAGTAAAGTAAGAATTTACTTATTAAAAAATTAGTGCTAAAAATTTAGCATTGAATTTGTTAAATACTTTATATTTTTAAAGTTTTGAATATTAAAATACTAGACATACAAGTATAGATTTAAAAATAAAAAGGAAACACAGAAAATAAAATTCAATTTACTTTTCAGAAGGAGGAGATCCAAGTAAGAGCTGAGCATTCCTGGTACATGATACAGAGGACAATAGCATAAGAGAAACAGCAGGGTTTAATTACTTGTCAAACGTCAAGCCATTAAAGAGTTAAAAATACAGTTATAACCCTACAATTTCTTGGAATCCAAAAAGAAATGTAATTATGATGGCTCAAAAAAAACCATATTTAACATTATTCAAAAGTAATATACACTTGCAGGGAAATCATACAGTAAACCAGGCACCAAGGTCCAAAGCTTCCTGGTGCATAACCAAACATTTCTTCTTTTGCTCCTGAGTTACTTTAGAAACATCTGGAAATGACCAGATTTTTCTGACCATGAAATAAAACTGAACTATTCCAGAAATAAAGTTCCATGATGAAATCCTTGTCTTGAGGAAATGCTAATGTAACCAAAATTGTCCCTCTGTCAGTAATTTCAGCATCACTGGGTTGGTTCCTCAATTATATCCAAACTGCCCTCAGTGATATGCCCCTCTTCCTGTGATGTTTGAGCTAATCCTACACATTTCCTACCGGATGGCAGAAAAAAGCTTTAGTGACAGGTGGAAGGGCTTCAACTGGGACTTGCAATATCTCTAACAAAAATTGCTCAAAGATACCCAAGGGAGAATTAGAAATAATTTTAGGAAATGAAGAGTCCAAATGTTCAAATACCTGGCATGATTTTCAAGGTTCTTACAAGAGGCAACCATATTGCTTTGCATCATTTCATTCTGAACTTTCTCTATTTGCTCTACTTGCCATCGTAATGAAGGAAACTCTTCTCTCTGGTTCTTAAGGGTAGTATCATTAGACTTTGTTCTCTTATATATTTACCTACAACTAAAGTTACTAATGCAGTAACAGCCTGCTCTAGTGGCATCAATACTTCCCATAAAAAAATTAATTATAATAACTGATTGCTTACTCAAACGAGGTCTTGCAGAAAGTCCGGCCAATGCCAATGAAATAGCCTCACAGTAATTACAACACAGGGCAATATTTTCCTTGTTCTCTCAAAGGATAATACAATGTACACACTGAGAGAATCTACTCTATAATACAATACACTCTATAATATCATATCATGCAAAATCCATAGTTTATTGTTATGCATATAAAAACATAAATCTCACTAGACAGAGTTAAAACTGACTACTCACATTCACTCTCCATACACACCATTAAAAACATTACAAGAACAATGTGACAATCCAATTATTACAATGTATTAAAGTGTGTTATAATGTCTCAATGCTTCACCCAACTTATTAGATAGAGTTTTCCCCAAAATGCACCATCAATTTTCACATGATACAATGTATCTTTATTCTCCAGTTTCCAAAGAATTATTCTACTATTCTTTAAATATGGGGACTTAACTCTCGTCAGTTCTTTTTTCAAAGGGTGACAAACTAATAACACACTGTGTTAAATTCATTCATTCCTTTGCTCTTTGGTATACACGGTCTTCTAAATCAGTCCCGTAAAATACAAAAAAGGACTGATTTCACCTTCACTCTTCAGTATACACTATGGGGTAGATTTTAAAAGAAGCGCGATCAGCCTACTTTTGCTTGCGCATCAGACTCAAGCAAAAGTACGCTGGATTTTAGTAGATACGCGCGGAGCCGCGCGTATCCACTAAAATCCTGGATCGGCGCGCGCAAGGCTATCGATTTTGTATAGCCTGCGCGCGCCGAGCCGCGCTGCCTCCCCCCGTTCCCTCCAAGGCCGCTCCGAAATCGGAGCGGCCTCGGAGGGAACTTTCCTTTGCCCTCCCCTCACCTTACCCTCCCTTCCCCTACCTAACCCACCCACCCGGCCCTGTCTACACCCCCCCCTTACCTTTGTCGGGGGATTTACGCCTCCCGGAGGGAGACGTAAATCCCCGCGCGCCAGCGGGCCTGCTGCGCGCCGGGCCGCGACCTGGGGGCGGGTACGGAGGGCGCGGCCACGCCCCCGGACCGCCCCGGGCCGTAGCCACGCCCCCGTACCCGCCCCAAAACGCTGCCGACACGCCCCCGAAACGCCGCGACGACCGGGCCCGCCCCCCCGACACGCCCCCGACACGCCCCCCTCCGAAAACCCCGGGACGTACGCGAGTCCCGGGGTCTGCGCGCGCCGGTAGGCCTATGTAAAATAGGCTTACCGGCGCGCAGGGCCCTGCTCGCGTAAATCCGCCCGGTTTTGGGCGGATTTACGCGAGCAGGGCTCTGAAAATCCGCCCCTATGTGTATATGTCCCAGTATACACTATGGGGCAGATTTTTAATGGTGTGTATGGAGAGTGAATGTGAGTAGTCAGTTTTAACTCTGTCTAGTGAGATTTATGTTTTTATATGCATAACAATAAACTATGGATTTTGCATGATATGATATTATAGAGTGTATTGTATTATATAGTAGATTCTCTCAGTGTGTACAATGAAATAGCCTCAGCAGAGGGGGAAACACCTTTACCCATATTCCCTCAGATAACCTCGGTCTTCCCAGTTCTTGCTCTCCTGTCCTGTCTGGGTTCTCAAAAATGAAAGCAGAGAGTCTCCTGCAGCAGCCATTCTGACCCACGCTTTTCCCGTAAAACAGAACATTGCTGCTATTCACCCTGCTTGTTAGAGGAACAGGAACTGTCAACTCGCCTAGGCTCAACAAAACATCTAGGTCAGACCACGACTAAGCTCAGTGAGCTGCAGCCAACAACTTTTCACTGGGAATGCTCCCCACTGCCACGTGGGTCAGGAAACTATCCATCCTTATCTGTTGGGTAAGAACTTCACTCAAGAGGACTGGAGGACCTCTTCTAAACTTTTTTTTCCACTTAACCAATTAAGACTGAAAAAAAAATTGAGAAAAAAGATTTCAAAAAACCAAAGAGTCCTCTCATGCAGCAGCTATCTTGGATCTCCCCAGTGCTGAGTTTTCACCACGGTCTTATTACATCGACCTCCATGTGCATTTAAGTTGCATGTATAAGGTATTTACATCCTTGGATGAGGTTAACTTTATCCTGAATTTTTTAAATTTTTGCATCCATTTTATCCATGTAATGTAAATCTGTTAGGTGTCTACATATTGCATTATAATAATCATAGGGTTCCATATTCAGTAAGCAGGCAAGCAGACAAGTTATCCGGCTAAAGTTAACCAGATAACTTGTCCTACATATTCAGTGAGATAAACATCCCCCTGAACATCCCTGGTTAACGTTATCTGGCTAATATTAGCCATATAATATTAGCCATATCACCATTCTAATGCAGAATGGTGAATACAGCGAAAACGAGGGGCGGGCCTGTGAAAGCCGGCAGCCATCACACCACCGCGGTGTTATCGCTGCCAGCTTTCGCACCCAATAGCACCACCTTTCACGCGCCATCGTGAAAGGTGGTGCTATTGGGCGCGCTACTGGCAATGATAACGGTGCTTACCTTATCCCCACCCTCGAAGACATCGCAGCATCCGCCTCTTCACCACCCCGAATCCTCCCCTCGTCACCCCGACTCCACCCCAGGCAAGCTATCACACGCGAAAAGTCCCTTTTCGCGTGCGATAGCCACTTATCGCACGCGATAAGCAATAGAAAATGACCGCCTCAGTTTGTTCCATATAAAATGGGTGCAGCTGCAGTAAACATTCTGTCCTATGATGAAGAAAGCCTTACTAACTTAGACCTAGCTTTATTAAACTGCACTAAATATCTCATGTGAGATGTTTGATAAATTACCCTGTTAGAAGAGGGAACCTCAAGGAAATTCTGTAATACAGAGCCCAAATTTTCAAAGCGGATATACTTACATAAATCCGCTTTGATAATTAGTGGGTATGCGCATTCCCCTATACAGCATTCGGGCATTCATTTACAACTGTGAAGGAGAAGGTGTAAATTTGTACGGGTAACCCCTGTTTGGGAAAACACAGATAACTGACCAAAAGGCACACAATAAAAGTTGAGACCCTATTTACAAAAATATCCAAGGTGTTCAATAAATCTGAGGCTCCAAGGCTCCTTGTGGGGGGGGGGGGGGGGGGGGGGAAGCTTAGGTTCTAGGCCCTTTTGTGTTGATAACTAATTTCACTGCCCATTAAGTCCCTTGTAAACAGCACTGACGATATCCAATAGTTTATGGCAGAAATAATCACGCCAAAAACAATGGTTTCCAACTTACCTTTACTGATAGTTGATAAGATGGATGAAAAGTTCATAATAGCTCTTTGATGTTAAATCCATTTGATTTACAAATTGAAATTAATAAATTGGTGACTTTACTCTCTCTAAGTTAAACTCTTTAGAATTTGGAAGAGCCAGTTCCTTAATGATTTACTTCCTTTGCCTGTCCAATGAATCAGATTGAAGGAAGTGTAAACTTTCTCCCAGTTTCCCATATTTTCTTGAAAATGATTTCCACTTTGTAATGGATAGAAATTTAGTCCCAGTTACGTAGCAGAATGAAAAGTTCTGTAGTCTTCCTGGTTGGCACTCTCTCCTCCCAAGTGTAGCACACCTGGGTCAGTAGTGAAAATACTTTTGAATAATACCTTAATAACCCCTTCTCTCTCTTAATGGATGTGAGTCTGTTCCTCAGCAATGACACTCTTTTCTCCAGGTTAAAGATACCTTTTCCAAAATCTGAGTCCTGGGCCCTAGTGTTCTCAGTCAATAAAGACACAGACACAGCTCTAAATAAAAAGAGGAGCCAAATAAGAGAAAGGAAGGCTGGAAAAACCTTCCTTTTCCAGAAACAAAAGTCTCCAATATTCTGGACCAAAACTATGATTAAGACCCTCTGTTTCCAACTCTCCTTTTCCAGGTCTTTCTGAAGAAGACGCTCAGAGTTCTATCTCCAAAAATACCAACAAAAAGCAGGACTGCACAGACAGGGCTGTCCCACAGCAGGGCAACACAAGAAAAATTGAACTAAGAATCCACGCTCTAAGATGGTGGCAAGGGGTTATTTATTTCTTTCTTTTAAAATGTATAGCCCACTCTATCTACTATTCTAGATGGTGTACAAATAAATTAAATATACCTAATAAAAATACATAAAATTAATCCATTTATACAAGATACAAACTCAAACTAAAATAATAACAATTAAAACATAAAACAGTTACAAACAATATACAAGCTGCAGATCAAAAACAGAGTTGCAGAGTACATTCCCTACAACAACTCAGTCCTTTGTACAATACTATTCCTCTTAGGCCTTTAAAGTACTTCCATTAAATAGACATATATTGCGCTTCCTATCAGTTAAAAAACAGTTGCAAGGACTTATTTAATAAACGCTCAAGCACACACCAACTCTTTCTCCCACATGGGGGAGCTCAAAGCCCCACCTCCACTCACTAAATGGTGAATTTTAAAAGCCCGATACACACTGAAATTAGGGGATGCACGAATATGTCAGGCTGGTGCACGCCGAGCAGATTTTAAAAACTGCCTGTAAATGTGTGTAGTTGCCGCTGCGCGCACAAATTAAAAGTTCAAAAAAAGGAGCGGGGTGAGCTGTGGGCATGGTTTGGGTGGGGCATGGGTGTTCCTGGATTTAAACTGGAAATTTGCACATAAATACTTATGCACACTGGCACACACCGGGATCCTCTGCTGCATAACTTAACTTCTATTATGGATGACTTATATTATGTGTGTCTTATAAAACAAAAACATTTTGACAGATCAGTGGGGTTTTAAGGGTTGAGTATAACAGGGGGAAAGAAGGGTATTAAACTAGAGGAGTTTGGAAGTCCTATCCCTTACCTGGGCGAACTGTGAGTGAACTGGGAAAACTGGCAATGACGTTGGCACGTGTCTTTTAAAATCCCCCATTTATGCGGCAGAAGTGGTATTTGCTTGCCCAGGCGCATGTCCACTTAAAATTGCACGCATATGTGCGCGAGGTCAGGTTAATTTATAAAATGTGTGCCTATACATGTATATGTTATAAAATGACCACATGCATGGGTGCAGACTGACAAATGAGTGCACATGGGCTCCCACGCGCCGGTTTAAAAGTTATAGTCCCTGTCTCTCATTACCTCCTGATGGTCATGGTTTGATCCTTCTGGCAAGGAAGCCTATGGTTCCTTACATACACATACATTTATGTGCACATTTTCAAAAATCAAAAGTCTAAACTGTTTCCCTTTCCCCAGCTCCACCCCTCAGAACACCACTTTACAGTGAGTGTAAATGTACCGTATGGAATTTCTTCTGTGTATACTTTAATGTGCACAAACCCCAAACAATTTTCAAAAGCAACATGGCTCACAGAAAACCAAGATTTAGGAGTAGATTTTCCACTCTGCGCGTGCGCACATCCATGTGCGCATGCTTCCTGGCGCACCACATGGACGTGCCAACTTTCTAACATGCATGCACTAGTGCATGCATGGTAGAAAATATGTGGGCCGCGTGTACCTGCGCGCCAGATTTTATAATGCACACGTGTTTGTGCGGGCGGTGTGCACAAGGGGGGGGGACTTTTGCAATTTCTGCATGGCGATGCATTCCGGCCTTCTCCAGTTCCCTCTCAGTCCGCTCCAGTTAAGGAGCGGACTGGGAGGGAACTTTCCTACCCCCTATCTAACCTCCCTTCCCTTTCCCTTCTCCTTCCCACCCCCTAAACCATACCTTTTTCTTTTGTTTTTCTTTGTTTCACAACTTACTTCAGCTCCTGAGCTTTAGTAACTTGAGTGCACCGGCAGCCGGATCTTTGGGACAGCGATCAATGGCGCTGCCCCAGCCCGTTCCCCCACCCAGAACACAAACACCGTCCTGCCCCTTTGAAGAAGCCTGGCACTTGTGCATTTACTGGGCTTTACACGCGTGGCCGGGTCCCTTCGAAAATTCGCTTGGCACGCACAAT
Organism: Rhinatrema bivittatum; assembly: GCF_901001135.1. Classification (NCBI taxonomy): domain Eukaryota; kingdom Metazoa; phylum Chordata; class Amphibia; order Gymnophiona; family Rhinatrematidae; genus Rhinatrema; species Rhinatrema bivittatum. The sequence goes on along the minus strand of NC_042615.1, from coordinate 229,766,730 downwards.
GCCCGGCTACGTGCGTAAAGCCCGGATTTTACATGCACAGGGCTTTTAAAATCTGGGCATTAATGTATAAATGCTTTTGAAAATGAAGCCTACTAATCTAAAAATATTTGGCTTTTTTGTTAGTACATGAAGTTATAGTACTGTCTACAAAAATATAGAATTTGCAGACATGTAACAAAGAAGCCCATAACATGAGAAGTCAGTTCCCAGAAGACCAGAGGGGTCGTCTGATAACAGCTATTTATGTCACCAAGATGATATAGTAATCTAAGAAATTTCAATTCTGCTGAGCCAGAGCAAGGATTATGTGAAGGATTATATACCCTAGATACGTCATCTAATGAAACAACTTTGTAAAGAGAGAGTTATTATATTTTCTGAATATGTAAAGTAAACTATAATATTTAAGCTATTTTGTATTCATGTACCTACTTTTATTCTAGCCTTTTCTAACATGGTCAATATGTCAAAGAGATGGCATGTGCCTGATCTTGTGACATTGAAGACGTCATGGTGCAACCCATGAAATATAAAAACCATATCAGTACTGAAATTGTTGGCAACTCATATTCACTGGATATCAAAAGAAAGGAACAATTATCTATTCCAGTTGACTTTCTGAGTAGCTGATAAAGCTTTGATGGTCATGGAGAATGAAGGGGTACTAGATCTTTCATTTAACTCTCTTATGGTTAGCTTTTGGGCTGTTAATTTTTTTTATAGAAAAATGCACAATCTGAATGAAAAAAGGCACAGTACTTTGTTGAAGATACATTTGCTTTATAGAGATGCATCTCTCCTTTTCTCAGATTTAATCATAAACTACTACAGTAAAGAGCAAAGACTGACAATAAGAACCACCTGAGCAGTGTGAGTCAAAAATAGTGCTGGTCTTCAGTATGATGGACTGGCTTAGGGGATCATTGAAGAGATGTGAAAGGATTCAACAACAGGCCAGGGCATGATGATGTTTGATAGCTCTTGAGAGGTAGATTGAAGGAGACAAACAATAGAAATGTCTTGATCCCCAACTGAAATGCATTGGACCAAGATACATTTTAGCAGGGAATCTATGGAAAAGAAAAACATTTTTTACGAGGAAAGGCTATGCTATCTGCCCAGAAATGGATGGAGATTTGGGAGCTCTGCATAAATCTCCCTAAATAAGCTTCTTTAGAACTGGTAGTATTTATGGTTATCAAAATAAAGGCAAGTTCTTCTCTTGCTGCACAAGAAAACAAGAAGCAAACCTGTGATGAGAAAACAAACAGCAAACCCACTGATGGAAGAGTAATTTTGGGCAGGAGCAGCACAGACTGCAAGGGTTTTCCCATGATATTTGTAATTCATCATTTTAGACATGCAACAAGAATCAACACCTTCCATGACATCCAGTAAATGGAATGAAAAAGATTAGGATATTAACACGTACTAACTCCAGAAGAGGTGAAGCAAGCAGCACCTTGGAGATGAGAGATGGAATCACTAGGGTCTGAAAACAGCAGTACAATGACAGTAGAATTAGTTATCAAAACAAGTACCTGCACTAAAGAATACATTACAGAGAAGAACTGTCCTGAGATTTGGCTCAATCTCATTCTCGTACTTTTACATAGGAATACAGATGGAAAAGAATACTTTTTTATTGAACTCAAAATAACACTTGAACACTGACAGAAACTTCTCCTCTCACAAGAGAGTGAGAAAACTTATGACCAGATATTACTCCCATCAAAAGCCCTACCCAAAAGCAAAATAGAAACCACTTTTACTCTCTCCCAAGAAGCTTCTGAAAGGGTATTTCACTTTGTTATTGCTCCTTCAGGAGTGAGCTGCCCAGGGGGGACCTGACACCTGCAGCATGCTGACCTTTTTGGTCAGCCTTCAATGACGTCAGAGGAAGGGGCATGTATGAGCAGGGAAATGGCTCCCACAGGCAAGAGACTTCTCCTGGAGCATGGGAGGTGACATGGATAGCAAAAACGTCTGTCCCCCAGCAGCACCCCGCCACTCATCCTGGCAGTCCTCCTCCCGCCTACAGCAGGCCTCTTCCTGCTGTGTATGTGGGTGCATCATCTTACTGATGTCATCATTGGCTGACCATAAATGGTCAGCCAATGATGACATCAGTAAGAAGGGGTGTGGCCAATACCAACAGTGGCAGGCTGGAACAGAGAACTCTTCACAGGCTGATGTCGTCTCCAGGAGAATAGGGATACTAGTGCATGGATAGCAAAAGTGTCTCTCTCCAGCAGCACCGTGCCTCCCATCCTGGCAGTTTCTTCTCCCTTCTGCAATGGGCTGGCTCTGATGGTCAGGCTGCAACAACATCAGTGGGAGGGGGCAGGTTTAGCACTCACAGCGGTAAACAGGAGCAGGGAACTTGTTCACACAGCTGAGCAGACATCTCCAGGAGCATGGGGGATAGACATGAATAGAAAAATCATCTCTTCCTCCGCAGCAGCATGCCTCACATCCTGGCACCAAACCTGCAGGCTCTAAAGGGTGAATTTCCTCAGATATTCTCTTTTTCTCAACTGCAAACTGTTATAAAAGGATCTATTCAGGAGATATGCAGAGTACGAAAAGCTATCTGACAAAATTTAAAACAAAAACGTTATTCAGCATGCCAGGAAGAGGACACACAAGAGATGCTTAATTAATACCTTCATTTCACCTATGAACCAGCTCACAGAGGATTATCCACACACACAAATACATATATATATAGACACACACACATAGACACATACACAAACATACATATACATACAAACACTCACATACACATATACACAAACGCACACACACACACACACATATATATATATACACATACACACACTTACATATACACATGCACCCACATACACATACACATATGCATATATATATATATATATATTCACACATATATATATAGATACACACACATGCACATACAAACACATGCACACACATACACACATGCATGCACACACATACACAAAAAATATGCATGTATTTTTGCAGGTCTAAGAATTATGAGGTAGATCTTAAAAAAGTACGTTCGTACATACTTTTGTTCGCACATCCAGCGCAAACAAAAGTACACCGGATTTTATAAGATACGCAGCCTGCCTCCATTCCCTCAGCTTACCCCACCTTCCCCTCCCTTCCCCTATCTAACCCACCCCCCAGCCCTACCTAAATCCCCCCTACCTTTGCTGTACAAGTTACACCTGCTTGAGGCAGGCGTAACTTGCAAGCGCCGCCTCGGCATCTCCCAGCACAGGCCGCAGTGCAGGGGGACTTGGGACTGCCCTCCCGGCCCGCCCCCAAACCATCACCAATCCCCTGGACCCGTCTCGGACTGCCCCCTGACCCTGGACACGTCTCCGGACACGCCCAGGCCTGCCGACACGCCCCCTCCTGCCCCTTTTACGAAGCCCCGGGACTTATGCATGTCCCAGGGCTTTGCGCGTGCCGTCGGCCTATGCAAAATAGGTGCACCGGCGCGCAGGGCTTTTAATATCTACCCCTATGTGCATAAGTTGCTATTTTATAAGAGACTCACATGAGTACATTTTGCAACTTATGCAATTTTACACTTGATAATTATCTAGCACAATTGTTATCAGACTCATTTGTTGTCTGTTGTTGGTTGGTTGGGAGATCTGGGTGAACTGGGGGGAATTCAGGGTGAAGAACTAAGAGGGTCTCGATGAAATGGGGGACTGGGTGAACTGGAGGAGGTATCGGCAACCTGGTGATTTCAATTAAGTGAGAATGTTTTGAAATATGCCAGCTTGCATGTAAATCAGGGTTTTATGTGATCAAGTTATATTTCTTTTTCACAAGTAAAACATGCATGCATATGTTTACAAAATAAGTAGGAAAAGCATGCGCTTTCAATACATTATAAGATTTGTGCATAATCAAACATACGTGTGTTTATTGGGGCAGAAATACGCTTGGGGTAGATTTTCCACTGTGCATTTGCTTCCCGGCGCCAACACATGGATGCGTCAATTTACTAACATGCCCGCACCGGAGTGCGCATGGTAGATAATCCACGTGTGTATGTGCGGGTGGCACGTGCAAGGGGGGGGGATTCTGCAATTTCCGCACGGTGACGCATTCTGGTTCCTCAGTTCCCTCCCAGTCCACTCCAATTAAGGAATGGCTGGGAGGGAACTTCCTTACCCCCCTACCTTCACTTCCTTCCCCTTCCCCTTCCCCTCTCCTCTCTTCCTCATCCCCTAAACCCTTCCAATTCTTTTTTTTTTGTTCTGTTTTGTTATTTCAGGGCTCGACCTGGGCCTGACCAGGGCCCGTCCAGGGCCGGCCATTTCGAAGAGGCTCTGCACTTATTCGTGTACCGGTGTTTAAGTGCATGTCCGGGACTCTTTGAAAATTTGCCCAGCGCACGCAAAGCCTGGCGATGCACTTAAATACTGGAATTTGTGCGCATAGGGCTTTTAAAATCCACTCTATATTTTATAATGGGACCATGCAGAGTTGTTTGAAAGATATACACCCTGTTTGTACCTGGGGTGGGCATCCCCACAGACCACCCTAGCCCACCCTCCTGAAACACCTGGACTTGCCAAATTCTTCGTAGTGGTCTAGGGGCCCAGGAATGATTCTTCAGTTCCCAGACCCAGTAGCTGCCATTTTGAAAAATGGCACTGGCTGCCCTTTTCTCCTATCATGTGTCAGAAGTTACCCAATAGCATGGTAGCTCCTGTCACATGATAGAACAAAGGATGGTGAGCACCATTTTGAAAAATGGCAACCACCAGGTTTGGAAGTGGACGGATCACTGTTGGGCACCCCACTAGACCACCAAGGAGAATTTGGTGAGTCCAGTGGGGGGGGGGGGGGACTAGGGTGGGACGTGGGAGCCTAGTTTCTCGGGGGGATAGTTATTAAGAGAGGGGAAGGGCTGGGTTTGGGGTCTGTGGCTGGGTTTTTATTTTGCAAAAAATTAGTTTTTGGGGAGAAATGATTGCCTCCAGAGGTAGGGGAGGGAAAGGGGGTTTCCAAAGTCCCCTAGAATGTGCTATTAGTTTTGGTTAACTGTGTACACTATTTGCAAATATTGCGCACAAAAAACATTAGAAAAAAACCACAAAATGTCTATTTTTTTCTATCATTTCATTTCAAAAACAAAATGAAAGGACATAAACAATGTCATTGATATTGTCTCTCTCACTTTAAATGAATGCACATCCCTTGTAGATTTGAACATGGTAGAAGCCATCTGGAGGAAAGGCTTTTTTAAAATGGGACTTTAGAGGATAATTTTCAAAGGCTGACTGAAAATTGGGATTGTGACTGTCCAGGGAGCAGAAAGAAGTGGAAGGGGGGGTGAGAGAGAAGCATTTTCTTAAAGATGCGCTGTGATGATGTCCTGCGGACTGAAGATAAAATCACATAAAATATAGCAAGAATCATATAATACCATTGATCTTGCCACGATAACATCACTTTGATTTTATACTTGAAAGACGATTAAGAAAACAAATAACCAAATAACAATCTACATAGCTGTTCACCTGTTAATATTTAAATTTCCCAAGTAAACTAAGTAAGAGTTTGCAGTCTGAATGCTGCTCAGCAATTTCTGATCTAAACATGAGGTAAGTAAATGTGAGATGTACTCTCCACTAGTTTACGCTTTAGGAAAGTTTTTTTAAAGAGGCTTTAAGTATGGATGTATATGAAATATGCAGGAATGGACACTAGCTAAAGCTGAAGCCTTGATGATTAGAGCTGCTGCTAACAAGTTTCGAACTTGTGCTATTACTGCAAATTCTTTGGGTCACCACAAAATATCTTTGCCTATTGCAGTAGTTTCCAAACAGGTTCTCATGTTTCACCCAGCCAGTCTGTTTTTCAGGATATCCACCATGAATATGCATGAATATTTGCATATATCATTGTATGCAAATCTATCTCATGCATAGTCATTGTATATGTCCCAAAAAATATCATACTGGTTGGGAGGGCCATGAGAACAGAACTGGAAACCATTGATCTATTGCATCTCTATGGCTTGTGCTATTTGTTGTATCCCTGTTTTTATTTACCTACTCAGGATATTGCTACTTACAGACAATTTTGTGCAATTCTTCATACATTTTCTATATTATAATAATAATATCAAATGTGGCCCTTTCTAAATAAAATGTATTAACTTTTAATTTAATATGCTTGTGCTTTGGCTTCCTGGTTCACTGTTATACATTGTTAAACATTTTAGAGTAAAATCAAAATAAGTATATTATAAAAGTACTTTTCTCCATAAAGATTTGTGACTCATATAACAATTTTCAAATGTTTAAATGAGCACCACTCTCTTGAAACATTGCTATGTACCTCTTAAAAATGTCTTAAAATTCATATTCATATTTCTGTATGTTGCAGGGACCACAGAATAAATCCTTTGACGATGTTTAGTCTACGTCTCATTTAATAACAGCAATGCTAAAAAGCCTAGCATGATAAATCAGTCATTTCATTTTCCATACAGAGTGCACTAACTCCTTATCTACCATGACAATCCCATTTCATGATTTTCTTATTATCTTTCTTTTCTGTGAACATGCAATTTACATTTTGAGATGCATCAACTCATCAAGAGTGCCTTTCAATTTCTTATTCCTTTCCCTTTTCATCAACTGAACAGTAACCAGAAAGCAGAGGTTGTATGGTGCCAGTCATATGCAGGGTAGCACTCGTGATAAAACTCCTGATCTCTAGTTTGAAAATTTAACTATACAGTATCAAGTTAAAGGTGTAATATCATCTTCACGTAAACAGAGATTATTTTACAGAAGACAATCCCATATATTGTGAATTACAGTGGAAGTCTTCCTTAACTGATATCTTGAAGCTGTTGACATTTCAATGAAACATTTTTGTGTTGGGTAATTTTTTTGTGTGTGTTTCCATAAACATAAGCACATTCAGTTATTTAACAGTTTATTCTTATTTATTTATAATTTGAAAAATATATGTTTCTAAATTTCTATAGCTATCTGCTAGCCCATGTTTGAATATGCACAAGTCCAAGTCATGGGCATTGATAAAATGGGCTTTTGGTTTGGGTAAGTCGCATGTCATCAGTAATAATGTTCATCCCTCTATTTTTCCTACAATATATTCAGTTATATTCTTTGCAATGTTGCTTAGCATAGACATTTTAACCTCTTATTAATATGCTTACAGCTTACAAATAACAGGTCAAAGCATACATGCAATTCCTCTGATATTTAAATTACCTGCATACACAACTCAGAGGTACTCAGCAAATTATTATGCCCATACCTGTTTTATTAAACAACCTTTAAACATACTTTTTATTATAACAATACTTGCTAGACCACAATGTTCACTTATATCTAAAAACTTTCCCCTATCATTCATACATTACCCTACATTCACACCATTCATACCTCTTATACAATACTATCATTAAAAAACTCAAGTGCATGTTATCCAACAATGCCTACGACCCCATTTTTTACAAATTATTGATGTTACTGTTACATTGCTTTCATCCTGTACTGATAACCCATATTACTATTATATATTCATCTGTTCATTACAATTGATGACTAACACTTTAAACTGCATTACTTTCATATAATGCAATTGATAGATGGTTCAATTATGTATACATCCGTCTTATACAATTAATAAATATTCTAATGTTGTGTGCATCTGACGAGAGCCTTGTTTCACCCTAAAAACCAGGGCTTCTTCAGGGATCTGCAATGCTAGGTAATGTCATCATACTTCAACTGTCAGATGTCTTTCCTCATTTATTTATATCTCAGACACAGGTATGAGTTTCCATCAGCAGAACCTTATGTTGCACGTGGTCTATCCTATTACAACGATGTCAGTTTGACGAAATCGCAGCAATGTTAGAACTACAGACATTGTATATCTTCATCGAAATTTGAGATTTCGCTATATTTGAGTATATTTGGTAATGTGCTGGATTCCAGCCTCTTATGGAATTTATTCATTCAAATGTTTAATATGTTATCAGAGCATTCTCTCAACAAACCTTCCGATGTAGCTTGTATAAGACGGATGTATACATATTTGAACCATCTATCAATTGTATAATATGAAAGTAATGCAGTTTAAAGTGTTAGTCATCAATTGTAATGAACAGATGAATATATAATAGTAATATGGGTTATCAGTACAGGATGAAAGCAATGTAGCAGTAACATCAACAATTTGTAAAGAAATTGGGTCGTAGGCATTGTTGGATATCATGCACTTGAGGATTTTATTGATAGTATTGTATGAGAGGTATGAATGATGTTAATGTAGGGTAACGCATTAAAGGTAGGGGGAAATTTTTAGATACAAGTGGGCATTGTGTTCTAGCAAGTATTGTTATAATAAAAAGTATGTTTAAAGGTTGTTTAATAAAACAAGTATGGGCATAATAATTTGCCGAGTACCTCTGAGTTGTGTATGCAGATACAGCTTACAAATGACAGCCAGGAATCACTTTCCTTACAGCTGCCAGAAGCCTTTTCCATTCCCTCCCCAAGATGCCATTTAAATGAGCCATCAACACCAAGAGGATGAGAGACAGAGAAAACCCTACTGGTAGGAAACCATCAGAAGGAGCCACCTGCAAAGGAGTAACAGCAGCTTTGAAAGAGGAAGAAAACTAACACAAGGGCCACTGGAGGTAGGAACAGGGTTAAAATTAACCTGCTTGGGAAAGGAGAGGAGCTAAAAATGAGGATGCTATTGCAGCTGGGCATGGGTGCTGGAGCAGAGAGGGAGATACTGGGCAGGGGTAAGTGCCGGGAAAGAATTTCTTGTTAAAATAAAACCCTAAATATTTTGAAGTCCCTTTTCAAAAGCCATTTAGACGGATAGCATAATAATTATCCGTCCAAATGGCTACACCGGCTATATTCAGTCTTTATCCTGCTAAATTCTAGCTGGCTAACAAGTTAAATGGCTAGAATTTAAACAGATAAGTTAGGAGTGGTCCAGAGGCCTAACTGGGAGGAGTTACATTACATGCAAAAACGCCTTAATGCATGTGCAAACGCCATATAGCACTTTGATAAATGACCCCCTTAATTAGTTAGATGGCCAATTATATCCGGCTAACTTTAGGACAGCTCTTTAACGTGATCATATTGAGCCGGTTAAGTCATCCAGCTAACTCTGAATATTAGAGTTGAGCCGGTTAAGTCATCCAGCTAACTCTGAATATTAGAGTTAGGTGGTTAACTTAACTGGCTCAATATGATCATGATAGACTCTCTACCTGGGTAACATCAAGCTAGGTTGAGAGAACATTGCACACATCTTATCTTTGGGTGAGTTTCCTCACTCCAAGGGTCATCAAATCTTCACAAGTGTGCACTGTTCTGTTCATATGTCGCACTCTGCAAGTCAAAATGGCCCCTAACCCCTACACTAATACCTAAACCTCACCTCGAGTAGCTAGGTGGGCCTCCTTTAGAGGTATAAATACCTACCTAGTATGCGGGCCTTATAGCTAGGTGCTCTCTCTCTCTCTCTCTCTCTCTCTCTCTCGCTCTCCCTCCCCCTCCCCCCCCCAGTGGTTGTAGGTAGGAATTGCAACAATTGTGGTACTTACCACAAAGTGCGAAAAAGTTATCACAGTTTGTGGTAATACCTATGCGAACCGCTAAGATAGCGGACTTTGCGATAAAAAGCTTATTACCATAAAACACACCCCTTTTCCTATTGCATGTGATATTTAGTGCATTTTGATAAATCCAGGCCTAAGATAGCCTGCACATTTGTGGCTGCACATTTGAATGTGCCTCCAAATTTAGGTAAGGTATTTTCCCATAGACAAAGAATGGGAGAAACGCTTTACAGGTAGATTTTAAAAGTGTTGTTCATGGAAAAACGGCTCCCATACACACGTATGTGGGCTGCATGTGAGCAAAGCCACAAAGTACGTGCGTACATACCCGTGCGTGCATCAAGAACAAGGGGGTGGAAAAGGAGCGGGCCCAAGAGTTACACGTGTAACTCCAAATTTTAGAAAAGCTGACCATGGTGCATGTCGGTGTGTTGTCCATGTAACTTTACTGCCAGTCCTAATGAGGAGCAAGTCTGGAGATCTCAAGTTTTAGGGATTTTTAAGTCTGCTGAACTACCACATATATATTTGGGGGAGAAAGAGAGAGAGAGAGCACTGTAGGAGAGACAATATGACACTATATATATCTACCAGTTTAAGAGAGACTCAAGATGGGTTTGAATCTTAAGAACTTTATTCAAACCTTTTTCAAACCCAGTTATACTAACTGCACTAACCACATCCTCTGGCAATGAATTCCAGAGCTTAATCGTGCATTGAGTGAAAAAGAATTTTCTCCGATTTGTTTTAAATGAGCTACTTGCTAACTTCATTAAGTACCGAGAGTAAATAACCTATTTACATTTACCTGTTCAAGTCCTTCATTCCCTCCCGCATGACCAGGGTGCAAGGGTCTGTAGCACACCAATGTAATACCACCCCTCCCCCCAAATCTACACTGAGTTGAAAGTGCCCCTTTTATAGTGATATATATAGTATCATATTGTCTCTCTCTCTCACTCTCTCATGGAAAAACTGGTTTCCCCCTTGTGTGAGCATATGCATATAAAAACCACTAAAGCCCTGGTGGTAATATGTGCAAGACATTTATTCAAGCCACCTCTTAAAATAAAACACACACACATATGCACGGCAGGGTATTTTAAATGATACACATATATGTGTGTGCACAATATAAAATTGCAGCGTATCTCTGTTCGTACACTGATATATGTGTTTATGGGTACATGCGTGTTCTTTCTAAAATTAGCCAGTTAGTGAATTAGGCAGTAGCCTTGCTATCCAGACTGTGTCTGAATATAGATCTCACTATTTCTCCTGTTGATACTAGGAATGTGCAGAAGCAAATATTTCATTTTGGTTCATTTATCTGTTTGTAGGTCACAATCATTCATTTTGTTTGTTTCAGATGAAAAATGTTTTCATTTATTAGTTCTGTTGATGCATTCATTTTCCAGTAAACTAAATGGGGGAAAGAATGCCACGTATTTGGTCTTCAAAATTGGGATTAGCTAATCAATTCTAATGAACTGGTAGATATCATCAGAGAGGGGAAGAGTACTCCAATGCAGCAAGACCATTTTATTATTTCCTTTACTGCTAAGGCTTGTTTAATGATTGTGCTATTCTATGATGCATAATATTTTAATTTGAAACACATTAAAAATAACAGATGTGTTTTGTCTGATCACTCATGTTTTCTTAAAATGCTACACATCTTACAAATTCTGCCAGAAGTATGTAAACTTATGAGCACAACTATTTGTACAGAATTCTAAATGAGGTCTCACTAAGGTCCTATACAGGGACAAAATGATCTCCTTTATTTCTGCTGACCATTCCTCTCCCTATATAGCCAAGCACTTTTCAGGCTTTTGTCATTGCCTTACCACTTGTATGGTCACCTTAGATAATCAGATAAGATCACCCCCAAATCCTGCTCTTTCATGCTTAGAATTTTAACCCCTATACTGTACCTCTCCCTTGGGTTTTTACAACCTAAATACATAACTGAATATTTTAGCATTAAATCTTAGCTGCCTACACTTGAGCTTTGCTTGACTCCTCTTATTTTCCATACTTTCTTGACTGTGAACCCTGTTGTAGATTTTGGTATCAGCGGCAAAAAGACAAACATTTATTTATTTATTTATCATCATTTATTAAACGCTTTACTGATAAAAATGTATCATCCAAAGCGATTTACAAAATGAAATAAAAATGTACATACATAAAATTAAAAATAATTACAATTTAAAATAAAATGAAAGCACATAACCTTTCCTAATAATCCTTCTGCAATGTCACTCATGAGAATATTGAAAAGAACTGGTCCAAGTACTGATACCTATAGCACACTGCTAGTAATGTCCCTCTCCTCAGAGCAAATTCCATTTCTTACTACCCTTTGTCACCTCCCACTCAATGATTTTCAACTCAGTCAGTCACTTTAGGGCCTATACCAAGATTGCACAATTTATTTTTAAGTCGTCTATGTGGAACTGTGTCAAATGAATTACTGAAATCCAAGCACACTACATCTAGTGCTCTCCCCTAATCCAACACTCTCTGGTCACCCAATCAAAGAAATAGATCAGACTCTTCTGAAAAGACACATCTGCACTACATTAGATTTTGTCTGCTTCTTGCCCTGGGACAACAATACAGAACACCACCTCATCTGCTCTATGGTGGCCTGCTACTACAAATGAGTATCTGAAGGCTGATGGCCTGCCACCTGACTAGTGGAAGCGGCTGTGGGGTCAGATTGGGAAAAAGTCTTCCTCTTTTGAATCCTTTTGCTACTGCTTTTGCTTTGAGTGGCAGAGAGGGTCTCCAGATTAGTACTGCCAATCTTCCCTGATGCCAATGCTAGCAGGTATTGTTTCTGTAGGTAATGCTGCATAAATTAGATACCAACATTTTTCAGATGCCCTAGTACTTTCCTCACTTTAAAGTGCCTCTACACCATAGATGTCTTTCATGATCTCCTCCCTGGATCCTTGGGGGGCTGCTGCTGCTGCTGGCACTGGAGTTGATGTTGAGGATGGATTGTGAGGGAAAAGGCCAGAAGCATAAATCATACTCTCTAACTGTACTGCTAGCTCTTCTTGGGGATTGTTCTCAATATCATCAACAACATCTACCTCCTCCACCTCCTCACAAGGAGGTCCAAAATTCTCTTTGGCTACTAACTCTTCAATATTCTCTGATTCAGAGAATCCAAGACATGATTCTGTCTTGGAATTGATTTTTGAAAATACTGCCTCTATTACCTCAGAAGTATCACAGTCTGGCAGGCTGGAATCATGGATTCCCATACAGGAGTAGTACAGGACTGTAGGTCAAGACTGGAGACAGTCTTCTGCTTGGCCAGACTCTTCCCCCTTGGATTGAGCTGGCAGGTTCTAAGGGCCAGCAGGACTTTCCTTACAGGGAACAGCATAGTGGCATAATAGGAAGAAGAGATTATGCTGGGTCTGAAGACAATCAGGGCTAGAGATACAAGCTGGCAGGCAGGAGCTGGTTACAGGCAAGGCTGGAGACAAGGGCTGGAACAAAAGGCAAGGCAAGGCTGGATACATGACTGGTACTGATGGCAAGCAGGAGCTAGATACAGGCAGGGCTGGAGACATGGGCTGGAACCAAGAGCAAGACTTGGGCTGGAGACAAGGCTGGTACTGAAGGCAGGCAAAAGTTGGATACAGACAGGGATTGGAGACAAGGGCTTGTACAGGAGGCAGGACAAGACTAGACTAGGCTGGACAAGGACAAGACTAGACTAGAACTGAACAAGGACAAGACTATAACAAGCAACAATAAACAAGAAGACCCAAACAGGCCAGAAGGTTGGGCTAGGTGAACCTAGAAGGCCCAAAAGCCACAGGATAACACAGGAAGGCCAAGGAAGTCACTGGGTAATGCAGAAAGGATTGAAAGGTCACAGAGCAAGGCAGGAAGACCAAGAAAGCCACAAAGCAAGATAGTATGACCTAGAAGGCCACAGAGCAAGGCAGTATATCCTGGAAGGCGAAAGAGCAAGGCTAGAAGTCTGAGAAGGCCACAGGACAAAAAGTAGCAAGACAAAGAGGATTAATACACAGTCAGAGTGACTCAGTGAAGAGGCAAAAAGTGCATGAAGAGGCAGGGCTAAATAGGTCTGGAGCTGCCACATCATGTGATCAGCAAGCAGGTGACTAGAGCAGCTGTGAGCAAGACTCACTGATGATCTCTGCTGGCAGGTTGGGAGTTCGGGAATGCTGCATAGCAGGCAGGATTGTGACAAGAAGCAGTAATCATGGAGAAGTGCACTGCTGATTTTGTGTGTTATACTTCTGCTGCCCCTATCCTTGTCCCTGCTCTGCTAATGCCAGCCTTGAATGACTCCATCAGCTTGTGCCCTTGCTCCAAAGCAAGAGGAAGAGGAACAGGTAGCAGGTGCATATGCTCTCCTAATTTTAATTTCTTAAGGTTTTGAGCCAACTTTCATATCTAGTTTCTGTAGCTAAAAAGTCTCTTTTTAGTTTAGGGGCAGGACTACCTTTTTTCTCACTGCTAATACTGCTTATACTTCTGACAAGTTGGGCTAGCTGTGTTACAATATGCAATCTTCTTCCCCTGCTATTCTTCTACCCACTGCCATTCACTCCTCTTCCCTTTTCTTGTAATGGCATGATAAAATTGGAAGTGGCTACTTGGGATTTTGGTGTCACAATATATTTTATTGATACTGCACCACTCACTAGTAACTGCCACTCTAATACTGTCTATCTTTACACACACTCAATCCAGTTGACAGAGTTCACTTCAGTGCTTAGCAAGCATTGCCAACTTGCCTAGCAAAGTTAAGAACTTGCTAGTGACACAGTCTCTACTTTGTAGGGCTATCCCTCACTTTGTATGCAAAAAATCCCTCTCTCACACACACATATACAGTGTATGAGTGTGCCCTGCTGACTGACTCATTTTGCATAAATAAACTGTCAAACTGTGAAGAAACTGAAAAGGCTTGCAAGGCTGTATTTCTGTCCACTGCAATCTGTCTCTTGCTATAGATAAGCAGTGCACTGTGCAGAGTCAGACAGAGACAAAAACTCTGTTATTCTCTGCTTCTGACTCCACTACCCTTCCCCAGTGAACAGACAGAAAATGTCTTTGTCTCTTTCTCACAGTGAGAACACTGTGATTGCAGTGAAGATAACAAAAGCCCTTTGCCAGTACCAAAAAATAATTCTCTCTTTTTTTAAACCTTTTTTCACTCTGAGAACTTCCACAAAGACAACCTTTTCCTGTGAAATCCACTAGAGAAAATGGAGCAGCAATGGTAAGAAGTAGCACGTGAATGTGGTGACGAGCTTCTCCAAGGGATAATCACACAGTGTTATGGAGCAATGGGGGGAGAATGGCAAAAGAAGGGAAAATGCTGGATAGCGGGTGGGAGAGAAACGGGATGCTACTGCTGCTGGGCATATAGCTTGATGAATAGATAGGAGAGGGATGTTCCTGGGGATGGGGTTGGGGAAGAGTTAGAAATAACTCACATACTTTTGAAGCTTCAAAAATATGAACATATATTTTCTCAGAAAAACCTAGTGCACAATTAATAGTCACAAGTCTGTGAGTATACTCTTCTGAATCAATTTGCAAAAAAATACTGTCAACAAAAAAAAAAGTACTTCCAGACTTTATACTTCTGTGCACAGTTTGCTCCCTTGATATTGTTGTGCTATCTGCTGGTATATATTTCAATTAATGTTGTTTTTAAGCCCATCTGAATAGTCCTACTGAACAGATACAGAGAATAAAAACAGAACAGTTTATGACTAGATTGGCATTGAATTTTCTCTGTAATTGAAAGCAAAATGTATGAAACCAGTAAATAGACCATTTAAGCTATTTGGATCTGTTTTTTTACCTTCTGTTATGTAGAAAAAATAAATACCCTAAAAGATGAAAATTAAACATGAAAATGACTGATCATATATAAAAAGCAATCCTGTAACTATGCTGTAGCACCTTCATTAACTATGCTGGGTAGGATTCTGCTAAATTTGAAGATGTATGAAAACTAATGCAAACAGTGATATGATATTGAGCGTTGCAAGTGAATAAAAAATGTTCATTGCAAGTTCAAAACCAGGGCTGAAAGGCCGGCATACATTTCAGAAAAAGCAGGTAGCCGGGACTTTTGCATTTTATAAATGCTGTTCTCTGATTGGCTTTGGCTTTCAGCAGCACAAAATATGATCATGCTCATTTCACTCTCTGTTCCCTCCATTAATCCTTTTCAGATACATATCACCACCCAGTGACTGCATGAAAAAGAGGCAGAGAGATCCCGCTGAGTGTCTCCCAAGTATTGACATCATAGCAGAGAAAAGGTAGGAACAGTCAAAATATCTGCCTTTACCTGAAATATAAAAAGGCAGTTTTTCTTACTTTCTGAGTGAAACTCTAGCACATAAAGCACTTCAAAAGAGCAGAAAGCAAGACTTTTCAGCTTTCTTTTACAAAGGAAAAAATGCCCTTGATTCCATCACATACTCAAACATCTGATTTCTCTCAAACAATTCCTACAAGGACTATGGAAGTAGGTTTTTACTTCATAAGATTTTGACACACCAGCAAAAACTGCAATAATTTACATACTCCCAGCTGAAGTACACAGCACTGACATTATTATTTAGAAATAACATAAATTGGGTAAGAGGTTGTAGTAGCCATCTTAGGCCTGGATTCATCATTCATTGCTGAATGATGAATCCAGTGAAAATGGGGGGGGGGGGGGGGGCGGGGCGCGAAAGGGGGGAGGGCCTGCGAAAGCCCGCAGCCTTCGCACCACCACGGTGTCTTCGCTGCCGGCTTTCGCACCGAACAGCACCACCGTGAAAGGTGGTGCTATTCGGCGTGATACTGGCGACGATAACGTTACTAGCCTTATCGCTGCCAGCGAAGATACCGCCGAGTCCGCTCCCTTGCCGCTCCGACTCCTCCCCTTGCCGCCCCAACTCGATTTTGCATGCTATCACAGGCGAGAAGGGCCTTTTCGCGTGCGATAGAGACTTATCGCATGCGATATGGCCGTATTGCATGCGATAAGTCTTTAGAAAATAACCCCGTTAGAATCAAACATCAATTCAGGTTTTTAAGTACAGCTAATTTTTTTAGTTGTGTGCTACTTTCTTCATCATAATAAATGAAGTGCCATGCTGGGTCAGACCAATAGTCCAATGAGCCCAGCAGCATCCTGTCTGTGACAATGACCCAGGCTGGGTCACTTAGAAGATCCAAACTGGGGAGATCTGTTCCCTGTTGTAATCCCTAAGTTTACCTGGCAAATAATTCTCAAAGGACCTGTCCTTTAGAAACTTGCACAAACCATTTTAAAATTCAACTATACCACTAGCCTTGATCACATTCTCTGCCAACAAATCCCACAGTTCAATCGCGCATCGACTGAAAAAAACATATTCTTAAATTTGTTTTAGATCTGCTACCAGTTAAGTTTCATGGAATATGCGTCCTGAGTCCTAATACAATTTGAAAGGGTAAATATTAACTTTTCCCAATATATTTGTTCCATATTTTTATTTATTTATCTATGTATTTATTGCTACTCAAGCTTTTATAAACCTTTCAGTCATCTCTTCTCTCAGCTGTAGAGCCCTAATCTGGTTAGCCCTTCCTTCATAAGGAAGCCAATTATAACCCCTTTATCATTTTTTGATGCCCTTCTCTGCACCTTTTCCAGTTTTCCTATGTCACTTTTGAGATATGCTGAGCAGAACTGTTCAAGGTCTGGTTGAACCATGGATCAATACAGTGACATTATTATATTCCCAGTTTTGTTTTCTGTTCTTTTTTTCAAATAATGTTTGTTTGCTATTTTTTGTCTACTGCTGCTCACTGAGCAGAAGATTGCAAAGTTTGCTCCATAATGATTCCAAGGTGTCTTTTCCTGAGTGGTAACTCCTAACATGGAAGCCAGGGATGTGCATTCGTTTAAAACAAAACTGCAAAATGCAATGAATAAGGCTAATTTGTTTCATTCGGGGGGGCCCTGAACCGAATCAGGGGCCACCCAAATGAAACAAATCTTATTTGTTCATTTAGTTTCAAACTAATGATTCGGGCCAAGTCCTAAGCTAGGGCATAGGCCAAGGTCCAAAGCAAGGGGCCACGGTCTATGCCTGAGCGTGAAGCCAGTGCCTCAGTCTAGGCCCGAAGCTGGGGCCTAAGCTAGGGCATAGGTCGAGGCCCATAGCTGGGGCCATGGCCTAGGCCTGAGCAACATACCAGGGTCTCAGCAGAAGCAGGGGCCGATACCAGGCCTCAGCCAAGACCCCCAAAAATTAAACAAAAAATAAAAAAACTTACCTTATCCATCAGGTATCCGATGAAGGACAGGTCCTGATGTTGGGGTCTAGGCCCAGATACAGGCCTGACACTGAGACCTAACCTTAAGACCAGGTCCCGATGCTGGGGCCTAGATCTAGGCCAGGGTCCAGTCCCAGACTCGATGCTGCGACCCAGCCCACAGGCCTGGTCCCAATGCAAGGGTATGGGCCTGGGTCAGGCCCAGGCCTCAGAACCCAGGCCTGGGAGCCTCTTCTTGGTCCTCTTCATTCTTTGGCACTTGCAAGCCAAATGATGCAGTCTGCTGGGGTGAATGCATGGGAGTTAATTAACTTCAGCGTAACCCCAGGGGACGGTGTCATTTGGCTTGCAAGTGCTGTCTGTACACATTGCCATACATCAAAATGGTGATGTTCACTCAGGTGAATGCACTGGAGTTTATTAACTCTGATGCGACTCCAGCGGACAGCATCATTTGGCTTACAAGTGACGAAGAACCAAGAGGACCAAGAAGAGGCTCCAAGGCCTGTGCCTGACCCTGGGCCAAGTCCCAGTTGTCAGGACCTGGCCTCCTAGCTGAGGCTCTGGCATCGGACCTGGGTCTGGCCTGAGGCCCTAGTGTCTGGACCTGGGTTGTGGCATCGGGCCTGGGTCTGGGCATGGCCTAGCGTCCTCCAGATCAAGTTGCAGCGTCAAGCCTGGGTCTGGGCTGAGGCCCTGGTGTCAGGACCCAGCCTCTGGGTTGGGTCGTGGCATCAGGCATGGGTCCGGGCCTGGGTCCAGGCCAAGACCCAGCATTGGGACCCAGCCTCCGAGTCGGGTTGCAGCATTGGGCTTGGGTCCAGGCTGAGACCCCAGCATCTGGTCCCAACCTCCGGATCAGTGCGGAACCTCGGCCTTGCGTAGGCTGAGATCGCGATGACCTATTTCACCCTCGGCCTACGCAAGGCCGAGGCTTCAGCCTGGGCTTAGGCTGATGATGGTGCATCCCCTTCAGACTAGGAAGTGGGGGCCAGGGGAATCCTGGCCCCGGCATTTTTTTGGGCAGGCAGGCAGGAGACCCTGGGAGGCCTCTTTTTATTTTTGGGCTGTTTTTTTTTTTTGTTTTGTTTTTTTAATTGTTTGATTTGTTTTTTCTCATAAATGAAAATGAATCAAAGTATCCATGAACCTAAATTCATGGGAAAAAAAACCTCCCAAAAACTAACTGAAAATGAAAATGAATTTTTTTCTCCTGCATATCCCCAGTGGAAGCCACATCATGTACATATAGAGCTAGTTCTAAAATGTCCTGAGGCTCGGGGCACATAAAAGTTCATGCATAGTCCAATTTTGCGCTTTATACTTTTATCTGCGTGGGAGAGAGGCATTCTGGTGGCAGACTTGGGATGGAGTTGGAAAGTTCATACTGTTTTTATTTTAAAAAGTAGCACGATACACTCTCTTTACAGCAGGTGTAAACATTGTGCGCATGAATTTGTGTGCAGAGAAGCTCACTTACATGGAAATTTTCAAAGCGGACTTGTGCGCAGAAGTTTGCTTTGAAAATTCAGTGTAATGTCTGTGCATCATAGGTAGGTGCACCAAAATAACGCACACAAAGTCACACCTGCTTACAGCTTTGCACATTCTTTTTGTTTGGATGCTTTTCAGAAATGTAAAACTATGTGGTTGTCGCAAGCCCCTTCCTCATCTCTGCCCCAGGGAATGCCTGCTTTTATCATGGGTAAAATTGCATTTCTAGTGATACTGCATGAGCAATTTTACTTGGACTTAGGGTCTACAATTTTCAGATTCCATTTGCATGGGTAAAGCACACTTTTTTACCAGCAGAAGAGGCTTTCATAAGGGGGCAATTTTCATACCTGCTTGCATTGATGCAAGGCTCATGAATACTTTTATCCTTGGGATTTACTTTGGTTTTCAAAAAAAAAGTAGGAGCATACTTTGCTTTTGAAAATTGCCCCAGGAAAAAGTAAACACAGAAATTTGCACCTGCCTTTTTTTTTGAGGCATTTTTTTCTCTTAGAAATAACATACATGCACAGAATTGGCAATGCAATCTATGCAAATTAATTTTCCTCCCCACCCCTGAGTATACCCTGCAAGCATTTTTACCCAGTTTTTAATTTACCAAGGTAAATGATTTTTGCAAATTGCCCTCATAAAATAACTTTGAAAATTCAGCCCTCATTGTTGCGGTTACTAGCTTGGGTGCAATGTAAGTGAAGTATCCATTTGTGGCAGCTGAAATGTGAGGCACACGACATTGATGGAGAAATTCTAGGAGAATGTGTATGCATGTGAGGGGCGGGAGTAGTTTGAAAGGGAGGTAATAGGAGTGTGCCAAAATGCTTCTGAGTCTTCTGGTTTTTATCCAGTGGAATCCAGGGAGCTCTGGAGGACTATGGATATGAGATGCTTATGTCCAGGAAGAGAGGGAGGATGGCTATCACTGCAATGGTGACTCCATCTGACACACAATCAGCATAGAGCTAATGGTCTCAGAAAAAGACTAGCCCTCATCCATAGCAAATGATGGCAGATAAAGAATGAAATGGTTCATCCAGTGCCCAGCATATGCTTAGGGTTGTAACTGCTGCTCCATGCAGGTAACTCCGATGCAGACATATTACACCAAATATTACCACAGGTTATCTTGATTCTTCATTTCCATCCTCTAGCCACTTGGGATCATCTGTGTTTATCCCATGACCTTTTCAATTCCATTACCATTCTTCTCTTCACCACCTCATCTGGGAGGGCATTCCAGGCTTCCACCATCCTTTCTGTGAAAAAAAATATATATATTTCCTGATGTTGTTCCTAACCCCTTGCAACTTCCTTCATATAATGACCCCTAGTTCTTCAGCTTCTTTTTCCATTGGAAAATGTTTGAGTCTTCTGTATTATTCATATCTTTCAGGTATTTACCATACCCTCCCCCCCATCTCTCCTCTCTTCTAGAGAATATCAATCAGGGAAGCAAATGTTGCCTGGCTAGATTATAAAGGCAGAGGGTATAAAATGAGGGAAACCAGGGGAAAAATAGGTATGGCTTGAAATATTTGCTGCATTGTAATGATGAGCAAGGAGAAACATGCTAGCACATCATTAGCAGCTTGTGTTTACTGAAGTACATGTGGTTTCTATGGCCTGTCAACATGGTGTTATCCAACGTACTCAGTCTTTGTTTCACTTGTTTTGATAGGAAGCAATTTAGCTGCATTTTCCATGGTATATAAGCACTGAATGCATATGCTCAGTTGTTATCATATGGCTTTGACATGGTGTGTAAAATGAAAAGAATATTTTGTTACTTTAAGAGAATTCCACACATCTTTTCTTCTAACCAGTTATCAAACAGCCTCAGTTCAGGTCTCCAGCTCCTTTTACTCGATTAGGCTAGATCAATAAATTATAGGGCTATTTTTTGACAGTTCAGGAAAATATGTACAGGAAGTGTTTCTTTTTGAAGGATTCAGTAGGATGTGTTCCAGACAAACAGATGGATAGCATGTGTCCCATGAAATTAAACTGAGCTGGGGCAATGTACACAAGACAAAACACTCAGTTTTGATTGCAGAGATGTGATGAAGAGCAGGCCTCCAGGTGATAACACTACAGCAGCACACCTCCACTAAGGATGACAGACACTTATTTGAGTCACCCAATGACATTTTCTATCATATTACTTTTTTGAGTTTAATACCATGTGAAAGAAGAAAAGATTACCCATTTCATATATTCCAAGGTCTATGTTTACAGTTGGTGTCTCGGATACACGTGCTTCTTGTTCTTTTATTAAATGCATTTCTAAGTTCTGTATGACCTCATTTTATATACTTTTTCTTAGCCTACCATTGGGTTTCTCTTAGTCTCATATACCACCATGTCCCCAACTTCAATCCCTCTAAATATAGGCCTGACTGTAATGGTGGCTTCATTTTTGACAAGGAAAGGCAGTGGTAGTATTCTAGTATCTTCAAGCTTGTTGTTCATGTTAAATTTAGGAAAGTACTATGCCAACTATTGTGCCCAAGAGAGTAGGATGCATATGCATCCCCCATGCACTGTGATTCTGGTATGTTCCAGTGAACCCTGTGTTGCATTAAGTGTGCATGATCTAGGCCTGCTTCAAGACGATCTTTCTTGAAGAGTGGGGATATTGATGTGAGGAAAACAGCCACTTGAGAGAGTGTTTTGCCTATAATTGATTAGCTTGAAGTCAGCATAGAACTTCCAGCTTCCTTGCTGAGCAGTTTTGCATACTTTGAGGCAGGCAAATGCGTATCTTTTGATTAGATTTTCAGTCTGCAGGACCCCTGAAAGTAATGAAAAGGGTGTGATTACTGGAAACCAGTGGAAGAATGTGTGATGGAAATTGAATTCCAAGCCTTGGAAAGTGAAATGGTGTAGAAGGCATACCGGAGAATTCTGTTATCTGTGTTTTGACATATTCAAGAGCAGACACTTATTTAAAAGTCAGAATTAACAACTGTCTTTGATCCTACGGTGTTTTTTTCATGTGATTGAAATAAAACAAGACAGTTTGAACCTCACCTTCAGTGTAAAGTACTGTTTAGTTGGTCACATTGCATGGTTCATGTACATGAAACATAGGGGAGATTTGCCCTTGGAGAGAGAAAAATCTCCCAAGATCTATAAGACTAAGTCATTTAAAGAACTCAGAGCTGCAATAGAATCAATCTGGTACCCTGCCACTGGCTATGCACAGTTTTTTTTCAGGTATTTGCAATATTACAGGCAGCCAATCAAACCCTTAAATATCAAATTGGGCATAGAGCACTGTGGTCCCTTTTTATGATCAAATAAGAGAATAGAAAATAAGAAGCAATATTATGTCATAGAAACAACAGACAGACTAGGGAAGGGTATTTTCAAAGGGACGTCTGTGGGAAAAGTAGTGCTTTACTCACTGAAATGGCACATAGGACTTACATGGTACCTTTTGAGTAATTTAGGGAGGGTAATTTTATAACATCGCAGGTAACTTATGTGGCAGCTACGGACCTAGGGGTGGATTTTAAAAGGGTTACCGCATATATTATGCGCATAACCGCGAATACTCGCTCCTGTACACGCCGAGCCTATTTTGCATAGGCCCGGTGACGCACGCAAGCCCCAGGATGTGTGTATGTCCCGGGGCTTGAAAAAAGGGGCGGGGATTGGGCAGGGTGGGGGCGGGACCGAGGTCTCTGGCACAGCGGCTGTGCCGGGGGATTGCGCATCGGCCAAGTGCCAGCACACGCAACCTACGCCTGCCCAGAGGCAGGCACAACTTATTTAACAAAGGTCAGGGGGAAGGTTTAGATAGGGCTGGGGGGTGGGTTAGGGAGGGGAAGGGAGGGGTAGGTGGGGGGACAGAGGGAATGGGGAAAGCAATTGGGGCTCCCCTAGGGCTCAGTGCGCGCAAGGTGCACAAGTGTGCAACCCCTTGCGTGCACCGACCTCGGATTTTATAACATGTGTGCAGCTGCACGCGCATGTTATAAAATCGGGTATAGATTTGTGTGTGCCAGGTTGCACGCACAAATCTATGCCCGAGCGTACCTCTTAAAATCCGGCCCTTAAGATATACCAGTTTTCAAAGCAAACTTATGTGCATCACCTAGCTTTGAAAATTATGCAAAACAACACACACAAACTCATAAAAAGTTGCACCCACACAGCTGCTCTTAGCAGGGTGTAATGTGTGCATGTGAATTTATGCACTAACAAGTGAATTTTCAAAGGAGTTATGCATGTAAATGTAACATACTATCATATTAATTTTCAAATGCAATTTGCCCATGTAAGTGCACTTAATGTGTGTAAATCCTAGGGACAATTCAATGGCATGTATTATAGCAATTTTCAAAAGTCCACTTACACAGGTAAAATTGCTTACATACCGCCTACTCCACAGGTCATAGCAGTTTACAATTAAAACATACATAATAAAAAAAACATGTAGATAGAACAAGCTCATTATAAGATAAAACATTGACACCTTCTGGGAGCAAGTCATGCAGAGAACACATCATACCACTGCCAAAAGTTTGGTTTTAGGAAAATGAAGGCCTACCGGAACAGCCAAGTTTTTAATTCGTTTTTAAACATTCTTGTATCACATACAAGCCTTAAGAAATCCAGCAATGATTTTTCACAAAGTGGGTCCCACTACTGAGATAGCCCTTTCTCTCATCTCCCCCAGGCCCATACTTCTTAAATTTAAAAGTATGTGTGCAAATCCAAAAGCCACCCCAGCTCCACCCCTGGAATGCCTCTTTTTTGTGCACATAAAAGTATGCAAACAAATTGGGTTACATGCAGAATGTTATGTACACAGAACCCGGGCAATTTTAAGAGACGTGATTCATGTGCAGAAACTGATGCTTCATGCATGTAAATGGCTTGGAAAATTCACCCCAAAGGCAAATATGTGCATAATTGACACCAATTTTCCCGAGCAGATTTATGCACATGTCTGCTTTGAAAATTATACTGGCAAATCTACACACAGACACAATTGCACCTGCTATTTGGTGCTCATATATTTTTTTCAAGAGAATTTATGTGCATGCTGTTTAAAATTTTAAAATGTGCACATAGATTCCAGCTCTCTTAGACTCTCCGCCTGGAACACCTCTCCCCATGCTTATAAAAGTATTGCTTGGGGAGCCTAACTTTCAAATCTATCTGTGGTGGAGCATTTGCATGCCTAAGTGGATGTGCAAAGATTAATGCTTGTATTTTATTGTTGCGGTCGCGGCCGCCACGGGGGCGTCCGAGCCCTTACCTTCCCTCCAGGTCCCGGGTCTGGGCCGCGGTCCGCGGGCTCGGAGCTCGTGCGGGCAGCATGGGCCTAGTTCCTCCTCGTGGGAGACGCCGTCGGCCGTCGCGGGGGACTCCTCCCCTTCGGGGGAACGCGCGCGCGCGACGGGAGGGTTTTTCTGCTGTCAGCACCCGGATGTGCTGACACGCCCCCCGTGATGTCAGACGCCGGGTAGGGATTTAAACCGGGACCCGGGGCTTTTCGAATTGCCTTGCAACGAGGTTCCTTCCTTGAAGTACTAGTTGCCTTGCTGCTACCCGGTTCCTGATTCCTGTTGCCTGCACTTGGATTCCAGCTTGTCTTCTGCCTGCCTTGATCCCGGTTCGTGACTCCGATTCCAGCTTGTCTTCTGCCTGCCTTGATCCCGGTTCGTGACTCCGATTCCAGCTTGTCTTCTGCCTGCCTTGACCCCGGTTCGTGACTCCGATTCCAGCTTGTCTTCTGCCTGCCTTGATCCCGGTTCGTGACTCCGATTCCAGCTTGTCTTCTGCCTGCCTTGACCCCGGTTCGTACTCCGATTCCTGCTTGCCTGCCATCTGCCTAGACTCCGGTCCGTACTTCACTCCTGGGCTTCTTCACCCTCGCCTAAGTCCCAGCGGTCCGGGTCCCTACGGGCTTCTCCTGGGGGGACCTCGGACTTCCAGGGCGAAGACTCCTAAGACCTTGCGACCCGGGCTCTCACAGCTCCTCTGGAGGAGTCGCGGGTTTCCAGGTGAAGCTCCAGTTGCCCAGTGGGAGTTCTGCCTCCCGACTGTTCCCGCCGGGCAGTCGGCCTAAGGATCCACTTCCGGATTTTGTCTATCACAACATTTTATAACCAGAATTAATAAACCCCTGTATGGAGCAGAAACTTTGAAACAATCAATAAACCAACAATTCTGCACCTGTGGCTCAAATGTTGTTATCTTATGTTATATGGAGGATATGGATGACCATCATAAGTGTCTTGTCACTGGCTCATAATTGAAGCCTATAATGACACTAAGACCTGGTATGTATAGTGCAACAGGCTAAAAATAATCAATAAAGCCTTAAAGCACAATACCCAGTTTAATCATTGGTCATTCCTCACCAAAAGATTTTTTATAGGCTCAAGATCGCTTGGCAGTGTATAGCATAGGATAGTGCACAAACCAAAACATCAGGTGCACTTATCTGAGTCCTGAAGTTGAAAATTTCCCTAACACTAATAAAATATTTCAAAAACAGCAGACATCAAATAATAATCAATAATTAAAACTAATAAAGATAGAAAAAATCCCCAGTTCTCCATACCTGGGAACTTTTAATTCCAGTCACCTTGAGATGGTCATGAATTAGTTGTTCTCTAGCACAGTGGTTCTCAACCTTTTTTCTGTCGGGACACACCTGACTGATGGCTCTTACATGCGTGACACACTGAACACATGACCATCATAGGGCTAAATGTAAAAGTACAATTTGCATCCACAGGAACCCCCCTGACCCACAATTATGGATGTAAAGCAGAATTATGACATTCCCCGTACAATTCACCTTACAAAAAATATATTCTGGTTCTAGTGTCATCTCAGTAATAGCAACACAAACTCCAACTACCAGGCTCAATAGCCCTACTTATGAAAAGTCAGCAGTTTATCACTATTGCATGTCCTCTTGAGAAAATACAACAAATAAGACTGATACAGTAAAATACTTCACCTCGGTCACATATACAGAACCGACCTAACATACTCCCAGGATCTGCAGTAATGCACATAAACTAATCTGCAAACAGTTACACTTGTATTTTGGAATGCACTCAAAAAGTAACAACCTTACCTATGAAAAGGCAACACTACAAATATTAAATCAGGCCCTAAACACCAATACACCTCCTATTAGGGAAAACAGAACTAGCCAGTTTATTTGCAACCAGTGAAGTTTAATCAGAGTGGAGGTGATATATTGACGGACTGGAATACTGGACACTATGCAATTACTGAATTCTGGATATATTGAAGAACTTGTAAAATTGCTCAATAGAGGCCAAGTTACAGGGCATTGCAACAGTCTAATGATGACATGACAAGTGAGTTGCCATTATGTGCTGCCTGGGATAGCACTGCCTATGCCCCCACTGAGGAGACATCTACCTCCAAACAAAAAGGCCGAGAAGCATCCAGTTGGTGAAATAAGGGTGCAGACAGGAAGGCTGACTTTAGGTGATCAAAGGCCTGTACTGTTTCCAAGGGCCATTCTCTGGTGTTGGCACCCTTTTTGTTCAGTGCAGTGATAGGAGCAGTGATCAGGAAGTATCAGTGAATACATTGTTGATGATTGTTGGCAAAACCAAGAAAGCACTGTAAGGTTTAGAGCCCTACCTGCTTAGGCCAGTCCAGGATTGCTGAGAGCATGGAAGGGTCCATTTGGAGTCCCTAGACAGATATAATGTACTGCAGGAAGGGGAGTTCTATGTATTCAAAGGCACACTTTTCAAGTTTTGCATAAAGACCATAGTCTGTTAATCACTGAAGAACAGTCAGCACATGGTTGTGGTGCATAGAAAGAATTGGGGAGTAGATTAAGATGCCTGTTAAGTAGACTATGACATACAAGTACAGTAGGTTTTGGAAGATGTCATTCATAAAGGTTTGGAATACAGCTGGAGTGTTACATAAGTCAAAGAGCAGACAAGATATTCATAGTATTCATCCCTCATGTTGCATGCCGTTTTCCACTCATCCCCTTCTTTGATTCAAATCAGTTTAAATCCCCTCCTAAGATCCACATTAGTAAATAGGGAGGCTCGGATATTGAAGGTAGCGAGTACTTGTTTTTGATGGTTATTGGCATTCAGCCTTTGATAATATATGCTGCCACTTAAGGAGCCATCTTTCTTTCCTATGAAAAAGAAGATAGCACCAGCAGGGGATGATGAAAGCCTAATGAAACCCCATTTGTGGTTTTCCTCAACATATTCTTTTATGACCTGTGTCTCTGAGATGGACAATGGGTAGACTCTTCCTTGTGGCGGTGTCTTCCCAGATAGTAGATCAACAGCACAATTATACTGGTGATACAGAGAGAGTGTCTCAGCCTGTTTTTTTACAGAACACATAAGCATAGGCTTGGGGCAGTTCAGGTAGGAAGACAGACTATGGCAAAGTGTAACGGAGAGGAGGTAGGCCGCAAACATTCCTGAAAAAGTATGTGGCCCAGGACTTAATTTCTCAATTTTGCCTGTTGATGACAGGGTCATGCCGCTGTAGCTAGGGTAATCCAATAAGTACTGGGTTCATGGCCTTCTGGAGTATGTAGAATGAGACTCGTTCCTCATGCAGAAGTCTTATCCTCAGGATCAGGGGTTCCATGATTAATTGAATGGCTCCCAGCAAGATTCCCCATAGACAGAAAATATGCAAATGGACCTCTCAAAGGACACCATGGCTAAGCAGAATTTCTGGACAAAGGCTTCTTTGATAAAGTTGCCTATGGCACCCAAGTCCACAAAAGCCTCAAAAAAGAAACCTTTCAGGACAGTGCCCAGGAAAACTGGTAGGACGATTTTCTGCAGAGGAGAGGTTTGGGTGGTGCTTAGAGACACCTCTCCTGTCATTCTTAGCCTCAGGGTTTTCCTGATTTCTCTGGGCAGGCTCAAAGCCACACAATTTAGGCATAAGGTCAGTGTGCATCACTGACGCTTCTATTCCTCAGGTAGTTTGGACCTGCCGAATTGCATGAGCTCCTCCTCAGAAAATGCCCGTAGTGGTGACTTGGCTGGAGACAGCAGAGGTCTGTGAAACTTGGGAGTTAGACGTATGATTCCTCAGCATAGGTGTGGTTCCCACTCCCAGGTTTTCTCCTGAAACTGGATGTCCATCTTGATGCACAGGGAGATAAGATCATCTAAGGTGGTGGGAGTTTTGCGGCCCACCAGTTCATCTTTTATCTTATCTGATAGCCCCTATCAGAAAACCGTGGTTTGGGCCTCCTCGTTCAAGAGGAGTACCAAGACTAGGGTGCAGAACTGAACTGCATACTACCCTGCCATGCTGGATCCTTGTTTCACAAGGAGCAACTCAGCAGCTGCCAAAGAGGCCCTGGCAGGTTAATCGAAGACCTTCTGAATTTGTGTTAGGAAGGCTGGAAGGTTGATCAGGATGGGATCATTTTTCCCCCTATTGGTGATGCCCATGCAAGAACCTGGCCAGACAATTGAAAAATGATGAAGGTCACTTTAGCCTAATCTGACCTAAAACTGGCTACCTGCAGTTCGAACTGAATGAAGCACTGGTTGAGAAAGCCCTCAAAGTGAGACAGCAGTGAGAGTCTTATGGCATGCCCTTGTAGAGCAATGCTAGGTACTAAAGCAGGTGGAGGGCTGAGGAAAAATGGACCTAGCAAGTGGAAGTTCATTGAGATGGCTGGTGAGACCCTGAAAGATGCCTGAGATGTGCTCCAAATGCTGCTGCTGCTGCTGCTGCTGGATAGTTTGGGCCATATTTTGCAGAAATTGAAGCAAGGACATGTCCGCTGAGCTCATGACTCAGAAAACTTTCACAGTACTGGGGGGAAGGTGAGCCCTTGTGCCACTGCTTGGTTGTCAAGCCTGAGCCATGCAAGCATGGGCTAGGCCCAAGCAAATGACAGCAGGCAGGTAGGTCTGGAAGCTGGAGCCCAGAGATAGCATGATCTAGAGAGATGGCAGCATACAAGCAATGTCTAGGTAACAGGCACAGGACAGGGCAGGAGGCATTCAGATGAAATCCAGGTAACAGGTAGAAGTCAGTGCCAGCAGAATATAGACAAACAGAAGAATCAACGGCAAGGTTGCTGAAGTGCTGGCTGGGTGCAGAGAGCTTCCTTATATATCCAGGCAGTGATGACATCATCAACCAGCAAGTCCTGGATCCAAAGCTCAGGAAGTTCAGTGTTGATCCCCTGGAAGCAGCACAGTGCCAGGAGCTGTATTAGAGGAGCTTGTGGCTCAAGGGTGCTGCTGGAGTGCCGGACAGGTAGGAAGCATAAGAGTTTACCCCTGAAGAATGCAATGCATTATGGTCTGAAACATAGGAGATTGTTGAATGCTAGTCTGGCTGATATTTTCCTTTTGTATAGTTCCCTTTATGTTAGAGTCCCCAAACTCTGTTCTCAAGGGCTGCAACCCAGTCCTTTTTTCAGGATTTCCACAATGAGTATGCATGAGATCTATTTGCAGGCACTGCCTCTTTTGCATGCAAATATATCTCTTGCATATTCATTGTGGAAATTCCAAAAATCCAACCAGATTCCTGCCCTTGAGGACCAAGTTTGGGATCCCCTGATTTAAATGATTTGAATAGTTAACTTTTGAAAAATGTTGTGACCCCTCCTAATTTTCAAGTTAGGATTGCTTTTTAAGTACTCTCCTGATGTCTTTCTTGTTTGAAATTACATAAAGGTTAGCTGTCTCCTGGAATGCCTGTGATTATCAGACTGGGGACACAGCGCAGCTTCTTGTGTGTGGAATGTAAAAATCCATTCACCCTTTTGGGATGGTCCCCATATCAGGGGCTTGACACACATTGTCAGGACAATTTGGGGTAGCATTCAGTGTCCCTGGCCCTGCTGTACTTTCTCTGTGAATAAAAGGAAGATATCGGTCTCCTGGGCTGTCAATGCTGCAGCATCCAAGAGGAAAAAATCCACTAAAAAATCCCCCAAAACAATCATAACAGGACCCTCAAGGATCCCCCTGATTTTAGCGCTAATCAAGACAGATGATAAAATAAGCGATCTTCATATTCATAGTCACAAATTAGTGCCCACTTCCTGATTCTGGTGACAGCCATGCATACAAATTCCAGACACATTAAGCAATTAATTTTTGGAGACTAAAAGTGCAGTACCACACATGAATAATATGTAGCACAGATGTGATCTGTGTCAAAGTTTTAAAAAAAATAGCACAGCTATAAAAAAAAAAGCCAACATCCTTTGAATAAAATTAAAACCATCTCTCTGGGCTGGTTTTGAAGAAACCTAGGGATCTATTGCTATATGTTGTGCTACTGACTACTTGAATTTTGTACAACTAGATGCTTTCGATTGAATCCTTCTTGAATTTCTTTCACATACTGTACTGACAACATCACAGCAGACGATTTTATGTGGCAAAGGATGGAAATTAATGCAAACATCAAAGAGTATCCGTTAAGGAATCCACCATGGCATGTTTTCCTTTCTTTTTACACTTGAAAAATGTGGTCTGTTAGAGCCTGATGGCAAAAATAAACTCCTTCTTTGAAGACATACATGATTTTCTATCAGTCCTGCCACACGTGCTTAAAGGTGCCTTTGATATTAAACACCTTCTATAACAATATCCAGAGCTGTCAGGCCACATGTTGTAGAGTTTTATTGGATCAGCTATGGACAATATGATTGATATCCAAAAGCATTTTGTGCTAATAACTGTTTGGGGCTTCTATAGCATCTTGCGTAAAGTGAGGAACAGTGTGGCTTTAAAATACTGCATAGTACCAAGATTGTTTTAATTTTATTCTTAGATTATTTTAGGGGGTGACTCAATAAAGGTTTCACATAGGAATGATTACCTTATGTTAGATCTGAGTGCTGCCTTTGACACAGTGAATCATGGGATTTTAATTACAAGGCTGGAGCAAATGGGAATGAGTAGCCAGGTTTTAATTTGATTTGAATCTTTTCTTTGTGCAAGAAAGTAGAAGGTCCTTGACGAGTTTTGTTCAGATCCATTGCCTCTAGCTTGTGAGGTCCCACAAGCTGCCCTGTTTTTGCCAACACCATTCAATATATGCCTGAGGCCATTATGTAATATTTTTGGCAGTTGGGTCTAAAATGTTGATATTCATGGGTTTTTTTTTTCCTTTGACTAAGTATGAATTAGTTTGACAAATGTAAATCAATATTTGGTTGCAGTTTCAATTTGGCATAAGAGAAATCAACTGAAGTTGAATCAAAACAAACCTGAGCTGCTTTGGATAAGGCAAACTACCACTCATTGTGTATCCATTCCCAGATCTAGATGCTGGTGACATCAGGAGACTGACTCCACATATCTTTACGAGATAATGAAATATATTTCTAGGGCAGACATTTGTGGGTTCATTTGTTTCAGAAAATAGTGTGCACTATTTGCAGATAATGCACGCTGTATATTCTGACATGAAGAAAAATGAAGCAATGAAGGAAAAAAGCACACAAAACAAAAAAAAAAAAAATATGACTAAAAAGTGATCCAAAAATGAATTAAATGAGCAAAACCAAAAACAATTTTCCCTGCACATCCCCACTGGGTACATTCATTGCACCACAGATCTGCAAGCACATTTTCAAAGGCAAATTCTACATAGTATATAGGAAATGGCCTGAAAACCCATGGAAAGGACGTTGTTCATTTTATTCCTGAACTATGTCTATGAATCCCTCTTTTTTTTTTAACATAGGATGCAAGTATGCTATTCATTGAAAGTGACAAATAACCTTTTTGCTGGAAATTTTTCGAAGCCTCAGTTTTCAGTAAATCATGTTTTCAGTAAATCATGAGTATGAGTATTTTCAAGTTTTTCAATGAATGGATGAGGTTTGGTAAATCTTTGCTACACTACAGCAAAGATGGGAAAAATTAGAGCTAAATGCATTTAATTAATACCAGCAAGCTGTTAAAAGAATGTTCAACAGAACTGTGTGCTTGTGAAAACAATATTGTTTATTTTGAGCTTGCTCCTCCTCCCTTGAGTACATTCTAAATTTTTAGAAGTGTGGGCATCTTCTTTCCCCTATATATGTGAAACTGACCCCATTAGCCCTGTGAAGCTAAAGAAAAGATACTTTTTTAAAATATGCCTGTTTATCTTCCACTAGGGTTGTGTGAAAAGGTCACTGTTGGAAGGGTGAGATATTAAATAAGCAGTGTTAGCTTTGCCCTGAAAGAATAAGATTGCTTAGTCTAGAAAAGGTATCAAAGTACAAAGTAAAAAAAATAAACATCATTACTCTTCATACTAGGTCTCTAAACTATTCAGATCATTTTCTGATGACTCATTTCATAAAATATATTAAATTTACAAGGTATTACTTGGGGAAAAGAGGGCAACAGCTTACATTCCAAGATCTTTGAACTCTTCCAGATCAATTTTTAAAGTGTTGCTTGCGCAAAAACGGCCATATGCGCACACATGCGGGTCGTGCACAAGCAACACGGATTTTAAAAGCCGCAACGTACGTGCATATGTGTACACTTGAGCAGCGGGACACACGTAAAAAGGGGCATGGTCTGGGCGTGACTATATGTATGCGTGGAATGATGTATTTTAAAATGATGTGCATGCTGAAGTGCGTGAACTTATGCACGAGATCTTGCTACAACAGGCTTATGTGCATGGCTGCCACCAGACAGACCTTCGATTAGCCGATTTGCATTTTCCAGGTCAACTTCTCCCGGCGAGTGGAAGCAGGAACTGCTATTGGGGGGGAGGGAGGACCTCCAGTGCCTACTGGGACCTACTGGGGGACACTGAGAAAGGCTTGTCCTTCATCATGGGAACAGGGTTAGGCAGAGTCACACATGGAACACCCCCAGAGTATCAGGGACACACTGGCCAATCTGGTTGCTACTTACAATGTCTTGTATTCCATTAGCCCTTAGAGAAACAAAGAGCATCAAACAGGTACCTTTTGACCCATGGGGGGGGGGGGGGGGTTGGATGGGGAGTAGCAGTCATATATTAAGGTGTTTGAGACACTGAGTGACATCTTAATTTTATAATGATTCTAATCACTGTATAGATACTCATGGATTTACTGCGAAGAAGAGAGAGAGAGAGGAGAGGAGGAGGAGAAGGTACCCTGTACACAAAGTCTATAGGCCAAGGACTCAGTTTTTAGAGCTGTCAGAGTAGGAAGTCATGCGCAGGTTCAGATTTAATTAGGAAACCATACAGTATCTATGCAGCAATTAGAGCCACTAGCCAGAAGGGCCATGCCTTGCTTGCACATCTCAAGATCATCACTGTCGTAACTTTTTTTGCTACTGGCATTTTCCAAACTCCCCTTCTGGTCATGGCTGGCATAAGCCAGTCTGCCACCGCCTTCTGCATTGATCAGGTGCTGGCCACCTTGCTAAGGAGAACACACCAGTTTATATCTTCCCTCAGAGCAGACGGCAGCAAGAACAAAAATGCAAGATTTCTATCAAGTGGCATGCTTTCCCTCCATGGGGCAATCAATTGCACACACATCCCTATCAGGGCACCAGAGGGAGATGAGGCCGCCTACTGCAACCACAAGGGCTTCCACTCCCTCAATATACAGGTGGCCTGTGATGCTAAGGGCCTCATCCTGGATGTCGTGCTCAAGTTTTCTGGATCCACTCATGATGCCTACATTCTCTTGTAATCAGGAATTCTTCCAGGAAGGGAACATCACTGGTGGCTGTCTGTTAGGTAGGAAAGCATCCATTGCTAATACCATATCACAACAGCTTGGACCCAACCTAATCCACTAATGTGCAGTCCAACCCTCCAAACCTATTCTAACATTCTTCTCTGATTTCTCCCTTACAGGTAATAGAGGCTATCCACTCAAAACCTGGTTCATGATCTCTGTGGCCACCCCACAGAGCGCTGCAGAAGTTTGATACAACAGGAATCTATGGATGACCAGAGCAGTCATTAAGAGAACATTTGGCTTAATCAAAACACGCTTCCGCTGTCTGGACAGATCTGAGGGATGCTTCCTCTACAACTCACCAAATGTCTGTCAGATCTTCCTATCCTGCTGTATGCCTCATTCTTTGGCCAAACCAGACACATGCCTCCTCCAGAGGGACTGGATGAGAATACAGATGAAGAGGAAGAAGAGAAGGACCAAATGTTAGGAGGAATTGCAAGTGATACATCGCTACAGTCAAATACAGGCTATAGAGGAAAGGAACACTCCAAAACAAAGATATTTTCATTGGTGACAGTGCATTTATAACATGTGCTTATAGAAGTGTATAACAAAATTAATTTACTGGCTCTTTATGCCTCATTTAGCCTTTCTTGGGCCATGTGTGGGGGCACTGGGATAGCCTTGACTTGAGCTCCTCCTTAGAGCTTGTCCATCAGCGGGTACAGGAACTGGCTCTTCAGGCAGGTGACTGCTGGAGGGTCTACCAGGTTGGGAAGGCACTGCTGGTGTTTATGGTGGTGGCTGTGGCTGCCAAGAGAGCAATCTATTGAGCAGCTCCCTCCATACAGCTGTCTGCTCATGCATTTTCTATCACAGGCCCCTGAACTTTTCCCTTTGATCTTGTTCCTCTTGCTGTATCACTTCCTGCAGGCTGTGGAGCTCTTGCCTCAGTGCTGTCATATCCTCCACAATTTGGGCATTGATGTCAATGAGGAGGTGCTCTGCTGGCCTGGACGCCACCTGTGGGTGTTTAGCATCTTCCTCCTCTGGCTCCTCCTGCATCTCATCCTCCAGTTCCTCTTCTGGTTCACCAGATGGTTGTGACAGCAGTTCCCCCATGGGTGGCCCTTCCTGAACCTCCGCCCTCTTCAATGTTTTGGGCAGTTGTCATATGTGGCAATGTGGCTTTTGCACCCCACTTGGCCCTGCCTGTTCCTCATCTCAGCCTCCTGTAACAGTGAATATGATTCATGTTTTAGTTTAGTTTAGTGGTGGATGCCTGGAATGCCCTTCCAAAGGAGGTGGTGAAGACGAAAACTGTGAAAGAATTCAAAGGGGCAAGGGATAAACACTGTGGTTCCCTAAAGACTGGAGGATGGAAATGAAGAAAAGTGCATGGGAGTAACTTGCTAGTGCAGTGGTTACTATCCTTAACCAATAAGCCTTCATAATGTTGATGCAACTTCATCATGGCTGTCTGCTTCAATGTCAGAGGGAAAAGGGGAATTGGATTTGTACAGTAACCAAGGAGGGCCCCAACCTTTACGGTCTAGCGAAAACAAATAAGTATAGAGGTAACTTGCTGATGTGGCATTTACTACCCTTAACCAATAAGCCTGATACTTTGATGCAAATCCAACATTGCTCTCTGCTTCAACACTATTGGCTCAAGATGTGGCACTCTGCAAGCTTAGCTATCATATTCGTCATAGGGTTGAATAGAAAATGTGGCAATGAATAGTCCATTTCATTGGGTCTGGAGGTGAGAGGACAGTGGACAGCACTAGGTCATGTTTCCATACAGATGTAGAAACAACAAATAATACACCATGTGCCTGCCTACAATTAAGAAGGCATGTCCTCTATGTAAAGACCATAGGTCCAACTATAATATCAAGTTACATACAGCAAACAAATCCACCTATCTTATAGTGCAGTGGCTTTCACCCCAGACCTGATGCTCTAGAGCTAAGGGGTGATTCAGGCTCTTCTCTGTGGTCACATGTGCTCTACATCATTATAATAAAAGGACCTGGTATTGCCACAATAAATATTTGCTATGTCGAAACATTAAAACAAGGTATCTTGTAGACATTATCCACCGTGCTACTGGTCTGGTTGTGAGATGTCCAGCTCCACCACCCAAGTCCCAGCTGTCTCAGAAATGGTGGACAATGCCAACTATTCCGCCTTTGTCATAGTTACTTTGGTGTCTATGCCCTCGGCTAGCATCCACGCCTGCTTCCTTTTAACCATGTGCCACAGGTCTTGCCACTTGTGACACAATTCCCCGACACTCCTGTTGTTTTTGAAAACAACATTCACCGTATGGTGAATGTGCTCCCATATCTAATACTTCTGGTAGGACCCCACTCTTTCTGAATTCACACCATACAGACCACTGTGAGCCCTCATCACTTCCTTTACAAGGAGGTCAACCTCCCTGGGCAGAAAGTTAGGCTTTCACATGTGTCCTGGATGGCCCTGAGACATAGTGGTGCTAAGAAACAAGGACCAGTTTTCATCCTTTTATCCCCGCAAAGGTATGTAGTGCACAAATACATATGCTCATAGGAGGGTAATATGCATATATGTTCATGTGTAAATGGGTAGGACTTATGCAGGCAAATGTTACACACATAAAAATTAAAATTCAAGGCACTAAACGTCCATTGCCTGATAGCTAACTTCATGCAAAATCTATTTTATATATAAGAACAATAAGAACACCTGAATGCCAAGCTGTATCTTGTATGACTGGGTGAGGAGTGGAAGGTTAATTGGTGGGATGCTAACTATATGCATCTTTTCCGCAACTTCACTTGCCACCACTGGGTTCCTTTCTTGAGAAAGCTATTTGGACCACACCAGCAAGCTTTCTGTCTCTCTGTTATGTTTTTGTAAGAATGTAAACCCTGGGCTGAGATGAGAGATGTCTCCGCCCACAGGGAGGAGCCCTGTGAGTCTCACCATCGATAGGCGCGGTCTCAGCGGCATAGGACACAACTGTATGGTAGACACTTTATTATGAAGGAAGGACTGTTGATTTTTATGTAGCTATTTGTGATTTTTGCATTTTAACCTGGAACTTATTTTTCAAACTCTTTGCCATGTTTTGAGGTGCTTGCTTCATCCAGAGGTCGCATCTACCAGTGAGCACAAACTGATCCGTGATTGTGACTGAAATGAGAATGAATGACTGTGATACAGATCCCCACTACTGCACCAGTGGCTCCAAAGTTGTATACCTCCTTCCCGCCGGTGAACCCGGCCTCCCAGGAGCTAACGTGAAAATCACCTCCACAGTGGGGCATTTTCAAAGCCATTTCTATGGGTTTACCAGGGCTAAATCAGAAGAAATAGGCTTTATAAATAGTCTATCCTATAGACAGGTAAAATAATGCATGTAGTGCTGTTAAGCAACTACCTTTATCCACAATAGGAAGAGGTCAGTTTTGGGGTGCGGTATGTAACAATGCAGATGCTTCTGACAATTCAAAATTATGTGAATGCTTTCTGTCAGAAAAATAGCAGGTTTAAATATGTTCAGGTACCTAACTCTGGGTATAAAATGTACCTGTGGACTTTGCAGATAGACAGCCACTCTGAAAATTACCCCCATAAAGTCCAATAACAGTTTGACTTTTAACCATCGTTCACCATTAGTGCTCATGAATACTGCCAGCTTTCTCAGTACACTAGTCATTGAATCTTTAGCGCATACATGATATTGCAGCATTATTGACAGAATTCAAGCAAGAAGACATCAGACAAGTATGTGCAAGAAAGAGGAGTCTGTCCTATCACAGTGGAACCATTTGCTACAAGTGCAGAGGTGCAACATCAACAGAAACTGAATGCATTCCAACACAATACCTGATAACTCATATGACAAACATTACACCCTGATAGGAAGACCATTTTTCACAGTTGCTGTAGGTGACAGTGAATGACAAACAGACCATGAAATGGTATCACAACAAAGAACTTAGGGAGTCATTTACTCAGCATTCTTCCCATAGTTACAGAATGGGAGAAAACCTTTAGTAAATAGGCCCCTTAATTAGGTACCAACAAAGCCACATAAATGTGGCATGAAGATGATGACGATGGAAAATCTCAAGTTATAGCAACAAAGGATGTACTAAGTAATGCAAAAAAATAAACTACGGTGCTCATTCCTTCACATGATGGACCTAGGAGAAAAGGCACAAAATGAATGCAAAGGATGTCATAACAAGTCAGAAAGGATATCATAAAAGTAATCAGAGAAATGGGGAAAAAAGAATAAGCCACATTCATCCATTCTGGGCACAGTCTCCCTGCTGCCAGACGTGTAGGCACTGAGGCACCATCCCATTCC
The DNA here is from genome assembly GCF_901001135.1 of Rhinatrema bivittatum. Lineage (NCBI taxonomy): Eukaryota > Metazoa > Chordata > Amphibia > Gymnophiona > Rhinatrematidae > Rhinatrema > Rhinatrema bivittatum. The sequence continues at coordinate 229,728,186 of NC_042615.1, read as the reverse complement.
CTTTCAACTCTTCTGGGTATTGTTGATGGAGGGAGCCCCCAGCAAACCTGTTCTGCAATATTAAGGTATTGAATTCATCTATACTTTCCTGAGAAGCATGGAAAGATGAAATATATTGAGAATAGCACGGCACTTTCCTTCAGAGGTACATCATGTGAGCTGAAGCCTGGCAGAATTAAGCCAAAAAATCTCTAAAATAAATTTCATATTTTTCCTAAATAACTAAGTAGTAGAGCATACCCTATGCCAGGATTGAGCAAACAACTGCAGGCCCTCTTCCATCCATGTGATTTGTTGCCCCCCTGCTCCCAAATTTGGTTACATTTCTCATAAATATACATATAATCTTAGATTCATGCTCTGGTACAAAAGTCTTTTGCCAGCTTATCAACTCTTCAACCAGCTGCCAAGTAATGAGACAACCATAGTACCAGCCAGTGTCAGACACACACACACAGTTTTTCAGATCTAAACACCCACACACACCCTTTCAGACACTCACTTTGTATCTGAGAGAGGGTGTGTGTGGGTGTCTCTCTCTCTGGTACAAAGATACCCACACACACATTCTCACTCTCAGTATTTATCTATTTATTTATTTATTTATTTATTTTATTTGAACATTTTTATAGACCGCCATTCGTTGGGAACATCACATCGGTTTACATAGAACAAAATGCAGCAAACAGGCTTTACAGGGAACTAGGAACTGGAAGATGAACAGCTTAAACACTAGCAATGTCGAACAGTAAAGGGTGATGGCTTGACATATTTTTATACATTGTTGCCATCAATGCGATGAGTACACACATTGAGGAGACTCGGGATTGAAATGATGATGACGTGATAGTATCTTTAAGTAACACATCTTGTCCCCTGAGGAAGCCCTATTCATTTGGGTGAAACAGGTATCCTGTTGGGTGTATAACAACCAAGGTGTCCAACAAAGATAATATATATCCTGTGTGTATAACAATGTACATATATGTTCAGCATACATATAATTTATGATTGTAAATTTGAGTTATTATGCATGTAGGCGTTCAGCCAATATTCAAATGTTTGTATGACTCATGTGTATTAATTTTGGGATACGTGTGCTAGGTTGAGCATATTACATTGGATGGTATAGGTATATATTTATAGTGTTTACGTGATGTTTTGGAGATTTTACATGTATGAATGGTATGAATGGTGATAGTATGTTAGTGCGTCATTGGTGGGTTTTAATTCATGAAATTTGTAGCACATGTGGGTTCCAATTAAAAAATATAAAAAACTGTTGGGAATAAAAAGTATTTGATAATTCATGGGCATTTGATTTGTGCCGAGTCCTCTGTTTTGTGTTTGATGTTGATTGTCAAAAATCAAGGCATAAATATATACATATAACTTAATACAGTAATTACAGTCAGAATGTTGTGGTGACAGGATTTCTTGATGGTGGGAAATAGCATTGGGGAGCGGCGTGCCAAGGGGGTAAAGGGCTGTAAAAAGGTTAGCATGGGGGAGGTGCAGCAAGAACAGTAGCGAGGGGTGGGGAGAATAACATGAAGGGAGCTTTGCGAGTGGGGGTTAGAATAGGTGGTTCATGTATAAGCCTGCTTGAATAGCCAGGTCTTTAAATTCTGTTTAAATTTCTTTGGGCAGAGTTCTTGGCGTAATTCAGAAGGCATGGAGTTCCATAATGCAGGCCCTGCGATGGAAAGGACATGGCTCTTGGTGGTATATGAGTATGTATAGAGAAAGTATGTGTATGGGTGCCTTTCTATGTCAGAGAGAAAGTCACTCACACACATACTCTCTGACACACATATTCCATTGTTGTGCTGCTGCTCATGTGCTCACACAGTGAGTGCCCCCATTCCAATGCTGCCATGCCATTCTGTAAAGTTTTCCTTGCTGCCAGTTCTTCCCCAGCCTACAGAAGACCTCTCCCTTTCCCGTTCCCACCCCTGATTGGCACCCCCACTCTCCAGGAGACTCACTAGTTCCACAGACAGAAGCCTCCCCAATACCACACAGGCACTTTCTCTTGGTTTACCTCATCACTTTCTGTGACTGTAGCTTGCCTCTGTCACCACTCCAGTGCATTCCCATGGATTGTGTGCTTCATGGTTTGCTGCTTTTATGGTTCCCCAGGCTCTGCACTATCTATCTACTTTAAAGGGCAGGAGACCAGACATGATCCATACTATTCCTCCAGGGCTTTAAAAAAACAGAAAGAAAAATCAAGCCCTGGCCCAAAGTATCACAGCTCCAGAATCCTGCTTTCCCATGTGAAGTCAGGGCAGCTAGGGCTGGTACAAGGGTATTAGGTACAAGGATGTGTAACTCACAGCCTTGTACTGCCCAGCCCTCCCTCCTCACACACAATTGAAAATGATTCTTTATAAACAACACATTTAACATAAAAAATGACATTCAAAGTACAGTCTTATGAGGTAAAAATTACAACATATACATTATATGTACATGCATTGCTGTGATGCCAACCAGAAAACCCTGCAAAAAATAAATATAAGGACATTGATGTTGGATTCCATATTGCATTAAGCCTATTATTACACATGTTGGGTGCGGGCTTGGGTCTCAGAAAGCCTTGGGTAAACTGAACTACAATTAAAATATAGTAAACTTCCAATACCAAAACAGCACTAACAGCCCATGCTGAAACAGTGACAACTTGGCTATGAAAATCCAACACTACAGATATTACACCAGGCCCTAAAAACACCATTACCATTCTTAAAAAAAATCAAACAATGAAACCAAGAAACATATATCATCAGCAATAGTAAAGCAATACTATCAGAAATAATAAATATTTCAAAACAGCTGAAGAACAACAATAAATAAACTATTGCATAATTTTTTTAACTTTCCCACAAAACAATAAAATAATTTAAAACAAGACACTTCAGATAACACTCAATAATTTAAGCTAATAGGAATTTAAGCTAATAGGAATTTTAAATATTACCTACTTTCTATACTTTTCAGTCACTCTGATAATGTTCTGGATTAGATGAGGTAGGGGATGCACACACTGACACACACGCACACATACACACACATGCACGCTCCCTTACACATGCTGACATATGAACACACATGCTTCCTTGCCTGTGCTGACACATACATACAACGCTCCCTCAGACATGCTAACAATTACACATGCTGCCTCACACACATACACACACACACACACACTCACTCTCTTGAACTCGCTGACACATACATAAACACACAATGCTGCCTCGCAGATGCTGACACATGCACACACACACACACATATACATGCTCCCTCATGCATGCAAACACATACATAAACACACACTCACTCACACATGCAGTCACACACAGAAGCTCCCTCACACATGCTGATACATACACATGCTCCCTCATGCACACACCCATAACACACGCGCTCTCTCACTTATCCTCTGCCACCTCTGAATCTTAGTATGTAGTTTTTCGTGTTACGCTTTTACTGTTTTTATTGGTTTTGATTCGGTGAACCTATTTTTTAGTATTTAAGTTCTGTTTGTTTTTTAATTTAATAACTTCTTAATGAATTGTTTAAGTTTTGTTCATACTATTTTGATTGATTTTTAAGGATACGATTATTTATAATTTGTATTAGGTTTAAAACAATTGTCTGTAATTTTTAATATGTTGTGAACCATTACGATGGACTGTCTTAGTGACAGTATACAAAACCTAATACATAAATAAATAAAAAATAAATATATTTTAAGAAATAATTTTGCTACTTACATTAGTGGTGAGTAGGGATTCAGGTAGGGCTACCTTCTTATGTCCTGGTGTGGGAAGAGGTGGGCAGAAAGGCTTGATACAGTGGAGGGCGGGAGGAGGAAGGATTTGTTTTTGCTGCAGCCCCAACATAAGGGTGGCTGGAGCAGATATCAGTGAGAGGCCTTCAGCCATGGTGAGGCAAAAGGGGAGGCTGCTGGCTATCTCCAGCATAAATTTCACATTTTGCTTAAATAAGTAGAGCACACCATCGACCAGGGGTAAACAAAGTGAGCTACAGTCCCCCTTCTATTCATTCAATTGGTAGCTCCCCACCAAGTAATACATTATTTGAAACAAATAAAAAAGGGGAGCACCTTAATACTGTTAAATGTAGCACATCAAAACAGCCTAACTCGTGTCCCTATATACATGCATCTGTTTAACAATCTAATATAAATACCTCCCTGCCTATACACAGCTTATTTATGAATGCTAATCAAATCCACTGTTGTAGCATATGATTGTTCCCATACCAAAATCATATGATACTTCAATATATTTCAACATGATTTAACTCAAAAACATGTATATGAACATTGAGAAAGTTTTCATGTCATAGGGAGATATTAATTAATTAAATATTGACTTACAATAGCATTACTCGAAAGTATTCAAAACAAACGACTGGTACAGCGAAAAGTGTATCCAATTTTTGTTTATTCAAAAACCAACTTTAAGACTGTAAAAAGAATGGTGTTCCTCCTGGGTATGATGTCAAATGCCCTGACAAAACCCTTGTTTCGCCAAAACAGCTTCCTCAGGGGGGAACCCCTGACACAAAGGGTACCCGAAAATCTGTCAAAAGTGTATATGTAAAAGATAGGAAAAAATTGTTATTATAATAACTTGTTAGAAAAACCGCATTAGAAGACTGAAATAACTCCCTCTAAGAAATCCATAAAGGGGACACAACTACCATATCTTTCACGTTATCTCTCTCTATATATATATCTATATACATATCATGGATTCCTGGCTTGGTGTTAAAATCTCTTCTCAACCAATCAGCTCTTGAACCAGTTGCCAAGCAATGAGGCAACCAAACTGCCAGCCATTGGCTCACATACACACACACACACACACACACACACATTTTGTAGTTGTGCTGCTATTCATGTACTAACTCAGTGAGTTCCCTCCATCCCACCACAGATATTATATAAAGTTCTTGATTGCTGCCAGCCATTCCCCAGCCTACAACAGACCCCTCCCGTTCCCATTCCCACACTTTCTTGGCACTACCATTCTTCAGAAGACTCTGGTTGTACAGCCAGTTGCCCTTCTCAGAGCCCGGCCCAGCCCACCTAACATAGTAACATAGTGAATGACAGCAGATAAAGACCAAAAAGGTCCCCCTGAGACAGAAGCCTCAGCAGCACTGCAAAGACACTTCCTCCTGGCTCATGCCATCCCTTTCTGCGACTGCAGATCGCCTTCATGTCTCTGGCCCCACTTGCCCCAACTTCAGAGCATTCCCACTGACTGTATGCTACACTGCTTTTATAGTTCCCCAGGCTCTGTTCTTCCTTCCTACCAGAGGAGGAAGGGACCAGAGGCAATCTATGCTGCTGGCTTTCTCTGGAGCTTAAAAAAAGAAAATTAAGACCTGACTGAGACCACGTGTATCACTGCTGCAGCTGAGACTGGGGAGAGCCATCGATCCAAAGCTAGATGGAATCCTGCTTTCCCACATGGACCCAGTGCAGCCAGGGCCAGTGCAAGGCTATTAGGTGGCACGCGAGATGAATTTTACAGCCCTGCACCACCACCCCCCAGCTCTACCCTCTACCCACACAAACATTTTTATGCACTTATAATAACTGATTTTAATGTAAAATGACATTCATTTCAAAGAACAGTCTTCTGAGGGAAAAAATATTACTCACAACAACATGTATATTATATTTACATGTTCTGCCAGAAAACTCTGTAGAAAGACACTTGGAACCCTTAAGGTTGTGTGGAAACCCCCTAGGTCTCCACTAGATGTCCCTAAGCTCAGGCTTTGGGTAGGGAATAAGGAGGGGAGCATACAACTACAAATTAGCACATCCCATGAGGATGCTGAGTATGGTGTCTCCCACCTGCTTAACTTCAGGAGAGTGCTTAGGAATGTGTGGCATTTTTTTGGATGAGTTTAGATGAGGGAGAGTGCCTTAGGAATGATACCCAACTTCAGGTCCCACAGACTGATACAAGGAAGAGATGCAGAAGCAGATCTCTGGTTCAGTACCCAACCAGTCTGGCAGGGTTTGTCTTGGTTTGGAGCACTTTTGTGACCTTTATTTGAATGTCTTTGTGGATTCCTGTTCCTGCTGTAAACCACTAAGTGTGGGACCCCACCCTCTAGAGGATTTCATGGTCATAACTGATGGTAGGGCAGAGTATGTAAGTGAGGGGTTCATGTTGTTCACTCAAGGTACCTACAGAAATACCTTGCTTCATTCCTCGGATTGACTACACGGACTTTGACTTTGCTTTGCCTGACCACACCATCGACTCTCTCCAAGCCCGGACCTCTGCATCATCTGACCACGCCATCGATTTTCTCCAAACCCAGACCTTTACTTTACCTGACTATGCTATTTCCTATCTCCAGACACAGACTTCTGCTTCGTCTGACTATGCTATCGCCTATCTCCAGACCCAGACCTCTGCTTCGCCTGACTATGCTATTGCCCATCTCCAGACACAGACCTCTGCTTCACCTGACTATGCCATTGCCTATCTCCAGACCCAGACCTCTGCTTTGCTCGACTATGCTATTGCCTATCTCCAGACCCAGACCTCTGCTTCGCCTGACTATGCTATTGCCTAGGGATGTGAATCGTTTTTTGACGATTTAAAACAATCGTCAGATATATTTTAAATCGTCAAAAATCGTTAGTCGCGATACAATAGCAATTCCCCCGATTTATCGTCAAAAATCGTAAATCGGGGGAGGGCGGGAAAACCGGCACACCAAAACAACCCTAAACCCACCCCGACCCTTTAAAACAAATCCCCCACCCTCCTGAACCCCCCCCCCAAATGTTTTAAATTACCTGGGGTCCAGTGGGGGGGGTCCCGGCGTGATCTCCCACTCTTGGGCCACGGCTGCGTTAATAGAAATGGCACCGGTGGCCCTTTGCCCTTACCATATGACAGGGCAAAGGTAGCGCTGGCGCCCTCACTATGTCATACGGGTCGCTGACATAGTGAGGGCAAAGGTAGCGCCGGCGCCATTTTGAATATTGGCAATACGGCCCGAGTGCAGGAGGTTGCTCCCGGACCCCCGCTGGACTTTTGGCAAGTCTTGTGGGGGTCAGGAGGCCCCCCCAAGCTGGCCAAAAGTCCCTGGGGGTCCAGCGGGGGTCCGGGAGCGATCTCCTGCACTCGTGACGTCGGGTGACAGGAACCAAAATGGCGCCGGCGCTACCTTTGCCCTGTCATATGGTAAGGGCAAAGGGCCACCGGCGCCATTTCTATTAACGCAGCCGTGGCCCGAGAGTGGGAGATCGCACCGGGACCCCCCACTGGACCCCAGGTAATTTAAAACATTTTAGGGGGGTTCGGGAGGGTGGGGGATTTGTTTTAAAGGGTCGGGGTGGGTTTTAGGGTTGTTTTGGTGTGCCGGTTTTCCCCCCTCCCCCGATTTACGATTTTTTAACAAAAAAAACCATGACAATCAGATTTCCCCCCCCCAGCCAAAATTGATCGTTAAGACGATCGATCACACAATTCACATCCCTACTATTGCCTATCTCCAGACCTCTGCTTCGCCTGACTATGCTAGTGCCTATCTCCAGACACAGACCTCTGCTTCGCCTGATTACGCTATTGACTATCTCCGTGATCAGATCTCAGCCTTGCTTGCCACTGCCCTTGGATTCCCGCCAGTCCTGACTCAAGACTGCTCTTCGACGCTTCTCCAGCTTACTCCCTGGACATGGTTTACTCAGGCTTCGGCCTGCTCTTGCTCAAGCGCCCCCTGTCTGCCTCTGTTCCATTGGCACTCGGGTTTCCTGGACACTACCTTGTCCAGAGTAAGACTGTACCATTTCTCACCTGCTGTCTCTGGGCTGAATCAATTCTCACCTCAACTATATACAGAGGTCCATATAAGTCCTGCCGGCCCTGGCACCCAAAGGCTCAACCCACGGGGAACGAGAGCTGGTATAGGTGAAGCTCCAGTGGCCTCTGTCTATCAGCCCACTCCGCCTGCTGATGGTGGAGACCCGTAGGTCCCTACCTATGGGTTACATCAACCCCACCTCAGCCCAAGGGTCCACCTCTGATGCAACACCCTCTCCTTTTGGATTTGGTGAGATGGGTATGGAAACTAACCTGAAAATAAAGCCCCCTTGGGTAGTGAGGGAGAGCAAGGTTAAAAAGGGGAAAATACAATAGAATATAACACATGTATCCTTTTTCTTTTCTTTATAGATAATTTATTTATCAATCCATCAAATTTAATAACCCCCAAAATATTGTATTCTATAAATGTAATCTTAGCCAATGCTAATATTCTTCTTGCTTTTGCTTTTGTCTTAGAATTGGTTCTTTGTTACCTATGCTGACTATAACAATACTATATCAAATAAGTACATAATATAACTTTTTTTTTTTTACTTTTGCTATAATAACTTTTATATGTGAGATAATACATAAATATATTATCTAAGGATTGTGATCTTTCGTGCCCCCTTTATATTTCAGTGTTCCTGTGATCCTTTATGAAGTCTTCTGTGGTAAGTATATGTTTGCTTCAATATTTCTTTGTCTACTCTTCTTCTTTCTTTGTCTTTTCTTTCTTTCTTTCTTTCTATGTTTCTGCATTGAATGTATGTGTGTCTTGCCTTCTTTATCTGAGCTTCTTTAGTGTCTTTTAGTGTGCACACTTTCAATTTTACCCTAATTTTGAAGCTTGTGACTGCTATTTGCATTTGCTGCTAGCATTTGATGGTGTTCAGGTGAGTGCTCTGCAATGTTTCCTCCAAGGAGTGACTAGGTGTGTGCAATTTTTTTTGTGAGTGAGAATTTTTTTAAACCAACAATTTTTGAGCACCAGTATTAGTGTTTAGGGATGTGGTTCGGCCAAACCTTTTGGTTTGGCCTTCATTATTGGCCCACCGCGGGAAATTTCGTTTCCTGCGGTTCGGGCCGATTTTTTTCAGCTGCCCCGAACTGAAAAAAAAGAAAAACACCCCAACTCTTCAGATGTAATTAATTACAATCCCCCACCCTCCTGACCCATCCAAAACTTGCCTAAAGTCCCTGGTGGTCCAGCGGGGGTCCCGGGAGCGATCTCCCACTCTCGGGCTATCGGCTGCCAGTAAACAAAATGGTGCCAGTGGCCTTTTGCCCTTACCATGTGACAGGGGCTATCGGTGCCATTGGCCAGCCTCTGTCACATGTAAGGAGCAATGGACAGCCGGCACCATCTTAAAAAATGACACGGCCATCCATTGCTCCTTATTGGCGGAAGCAGCGGCTGTCAGTGGGTTTGAAACAGCCACGGGTTCAGAACACTGATGCCTGCAAAATTGAGTGTCCGTTTTCCAACCCGAGGGCCACAGGCAGATTTGTTTTTTTTAAAGATTTTTTTTATTTTTTTTATTTTTGGGGCCTCCAACTTAATATCGTTATGATATTAAGTCGGAGGGTGTACAGAAAAGCAGATTTTTCTGCTTTTCTGTACACTTTCCCGGTGCCGGCCGAAATTAACTCCTGCCTTTGGCTTAGCTGCACATTTTACTTTCTGTATTGAGTGGGACTAAAAAATAGGCTCATCAACATGCATTTGCATGTTGAGCGCACTACTAGTTTCGGGGGGTTGGACGTGTGTTTTCCACGTGCTATTACCCCTTACTGTATAAGGGGTAATAATAGCGCATCAAAAACACGTGTCCAAACGGGGACTAACGGTGCACTCAGTACCGTACTGAATCGGCCTAATAGAGTTCCATGCAGAGAATGATCTCTCTTTTTTGTTCTGTGCAGTCTGAATTCTTTAACTGGAGGAACAACTAATTGGTTAGACTAGCAGATTCAGAGTGGGTGAACCAGTATATACCATTTTATTCAGTCCTATAAATAATTGTGACCAAGCTCTCGCCTGGCTATGAAAGCAAGGCAGAAAGTTTTAAAAATAATTCTTACTTTTAGTGGAAGCCAGTGTAAGAAGATTAACGGAGAAGAAACTCTGTCTGATTTTCTGACTCCAGTAATAACTTTGGTTGTGGCATTCTGTACAATTTATAGACAAAATACCATCTTTTAGAGAGTTCCAGGGAGACTATATTACAGTAATCTAAGTGGGACAGTACAACTGCTTGCATCAATGTTCTGAAATCTACAGTACAGAGAGATGTTCTTAGTTGTTTGGTTACGTGCAGGTTTAAAAACACTTTCCTGGTTACTTTACTCTTCCTTTACACCAAAATCACAGTGTGAGTATGTTTTGTGTGTTTTCTTTGCCTTCAAAATGCTGCTGGCATTAGGAAGGGTAACATTACATACCCCTAAAGGAATAATGAGGCTTATGCACACACTGAAATGAAGCTCATAATGTATTTTGCTATTCAGTGCCAGAATCCATAATATATCGGGCTTGGTGGTGTGTCCATCAGTGCTCGCGCATGTTCCCCAGCCCGCCGATAGCTGGCGCAGGCGATCCCTGGCCGCCTTGGAGGCTCAAACACGCCGTACAGCGGCCATGTCACAACACCAGCTACAAGAGGTACTCCTGGGGGAATTCAGCGCTACTGCAGAATGAGGATTTTGTGCAGAATACCTCCTTCCCGCAGATTTCCTCCCTCTCCTCGCCGATTTCCTCCCTCACTGGAAGACTATTCAAAACCGAAAGGATAGCGGCCATCGGGGGACAGGCAGAAAATAGCAGAGGAGACCCTGGCATGCCGCGAACGGAGCGCATCCCGCGGCACATGCTCCGTTAGCGGCAAAGATGAAGGCCTAGCTCGCCATTTGTGGAGAAAAGGGAAGGCCCCCGTGTGCTGCGATCAGCGCGCCCTGGCCTTCATTTTCGCTGTGAATGGAGCGTGTGCCGCGGGACGCCCTCCGTTCGTGGCATGCCAGGGTCTCCGCTGCTATTTTCCGCTCAAGGTGAAAATGGAAGGCTCCCGTGTGGCGCGAATGGCATGCCGGGCCTTCATCTTTGCCGCGAACAGCGTGCCGGGCCTTTATCTTCGCCGTGAACAGTGCAGGTCCCGCGGCATGCCGGTGAGAGAGAATGTGTGTCAGGGAGGGGAGTGTGAGAGAGAGCAGGAGGGTGTGAGAGAGAGCATGGGGAGATGCCAGTGAGAGAGAATGTGTGTGTGAGAGAGGGGGGATGACAGACAGCATGGTTGGTAAGAGGGGGGTGGGGAGGGTGTGAGAGAGAGCATGGGAGGTAAGAAAGTGTGGGTGGGGGGATGCTTGAGTGTGGGTTTCAGAGAGAGGGAGCCTATATGAGGGGAGGGGAATGCTGGTGAGAGAGAATGTGTGTGTGAGAGAGGAGAGGGGGTGTGGGGGAGTGTGAAAGACAGCTTGGTAAATAAACTTTGCCAGCCCTGGCTTTACAAATGTGCCTCCACGTCCCTTGCCCTGGGTGAAAACAATTTCATTTTTCCTTTTCAGCTAACGCTTCCATACAAGAACATATGTGCCAATAAAAGGGCTCGCCGCCCGGGCGTAGAACAGCTACAGTTGCTAGCTGGTTTATAACTTCCTGTACAGATATATATATATATATATATATTTACATGTTATAGATGGCTTCTGAAGCACATTCTTTAACATAGGATTAAATTTGTTTTTTCATTCAGTAATGTCAGCAAATATTTTTCTGCTGGAAATTTTAAGTACTGAATTTGAGTAAACTGAGTCCATAATCTTTATTGTGCCCAGAATACCGGTACCTTCAAATGTATATTGGACTGTTAAGAATCACATGATTATAAGGTCTCTTTCCAAATCGTGTCTAAGTCTGAGCATAGGGTTTTACTCAGTTTTTGAAGTAGTATTCAGACCTGGAACTTAAGGTTTCACCGCTCTTGTCTGTAATTGTTAGGCTATCCTGCCAACCCACAAGATGGGTGAAAACTATAATGTAAACCAACAGCTATCATCAAAGGTTAAATTTAGGGTAAAGAATTAATGTAAAATCTGTCAGAGCAAAGTCTTTCTACCATCAGTTCCACAGCTTTTCCAGCTGAAATAATATGGTAGAAACAGAACATTAGGCTGCATGGGCAGTTTTCCATTATCTGAACATTTGTAGTACAGTTTTTCACTGTAGACTTTTGCTTTAGGCACAAATTGTAAATAAAATCTGCTTTACTAAAGCCAGCCTTGTGGCTCAAACTGTTGTGCTACTATGGGAAGAATCCAGGTTCAGATCTACTGTCCATTGGGTGCAGTATGAGGCTTGATCATGGCATTGAGATGGTGAACTGAAGCCCAAGAAGGGAGGGAAGATGGTTGCCTCAGTTGATCAATAACCAGCACCAAGGGCATCCTCTTGGTGGAAGTGCCTCTCTAGCCTTCAGAAGAAGATGCCATATGGTAAGGATGTGCATTCATTTGAAATAAATGGATAAAATGCAAAAAAGAAACAATTTTAATTTTATTTGTGGACCCCCAAAATGGAGGATGCCCACAAATCAAATGAAAACGTTAGTTTCAATTGTTTTTGTTTCCCATTCAAGTCTACGGACCATTAAAAAGTGCTGCAGTAGTATAGCAACCAAGAAATTCCTGAATGAGGTAGTAGCCAGGACAGATCCGAGGTGAGAGAAGAGGGTGAGTGGACAGGATGGAGGACCAATCAAGGTGAAGCTGCCCTGCTCCTGATGATACATATTGGGGGTCTTGCTACCACTCACTCCTGCTATCAAACCCCAGCAATTCTACACTGTACGGGTCATGATGCAACTTTGTCTTGCTGCTATATCCCTTATGCTACACTTCAGAGTCCACTCGGCCTAGTTATCATGCTCCTGATACTAAGAGCATAAGAACATAAGAGCATGCCATGCTGGGTCAGACCAAGGGTCCATCAAGCCCAGCATCCTGTTTCCAACAGAGGCCAAACCAGGCCACAAGAACCTGGCAATTACCCAAGCACTTTGGGTATTGCTGATATTCTGCTGTGCAGCTAACCCCCCTATACTACTCTTTCAGGGTCTTGCTGACATTCTTCCTTGCTATTATATCACTTATGCTACACCTTGGGGGTCTTGCTGCCACATGATGTAGCACTTTGGGGGTCTTGCAACCTCTCAGCCTTGCTTTCATACCCCAAACTCTGCACCTTGGGGTCTTGCTGCTATACCCATTATGCCACACTTTGGGGGGGGGGGAGGGCTTTTTTCTTTGTTGCTATACCCCTTGGGGTTCTTTCTGCCATTCTAGCTTACTGCAATACCACAAACCATACACTTTGCTGGCACTCTGCCTTGCTGCTATAATCCTTATGCCTACAGCTTGGTATAGGCTTTGCTGCTATACCATTGTTGTGTCATCTTCAGGTTTTTTATGCTATTCTGCCTTGCTGCCTTACCCCAGACTCAATGCTTTGGGGTCTTCATGCCACTGTGGGTGTCTACTTTCCACCTCTCTTGGTGCTTTGGAGGTCTTCATGCCACTCTTTCAGTTGCTTTGTTCCTCTGTCCGTTTCTGGGGGGGGGGGGGGGGGGTCCTGCACCTTTGCTGCTTTGTCCTCTTTTCATTGTTGATCAGAATGTTAATGTTACTCTTGATGCTATTTGTCTCCTTTTGTGCTGCCTTTAGAAGTTCATACTACTGTATGGGTGGCTTCGTTTGAAGCCTTTGGGTGTTCTTGACATTCTTGCTGTTGCTTTGCTCCTTTCATGGAGCCTTGGAGAGCTCCTGCCACTGCTGATACCCTTTTCCTCCTTTACAGTGCCTTCGGCTATTCAAGCCACTTTTGGTGCCACCTTGCCACATTTTGGGTTCCTTGGAGTTCTCTTACCCCTTCTGATGTTGTCTACTCATGTTTTATTATAATTGATTAGATTTCTACATTTTTGAAGTTTGAAATAGGCTGCAGTTCTTCCCCCACTTACTTTAATGGGAAATGAATCAAATGAATAAACAATTTTTTTGTTTGTAGGTGGGGGGGAGGGGTGCAAAGGCCAAAAATATAATTTCTTGCTAATAGGGATCTTATTTACAACAACCATAATGAAGCATAATTAGAACAAATTCATGCATGTTCAAATTATAGATCATAAAAAAGTAATTGCTTAATCAGTGCGCTTTTATTAAAACATTGTTCTGTGAAAAATACTTTAGTATGATATGTCTGCTAACAACAAAAAATAAAACAAAAATAAAGAAATACATATTTCCTGATTGTTTTAGAGTAACTTGTCATATGTTTGTTTTACAGTAACTTACAGTTTATAAAATGCTTGACATAAAGAACTGGTCTTGTTAATATTTATTAGCAATGAAGACCAGGAACAGGAAAGTTGCATGCCTTTATTTGCTCATTTTGCTTTCTACATTCCTTTTACTGCTCTTTACACATCACCACCTCCATCTTCATCTCAGGGCAACCCAATCCCTGAGTCTCGGAAAGGCCCAGATGTCCAGGAGGGCTTCTACAAAGCAAAAGTCCAGAAATCCAAATTAGTACCTAAGCAGCCACTCTGCAGTGAAGCCCTGAACTGCACTGGAAGGATCTCAGATGGCTTCCAAGGCTCCAGTAAGGCCCAAAATGTAACTCAGGATAAACTTCCTGCTTAGACTGTTCCCAGAGCCTTTGGCAGAGCTCTGCTATAAAACCTCCTGCAGGGGATATCCATTACAGTCCCTCAATGGGAGGGCTGCCAAATGAATGGATCCTCCCCCTAATTATCTCTCTTTCTGCACTAGTATGTATACTCCGAGGGCTTAATGGTAACCTGGAAAATTTGCCGGGTTACATATATGTGTCCTCTTGTGTTTTCCCTGCTTTTTCTCTTGTCCTGTCTAGGTCACCCAGCGGTCTAACTTGCCTGTTTTGTCTTTGTTGATATGATCCCCGTTTTGCCTTGTGGTCAGTTTCTGATTTGTCCTGCTCTTGTTTTATCTTGTTCCTGCCTGTGTGTTCCAATCTTGTTCCTTGCTATATCTAAGCCCCCTGGTGGCCTTTCTTGTCTTTGGGTCCTGGCCTTATTCCTTGCTCTGTTTAGGCCTTCCAGAGACCTTTCCTTTTTGGGGTGCTTTCTCTTGTATTGCATCTTGTTCCTGTGTGCTGTATTTAGCTCCCTAGTTCCTTTATTCTTGGCTACCTTGTTTCTTTCCTGCACAGACCTTAGCCTGTCTTGTTTCTGCTTGGATCTCTGCTCCAAGTGTTGCGAGCATGGAGCTGCAGTTGCTTGCTCAAGAGGCCATTGTGAGCATCACAGCGCAGCGCAGGAAGGAGCCCCAAGACGCACACCACAGGAGGGGAGAGTGGGGAGAGTGTTCAGGCATGGGCTGGAGCAGGAACAAGGCTAGACCAGGATCAAGACATGGTACATTAGGAACTGGAACAAGGCAGGCTCAAACTCCACGCACAGGTGAGACCCAACAACGCAATGCTGTTCTCAAGAGTAACCCTCCGGCCACTCACTAGCCCTTCCAGATCCGCTGCTTGGGAACGATGAGTACGTGAGGCCAGATGAAGGCTGAGGGCAGGAACAAGATGAGACATGGAACTCAGGAACTTGAAAGACTCAGACAAAGACTCGAGGAACTTGAAAGACTCAGATGAGGATACGTGATACTTGGAAGACTCAGATGAGGACTCGAGGATACTTGGAAGACTCGTACAAGGTTTCAGGATACTTGGAAGACACAGACAAGGACTCAAGGAACTTGGAAGGCTCAGACGAGATTTCAGGATACTTGGAAGTCTCAGGCGAGGATTCAGGATTCAGGCACTAGTACAGGGTGAATACTGCACCACAGCGCGTCCTACACAGCTACCCATGGCTGGTCGTGGACCATGCCAAAAGCAAAGCAGACTCCAGGTGAGAAAGTGAAGACTTGGAACTGGAAACATGTTGAAGATTCAGGAGAAGCCTGCACCGAGGTGTGCCCTACACAACCGCCCATGGCTGGTCATGGACCACGCTGAAGCGGAACAGGTTCTGGCTTGAGTCTAGGGCATGGACGGAAGCAGGAACAAGGACCTCCAAAGACTGGGAACAGGATCAGGACTCTGGATTCAAGACTCAGGATTAGAGACTCGGAACTCAGATTAAGGAACAGACCTCGGCAATAAAAGCAAGGGCCTTCCAGATAGTTGCGCTGCAGACATAAAGACAGGCTTTGTGCCACGAAGCATCCTACACAGCCCCCCCATGGGCTGATCACAGACCACAACGGTGGCACACTAGGAAAGGTGGACAAGCAGGGAACCAGGAAGCAGGACGGAGAGCTGGAGATAGGAACATCAGGACCAGGACTGGAACATCAGGAGCTCAGATCATCAAGAACATGGAGCATCAGGAACTGCAGGACATGGAACATCAGGAACTTCAGGACATGGAACATCAGAATTTCAGGACATGGAACATCAGGACACCAAAGAGATGATGAAGGAGCTCCAACGAAGAACAGGACCAGGAACATCAGACAAAGGAGACCAGGAACATCTAACAAGGAGCTAGCAAGACACGAGAAGACCACAGAGGACCTTGACTGGAGGAAGACCACAGGGAACCATGAAACCCGATGTGAAGGCTCTGAGGAGAGGAAGCAGGGCCCTTTTATAGGGCTAATGAGGGAACAGGCTGATGACATCATCTGATGAGGCCGTGGGGCCTTTTCCACCACTGGCCCTTTAAATATTACAAAGAGGCACACATGCCTATGTAGGGCTCAGGACAGGCAAGAGCAGAGAGGCAACATCAGCAGCAAAGCGGCACCAGGGCCACAAAGAAAGGAGCATCGGCAGCAGCTTCCTGCCTCAAGGAGGCAACATTCTGGCAGTGGCTCCATGCCACGAAGAATGAAGACTGCAGCAGCTCTTCCTGCCATGGATGGCAGCAGCAACCCACCAAAGAGGGAAGCCACGGCGGCAGCAGCTGCAAGGAAGGAGGAAAGGCAGTTAAGCACTGGGCCGACTGGCACTGCAGCAGCACAAAGGTGAGGGGCTGCTCATGGGTTGGGCCCCACAAGCAGCAACCATAACACCAAGTGTCCTTCCAGCCACCAGAACCTGCAGGCTTACCCCAAAAAGGAAGCAGCAGGCCAGGCAGAAGAGCCTGCACTACTTTATCCTCGAGTCCTGAACTGCTCCTGCTGGGGGAATACCTTACACCAGCCTGCTCAGAGCTGACAGTGTATACATACAATTTCAAGAAAAGTTTCTGCATTCAAAACTGCGGGTGTAACTTTGTGTAGTTAATTTTGGTGAAATAATCATCAAAGTGAACTTATGCATATTTTTCCATCTAATTTATGTGGGCTGTTACAAAATTGCCCACAAAGACAGCAATAATGTCTATTAGTTTCACCTTTACAAGTTCAATACTTTCTGCAAGATACGCACGTCCATAAAATGTTCACCAAGGTAGAAATAAATGATGCATTATCTTTATATCTGACACTTAATTAAAAAAAAACAACAACAGTATGGTTCATACTAGGGATAGGCAAACTAGTTTGGATAAAATCCACAATTTAATCTCAAATGGCAGGGCTTCCTATATTTCAAAACAGAGCAGGCTGTCAGTTGGTTCAGATAAATCCAAATTATTGATGGATTAATTTATAATTTGTATCATTCCCAGCTTGATTTCATTTTGGTCATTTTGGACCATTTTGATGAGGTTCAGATGTGAATATTTGCTGATTCGTATTCATTACAGAGGCATTCAAAGCTTTATACTCTTTGATGATTTTGAACACTCTGAATCTTTGAATAGCTATATAATTTTGAAGCAATTCATGTAACAATGTATTATGAGGAACAAACTTAACTTCACATTCAAAACCAATTTGATGCTGGTTGACTTTGAGTAAATTATATTCAAATATTCATAGATCCCAGCTCAGATTCAAAAAAAGGACATTTATCCCTATCTAGTTCATACCTTGGTAAGCATCCACTCTAAATGGGAGGACATGGTGGTTTACATGATTTTCTCAATACAACACAACACTAAAGTACCGGTGGATATCGCTACACTTGGGAGTCTGCATTTTATAGCTTGCTAACCCCTAGATTAGTGGTTCCTACACCTGTCCTGGGGAACCATTGGCCAGTTGGGTTTTCAAGAATTCTTCATTGAATATGCATGAGATTAATTTGCAGATCTATCTTATGCATATTCATTGAAGGAATCCTGAAAAGCCTCCTTGCAGGGAGTCCTCCAGGACTGGTTTGAGAACCACTGCACTATTCTATTCGGCTTAATGCAAAAAATGTTTCCAAAATAGAAATAATGTTTCAAAAGTTATATTTGTACTGAATGCAGTGACAGCAAAATCTTTTAATTTATTAACATACTCTTAGGAAGACAGAAAATTCTATTTTGTCTGAAGTTTCTCTTGTTTTATTGTATATCCATGGGGAAATTACATATTTAGTAGGGTCCATAAAATTTTGAGTTTGTTTTGCTTTTGCACATTTTCAGTATTTCCTCCCCTATCTCTTACTATAAAAATGGGAAAAAGCAGGTTGTGTAATAAGTTTTTCTACCCATATTTCAGTACGTTGATTTTTCAGGTGTGCACTGTGCATCTATCTCTCTTGAAGCCCAGTAAGAAGACCCAAATACTCTTGCATTAAAAGCTACTGTCCTTGCATATCTAATCTATGGCATTTCACAGATTATTTTATTTTTGACTTTTATAAAAAGACTGATCAGCCTGCAGCCTTTCAGATCCTACTAGCAAGCAACATGTAGAATGTAAAATGGCATCAAACTAAATTTCAAAGGGCAAGCTTTCTATTGTTAATTGCAGCTCATGCCACACATGTGCTTGTGTTGTGGTCTTGCCTTATAATAGTAAGTGAAATTGTTCTTTTTTTGTGGCGCTGTTGCTTCAAAGTCATTAAAATATTTCATTTTGTCCAAAACACATCTGGCAGATTTACTGCTTTCCCTATAAATTTGCTAACTTTGTCTTGTATTCTAAAAATGATAACACTTCATAAGGTTGTGCTTTACAAGAAGGAACATAATAACTCAATTAAGATTATCACTTTTCTTAAAGAAATAACTATTAAATGCTAAAATAACATTGTCTAAAGTGCACTTAACTTTTTATTCCATTTGCATTTATCTGTATAGTATTAGTTTAATATGGTACATTACTGTATAATTATCCACACAGCACACTAAAGGGAGATCACAATTTGGTAGGAGACTATTGAACAACTTGGTCTTGAAGTAATTACAATGCATAAAAATATCAAGAATGGACTTTGATAAAGGAGTTTTAAAGGCAGGGACGATGGTCATAATGAAAAATATACACATTTACTTCTTCTATCTTTACATTTATTGAATAAATAAGTGGTGGTGGTTGCATGGAATAGACTGCTAGAGAAGCTGATGGAGACAAAAATGGTAACCAAATTAGAAGAAAAATGGAGCAAGCACAGAAGATCCTTAATGGCAAAACATGATGGTAAAGAAACATTTGGGTAATCTACAGGGAGTATTGGTTACATCTCTAAACAGCAATGGTATAATTGAATCAAGCTTCCAAGAAGGTATTTGGGTAGCCTACATAGTGGTACAATAGTATTGGACTTCTAAGAAGGCTGAATAGAAGCCTCATGATTAGAACCCAAACTCAATGAGCATGGGAAGGCTGGAATTTTTGGATAGTAGCCTCACTAATTTTGGTGCTGTTGGGATTACAATACTTCACAATAAGACATAGAAGGTACTTGGAAATTGGATTAAGCATTGATCTTGAAAGAACCAAAGTTAAAGATGAGAATGCCTATAATGGCCTACCAACAGAGGTAGTGGAGGGTAGCACTTTTAGGGGACTTATAGTATGCTTGGGACAGATACAGAGGCAGTTCCGGGAAAAGAGGTGAGATAAGATGGTGGGAAGTGAAAGAGGAATGTTGGTGTTGGGTTGTGTATGGAAATTTATATGTTCATCTACAGAAAGTGGAAGAATCTCAACTGGGCAGACTGGATAAGCAAATTTAGCCTTCATCTGCCATCATCTGTTATGTTACAATTAAATATTATTATGTTCCTTTGAGATTTAGAAATAAGATGAACAGATTGTAACTATAAGCATGAGGAGGTAAGTTAAGGACTGCATTTCATTGGATTTTTAAACTATTTATTAAAACTGTGTGTGCTCTGAAGGTGAGAAGAGATGCAAACTAACTGGCAGCTGGCAAGTGCTGGCAGTCCAGTAGTATTTTGTCACCTACAACATGTTATTATCTATATTACTACACAGGGGAAAACAATAAGTCAGTGAGGCCTTTTGGTTGAATTGATTTAATTTATTAAAGGTTACAAAACATATTTTATACTGTGCTATCCACACCATATGGGCAGTTGAGCAAGTGTGGTGAGGTTCTTTTTCTCTGACTATGTTTACAATTTTAGAGATAATGGGAGAATGTGGCAATATGTTATTTCCCTTACAGGCACTGCACAGTATTTCCAGAAAATAAAATAATTTTCATTTGCTATTAGCTCATGTCATAATACTAGAAGCAATTTAAGGGCATATGTAGCCAAGAAGAGACTGCCTACTGCCCCAGCCCCTTCCCTCTCTGAGGGATACAGGCTCTGCTAGGGAAACTTACCATTTATTACCTTATATGCAAGTGGAGATAGAGTAGAAGGGGTTGAGCCTAGAGGGGGAGGGGAGAGATAGTGGCAGATGGAGGAGATGGGGTCTGAGAGGGCAAAGCAGTGGCGTAGCCACGGGTGGGCCTGGGTGGGCAGGTGCCCACCCAACTTAGACCCAGGCCCACCCAACTGGCACCGGAACTGCAAGGCTGTCGCGGGATCCCATCCCCGCGACAGCGAACAAGAGAACCCACGCCTCGCGCGCCATCACGGCACACATGGGGAAGCGCTGCTGCGGCCGTATGGCCAACCGGTCTTCCTGTTCGGGGGGGGGGGGAGCGGAAGCGCCGCGCGCAGCTTCCGCTTCCTCCCCACAATGCAGGGAGATCAGCTGCCTCTCCTGCTGCCACCCGTTCTCCTGCTATCTTCGGGTCAAACGGCCTGCCGAACTTCCTGTTTGGGGGAGCGGAAGCGCCGCGCGCAGCTTCCGCTTTCTCCCCCAAAGCAGGAAGATCAGCTGCCTCTCCTGCTGCCACCGGCCTCCTGCTATCTTCTTCGGGCGTCGGGCCGTATGGTCCGCCGATCTTCCTGCTTGGGGGGGGGGAGGGAGGAAGCAGATGTTGTGCGCTGCGCTTCCGCTCCCCCCCCCCCCGACAGGAAGTTCGGCGGGCAGTACGGCCCGACACCCGAAGATAGCAGGAGGCCGGTGGCAGCAGGAGAGGCAGCTGATCTTCCTGCTCTGGGGGAGAAAGCGGAAGCTGTGCACGTGCTTGAATGTGTATGTGTGGATGAGAATGGGAGTGTGTGTGGGTGAAAACTGGAGCCTGGGTGTGTATGTGGGTGAGAATGGAAGCTTGAATATGTGGGTGAATGGGAGCTCGAATGTGTGTATGTGTGGTTGAGAATGGGAGCCTGGGTTTGTGGGTGGGTGAGAATGGGAGCTTGAATGTGTGTATAATATGGGTGAGAATGAGAGCCTGGGTTTGTGTGGGTGGGTGAGAATGGAAGCTTGAATATGTGGATAAGAATGGGTGCTTGAATGTGTGTATGTGTGGGTGAGAATAGTACCTTAAATGTGTATATGTATGGATGAGAATGGGAGCTTGAATATGTGTGGGTGAGACTGGGAGCATGGGTTTGTGGGTGAGAATGGGAGTCTGGGTTTATGTGTGTGGGTGAGAATGGGTGCCTGGATGTGCGTCTGTGTGTGCATAAGAATATAAGCCTGGGGAGGGGTGAGAAAGTGAGAACTTGAATGTGAGCTTGTGGGGGGGGGGGGGGGAGAGCATATGAGAGTGACAGCTTGAGTGTGTGAGAGGGAGTCTGTGAGAGAAAGCGTGTATGTGTGTGTGTGTGTGTGTGTGTGTGTGGAAGGGAAGAAGACAGTAATAGAAGAAAGACACTGAAAAGGAATTAGGAAATGAGCTACAAGGGAAAAAATGGGAAAAAGAGACCAGGACCAACTGATTAGAAAAATACAAAGATCAGACAACAAAGGTAAAAATATATATCTATATTTTGAGATGTTAGCAATTTAAATATAAGCAACACAACCGCTCTCTCAAAATTTATGGACAGGTAGGAGCCGTGTATAAAATCGTAATAATAAGAAGGCTAAAGTACCACAAATCACCGTGAATTATGTTTGTATCATTAAGTAAACCTCATACTTAGGCGTAGATGTGAATGCTATGCTGCATAATTTGGCATTATTTATCAGTAAAAAAACAACTAGTAGACCTGCATGCCTACAGCCCACCCATGTTAACCTTGTGCCCACCCAAAAAATCAATTCTGGCTACGCTACTGGGGCAAAGTGAAAGGAGACTGGCCAGGGGAGTAGGAAGAGAGGGAGGAAGGGATACTCTTATGGTGAACCAGGGAAATTACGCTCAAAATATTTAAAACTCTGCATCTTGAAGTAATAACTTTTTGTGCATTACATTTTAAATTAGTTAAAGACCGTCATGTATATTGTGTTATTTTGACCAATGTATAGTATGCAGAATTTTGCAGAATTTTACATTTTTCTGCACAGAATTTTACATTTTTGTATGCAGAATTTTACATTTTTTTGTGCAGAATTCCCCCAGGAGTATGACGTGCACTATTCCAAAGTGTGCATGCTGTGAATTTTCAATCTGTATTCAAGTAGCCAGGAAAAGGATTTAATTTTTGAACAATCCCAACTCGGTGTGTTGCGTCCTTGTTTTTCACTGAGACTCCAAATAGCCTAAGGGCCTTGAAGGACATTACCTGCTCGTTGTCAGGGAAAGTACCCAGAAGTATGGGTCAGAATGTAGCCGTAGCACTCACAAGTGAGCCCTAAGCTGCTCTACCAGCTAGTGCAGTGAAAGTGAACTCCAGTCCTTGATGCCACAAACAAGCCAGGTTTTCAAGATCTGTACAATGAATATGCCTGAGAAAGATTTGCATGCACTGCCTCCATTGTATGTAAATCTATCTCATGCATATTCATTGTGGATATCCTGAAAACCTGGCCTGTTTGTGGCGCTCTGGGACTGGAGTTCACCATCACTGAGTTAGTGTAACAAAAAGTACATGTAAACTGGACACCATGCCAATGTTGTCTCTTACGACATGCCATCCTACGAGCTGTTATATGGCACATCATAGCATGGCTGATGTGTGGCAACAAATAAAAAAAAGAAAAGTTATCTTGGTTACCAAAATGTTCAAGTGGTTTATTCTGAGTTTGCAGATGTTGGTGTTTGGCAATATTTGAAATTATTTTTGGTGGTTTCAAATCCCTGCTGTGTAGAAATATAACAACCTTCATATGGATTTCTTTAATTGTGTTTTGCATTTGAATACTTGCAATGGAAAAATAACAGAAATAGGCTGTGCTGTGATTCTTGTGTTTTACTGAGAACTACAGTATATAATTACTGGGTCCAGAATGCTTCCCAAAGGAAATCCCATAGGCAGCAAATGGACTCCTATCCAGTCTCTGTGTCTTGTATCCAAGGTACACGTTATGAGCTGGAATCCAGCAACCAAAGTGCATCAGAAAATAACACTGTGGTTTTCATTGTGGGGTCAGTGGTGCCACTATGGCCTTGTTTCTTTCCAACTCAGAGTTGTTTGGGGGTCTTCAAAGAAGCATAGCATTACCTCTTGGCATAAAAATTGCCAAAAGAAGCTGGAATCCCTTTCCTGCCAATTCCACCCCTGAACTTTACCATGAAAGCATCTTCACACAGGGCTCATTTTCAAGGCATAACCAGTGATCCATGCTCTTACTTTTTTTTAAGAAGATTGCATTTCATAGCTTTTCATGTATATGTTATCTCATGGAAGGGGGTGTTACAGAAGGGTTTTTCGTGTGCCCTTGGGCCTCGGCCCAACCCCAGATGAATCTAGGACCAAACCGAGGATTAGTGGTGTGTCCCAGCATGGCGGAGACAAGGTCTTACCCTCTGCCGGACCTGCATGCTCCCGAAGCCAACAAGTTGATGTTGGTAGATGAATAGTCCTCCGACCGTTCCCAGCCCTTTTGGACCTGCCACTTAGGAATGGCAGGAAGCAGCAGGCCGGACTGAGGATGAGGGCAGATGGAGGCCTTGGAACACAGAAGACTTTGGACTAGGACTAAGGCGAAGACATCACAGACGAGGGCTGATGCAAAGACATCACAGACGAGGTGAGGAACTTGGAAGAGTCAAGACGAGACGAGAAGCTAGGCGAGGGCTGACATTGGCCCTGTCTCTCAGGGCACCCTACACAGTCCACCCGCGGGACTGGTCACGGACCACCCTGCCCCACTGCGCGCCCTACACAGCCCGAGGAGGCTGGTCTCGGACCACAAGGAGAGCGGGATGAGTGCAGGAAGGAATCCAGCCAAGGCGAGACTCCGATGATGGAGCCGGTGTCATCCGGAGAACCACAGAAGCTGGCAGGTCATGAAGGCTCAGGAGCGCAGGACATGAAACCAGCTACAGGCATCTCCAATGACGGAGACGTGTCACCTGGAGAACCATGGAGCTGGCAAGACAAGAAGGCTCAAGAGCGCAGGAGAACTTGGAAGGCACTGGCAAAGAACATCAGGAAACTTGGAACATCAGGAAGTGAGACATCAGGAAACGAGGCATCAGGAGACCTGGACGAGGACCTCAGGAGACGAAGACATGGCACAAGAAGCAGACGAGACATTGAGCTCCAACGATGAACGAGAAGGACCTGACGGAGCGCTGGAAGGCAGAAACTTCCAGGAGTGAAGTAACTCCGATACAAGGCAAAGGAGGAATGCAGGAGCAGCCCTTTTATAGGGCTGATACAGGAAACAGTCCTTAGGTGGGGCCCAGGGCATATCCGGTCGTGGGCCCTTTAAATCTGGCAAGGAGGTGCAGTCGCGCGCCTAGGAGCAGGAACAGGAAGCTGTGCAGGACTGTGGACAGCGGCCCTGCACTGACGTCAATGCGGAGAAGCAGGGCTGGGCTGAGGGGCAGGCCCTGACATCAGCAGCGGCTCCTGCCACTGCAGGAGGACCCAAGGGCAGCTCCGGCCGCCAGGCAAGCCCGGGGTCTCCGGCCTCCGTCTGCGACAAAGGTGGAAATGTCCGCGGCTCCCGCCGCTGAGAAGAGAAGCATGATGGATGGCATCCGGGCCATGAGAGGCGGCAGAGTCCGTGGCTCCAGCCGCACAGAAGGCCCGACGTCGGCGGTGTCCGGCCGCATCGGGAACAACAGCAAGGTGAGGAGCCTGCTCGCAGGGGAAGCTCCACGGGCAGGATTCATAACAGTACCCCCTCCTCAAAGACCCCCTCCTCAAACCTCCTGTCAACAGCTTGAGGAAGAAAGTATCAGTCCATACCGAACAGGGGGTATTCAAGGGTCCAAAAAATGGAAGCTGGTAATCCCGGGGACTGAAATGAAACAAGCAAGAAACTGCAGAAACACAGGAAAGACAAAGCACAAGAAACCACACAAGAAGAACAAGACAAAACACAGCACAAACAAGCGACAAACAAAACACAGCAACCACACATGCCACCAACACACAGCAGCCACACGCGCAACCAACACGTGCCAACCACACAACACCGAGGACCAACAAAAGGGAAACAGCACAAATGAGCCAAACAACAAACACAAACAAACGAACAAAACACAAACAAAACAGACAAACAACACCAAGGAACACAAATGGAAAACAGCACAGACAAGCTAAAAACAGCACGACAGAAGACAATAAAACAACACGGACAAGACAAGAAACCACAAGAACGTCAGGAAGACCTGGGGGAGGGAACCCAGGGTGGAAAACTGGAACCAGCAAACCAATTGGGGTGCAGGCGCCTCCTGCTGGTCATAAAATCCAGACATCTGGCACCTCCAGCAGGTCGTAGCAAGAATCCTGAACCAAAAAAAAAAATTGTAGGTCCCCAAACAAGTCCAGGAACACAGGCGAAGACTCTGAAGACAACTCCAGGAACAAGGCAGGTCCATCTCCAGAACACGTTCACCAGAGACATGGCCTTGCATTCTGTTACAGAAGGGTTTTTCGTGTGCCATTGGGCCTCGGCCCAACCCCAGCCGAATCTAGGACTGAACCGAGGGTTGGCAGAGTGTCCCAGCATGGCAGAGACAAGGTCTTACCCTCTGCTGGACCTGCATGCTCCCGGAGCCAACAAGATGATGTTGGTTGATGAACAGTCCTCCGACTGTTCCCAGCCCTTTCGGACCTGCCGCTTTGGATCGGCATAGAGCAGCAGGCCGGACTGAGGATGAGGGCAGACGGAGGCCTTGTGACACAAAGACATAGAGATGCTGGAAATGGATGAGGATCTTGGAAGACTCTCGACGAAACGAGGAACTTGGAAGAGTCAAGAAGAGACGAGAAGCTGGGGAGGTTAGACATTGGCACTGTCTCTCAGGGCGCCCTACACAGTCCACCCGTGGGACTGGTCATGGACCACCCTGTCCTACTGCGTGCCCTACATAGCCCGAGGAGGCTGGTCTCGGACCACGAGGAGAGCGGGACGAGCGCAAGAAGGAATCCAGCCAAGGAGAGACTCCAATGATGGAGCCGGTGTCATCTGAAGAACCACAGGAGCTGGCAGATCATGAAGGCTCAGGAGTGCAGGACATGAATCCAGCTGCAGGCAACTCCCATGATGGAGACGTGTCACCTGGAGAACCATGGAGCTGGCAAGACAAGAAGGCTCAAGAGCGCAGGAGAACTTGGAAGGCACTGGAGAAGAACATCAGGAAACCTGGAACATCAGGAAGCGAGACATCGGGAAACGAGACATCAGGAGACCTGGATGAGGACCTCTGGAGACAAAGACATGGCACAAGAAGCAGATGAGACATGGAGCTCCAAAGATGAACGAGAAGGACCTGATGGAGTACTGGAAGACAGAAACTTCCAGGAGCGAAGTAACTCCGATGCAAGGCAAAGGTGGAATGCAGGAGCAGCCCTTTTATAGAGCTGATACAGGAAACAGTCCTTAGATGGGGCCCAGGGCATATCCGGCCGTGGGCCCTTTAAATCTGGCAAGAGGCGCGGCCACGCGCCTAGGAGCAGGAACAGGAAGCTGTGCAGGACCGTGGACAGCGGCCCTGCACCGACATTGACGAGGAGAAGCAGGGCTGGGCTGAGGGGCAGGCCCTGACATCGGCAGCAGCTCCTGCCACTGCAGGAAGACCCGAGGGCGGCTCCTGCCGCCAGACAAGCCTGGGGACTGCGGCCTGCAGCCGCGACGAAGGTGGAAATGTCCGCGGCTCCCACCGCTGAGAAGAGGAGCATGATGGACGGCATCCAGGCCGCAAGAGGCGGCAGAGTCCGCGGCTCCGGTCGCGCAGAAGGCCCGACGTCGGCGGTGTCCGGCCGCATCGGGAACAACAGCAAGGTGAGGAGCCTGCTCGCGGGGGAAGCTCCGTGGGCAGGATTCATAACAGGGGATAAGGTAAAAAAAAATGGCCACAAACATACGCACACAAAAACATGTACCCTATACATTATTAAGAATATGATTTATATAGCTAAAAAGTTCACATGATCAGTAGTTCAACTGGGACAACCACTGTCATCTTTGAGACACTGAAAGTGAGGGAAGGATTATTGCATTTTATTTGTATTCTGTAGCAACAATTGCTTTTTCTATTATCTGGTTGAACTCATGTGAACATGTTTTAGTGCCAGACTGCCCCATGAAAAACAGGAATGACGCCTACCAGCACATTCAGGCTAAGCCACATTTACTCTCTTAGAGGTGGCAATGACACATCTCCAGTACCAGTGGAAGAAATTCCAGGCAACATCTGAAAGCAATAAAGACAATTTGAAAGCTTTAGGCTGAAGCTTCAGAAACCTGCACTCCCTTCGACGGCAGGAAACAGAAAGGATCATTCTTCAAAGGAATTCAAGATACTGGCAATACCAAGAATACATATGGTTTGCAAAGATGCTTCTGTACTGGTTTTTTAAATTCGTTCTTACTATCAGTTACCTTTACTGAAAAATGATTTGAAGTGTCCTAAGCCCAGGATTAGATATGAAACAAACAGGGTCTGAGACATAGTCCATAGGGAAGAAAACTTAACAGAGTAATTCAGCTTGAAGTTTTAGGGGGGTAATTTTCAAAGCCATTGATGCAGATAAAAACCAGTTTTATGCATGTGAATGGCTATTCTCAAACTGAGTCAGGCTCAGTGCATGTAAAAAGTACATGTCACATGGTATTGTGGGCACTTTTATGCATCCTGAGGAGAGGAGCTCTGGAGGGTGGAATCGGCACTTACATGCATATCTTTTTATTTTAAAAGGTATGTGCATAATTATACCTGTGTAAGTTACTTTTCTTGAGGAATGTGTGTGTGTATTTTCAAAGCAAGCTTATGTTCATAAGTTCACACCGAAAATATTCAATAAAATCTGCATGTACAACACATATATAGACTTTACAGCTTTGTGGTGTCACTGACTCCACAGTACACAATACCACCAAGTCTCATTTTATTAGAACAAATGGTTTGGACTCTGAAAAATTGGTGGTATTCCAAGCTGTACTCTTATCTGAATGTTTATTCCCATACTGAGTGCATAACACTCAGTATTCTAATCAAATTTATGCTTCTGGTTCCAGAGATGATTCATCATGTTTTGGGGGGCTTTTATGAGTGATCAATGGATCAACTCATGTTCAATGTTCTGTTCACCATAACCCCAGTTTTGTTATGCTCAATATATTATTCTTTGAAGCAAATCAGTTTTCCGTGGCAATCAAAAAATCAAATAGAATATTAGGAAGGGAATGCAAATAAAACGATGGATGTCATAATGCCTCTGTATTGCTCCATGATGAGACTGCACCTTGAATACTGTGGGCAATTCTGGTTATCGCATCTCAAAAAAGATATAGTTGCACTGGAGAAAGTGCAGAGAAGGGCAACCAAAATGATAAGGGGCAAGGAACTTCTGCCCTATGAGGAAAGGCTAAGGAAGTTAGGGCTTTTCAGTTTGGAGAAGAGACAATTGAGGGAGGATATTATAGAGGTCTACAAAATCATGCAAGGACTTGAGCAAGTTAATGCAAATCGGTTATTTATTCTATCAGAAAATAGAAGGACTAGGGGGCACTCCATGAAGTTAGCAAGTAGCTCATTTAATACAAATCAAAGAAAATACTTTTTCACTCAGCACATAGTTAAGCTCTGGAATTCATTGCCAGAGGATATGGTTACAGCACTTAGTGTAACTGGGTTTAAAAAAGATTTGGATAAGTTCCTAGAGGAAAAATCTATAAACTGCTATTAATTAATTAGCAATATTATCTTGAGATTTATTTAATGTTTGTGTACTTGCAGGTACTTGTGACTTGGATTGGCCACTGCTGGAAACAGGATACTGAGCTTGATGGACCCTTGGTCTGACCCAGTAGCATATCTTATGTTCTGTGTCCTTTTGCAGGAAATAAAACCTAAACCTTGATTTTCTGCCTCTATTCAGCTAGCAATCTCATTGAACCATGTGTCATTTATGTACTCAGAAATTTTCATTACTAGCTCTCCTTGAATGAGGAACTTGGAAGTTATTAACAAGATTCCAGGAAGCCAAGACATCACCTCTTTGAGGTCTCAAAAAAGATCAATGGATTCTTTGCTTTTACATTTATGTATAGGTTTCTTTTCACAATTAATTAGGGATGTACAGCCCCAAAATGTATTTTTTGTTTTGTTTTTTTTTTGTTTGGGTTTTATTTTTATTTTTCATGTGTTTGTTTAATGGGGGAGGAGGGGTGTTCAGTTTGAAAAAACTTAAATATAGCAATAAAAAATGATTTTAAATAATGGCCATCCATTTGGCCCTGGGCCAAAAACAACCTATGCTAAGCCACTGAGGCTTAGGCCCAGGCTGGACCCAGCAGCAAGGCCTAAACATGGACTGGGCCCAGCGCCAAAACCTGAGCCTAAACTGGGCCCAGCACTGAGGCCTAGGCCAGATTTGGGGCAGGAACCCTCCTTCTCTTTAGAACTGCTGATAACAGGGAGCTCCCAGCCCAGCCCACACATACCCCCATTCCAGAACCTGCTGTAAACAGGCAGGAGTGAGGCCCAGTTGCTCCTGCCCCAGTACCAACACTTTAAAAATTGCATATCTGCCTGAAGGACAGTGCTGAATTAACATCACTTCAGCAACTTCCTCTGGTATGGCCAGTGTCATTTTGATATGTGGCCATAGAAATGATGCTGCACAAGTGGAAGATATCTAAGTAATATTGCTTCAGTTCCATCTTCATGGCAGACATGCCATTTTTAAAACACTGGGCCTAGTCTTTGGACCTGGGCCCAGTCTGAGGGCTGTGTTACATTGGTCTGCCTAGGACAATACAGAGCCAGTAGTTGCTTAGATCAATCATGGACCCCCCCCCCAGCCCTTGGAGTAAGCAGAGAAGAGCAGAGAGTGTTGGAGCTGTTTATCCTGAGACAAGGGCAGTTCATGACTTTGATTCAGGTATGTGTATGAGTTATGTATCTATGTGTGTGTGTGTATGTGTGTGTGTGTGTGTGTGTGGTGTGTTTGTTAGAGAGAGTTCACACCCAGCCCTGGTCCTTTCCCTTTGCACAGGTCAAATCTGGCTCTGGGCCTACCCATTTTACCCCCTCTACAGTTCCACTTCCTTTTTGACTACAAATTAATTTCTGGCTGTGCCAGACCTAGAGATTTTCACTTGGTGGGGGGAGGGCAACGGTGTCCAATTTCTTAGATTTCATTGTGGGATTTTGTTTCTATAGTCTAGAAGTCAAGGAAATGGAACTATATGTTTGAAGTAATAATCAGACTGTTTTTACAGATGATAGCAGTGCTTCATCATTTGAGGGGTATTCCAAGGATGATGATCCAGATTTTCTTCCAGGGAGTGTTGACTGTTCTGAACCTGAAGATCACATTTTCCATGAACGCTCATCCAGCAGAGATGGAGAGCAATTGGTTGTAACAATAGCCAAAATGCCAAGTCTTCTAGTGGTACAGACAAGAGGAGCATCCCAGGGCTGGCATGGTGAAGAAATACCTATGACTTCAGGATCCAGGGAACCACTGTCACCACCCCTGAGAACATCCTGGATTCTGCCACCATGAGAAGCAGAAATGGAATGTTATGACAAAAATCTTCACAGCGGGTGTATAGAAAGATGGCAGCTAAATACATTGCGCATGAACGAGATGGTCCATCATGAACAAGTCAAAGGGACAATAATTTAGAAACTTTTACCTATTTATGTCTCAGCATTTTATTAATAATTGAGAGAAAAACAAAGCATAAGTTCAAGGATTTGAAGGAAAGTTATTCTGATAACATAAAAACATGGACGCAATTGGATGATCCTGAACTGAAGATTATACATAGCATCCTCATTTTGAGTGGCTTATTTCCTGGAAAGAGTTGTCTTATCCATGCCACAATTAGTCTGGAAAGATTCTAACAAATAGCAGTGCATATGCATTTTCATAACGTTATGAGAGAGGAAAGGAGATATGTGGACATGTTTGCTGCCTTCCATGATACATGGACACTGTTTGTGGAAGAACTTGGAAAATGGTATGTGCCAGAGATACACCTGACTATGGATAAGCAACTGGTAGCTTTCGGGGGCCAATCCCTTTAGACAGTATCCCCAGCAGACTTCCAAAATATGGCATCAAGATTTGGTGGTACTGTGATGTGGCAACATTGTACCCCTTGCATGGAGATAAATCTACCTGGATAAACAAGCTAGAGAAGAACGGCTCAAACAAATAATCATGTTGTACAAAAATGTGTTTGGTCCTAAAATAAAATTTAAAAAAATGTATTTCATCCTGGTACAAATCGGGAAGGAATGTTTAACTTTTTCACCCACAAAGATGTAGCAGAAAAATTGCTAGGTGAAAACCTGAACTGCCTGGACACCAATTAGGAGAAACAAGGCCCGCAATCTAAATGAAATGCAGCCTGGTCACAAGAGAGAGAAATTCTCACCCATCTTTGCTTTTGATGGGATTTCACCTTGGTTTCGTATGTCCCCAGGGAGTAATGTTGCTATCAACAATGTATTTTAACATGGGAGTAGTTGTAAAGGAAAGAAAACCACTTATCATATGAACTATAACCAAATCAAAGGTGGGTGGACAAATTGGATCACTTAGTACGTATGACTGATTACTTGTAAATGCAAAGCAAACAGGTGTCCAGTGACAATGTTTTTCAATGTAATTGATATTGTGCAAGTGCCTGCATTGTTGTTTGGTTGGGAAATCATCCTGCTTGGAACAGCAGATTACCTTGAGAATGCTGGTTCCTGCTCCTTACTCAGCTGGAGAGACCAGTTGATTGATGGACTGATCTAAGATGACAAAATAACAATAATCTGACCAGGCCAATCAGAACTTCACTTCTTGCACTGGACTAAAAAACTCCCAGTATTCACCACTGTATTTGCTGAGGGGAAAAAGGGCAGATTGTGCTGTTTCGGAGAAGGAGACCACAAATCATGAAGACATTGTAAAGATTGCAAAAGATTTGTATGCAGAGAGCACATAAACTACCATAAATCTGTCTTCTGATTATGTTTAGTGAAAAAAAATCATGTTAATGTGTCTATCTTATTACCTGATACTTTCTGAGTCACTGAAAAAAAAAAAGTTTATTCCGAAATCGGTAAGAAATAAAAAATGTATTTCCATGGGAAATAAGGGTGTTTTCTTATGAAATAAAAAGTTAATTCATATTTCATGTTCATTATATGTATTATTTATAGGCCACTAATAGAAATCAGCCTGCCCAAAGTAGTGTACAACCATGCCATACAGCAGCATACAATTCATAAAAGCATTAAAATATGTACAATTGGGGGGGGGGGGGGGGAGGTGCCAGGCCCGATACAAGGGTATTAGGTGCCCAAGGCGAACCTTCTGCCTTGCATCTGCCCCCCTGGTTGCACCTGCTTCCCCCCCCCCCCCCAGCCTGGGCCAAGCCCGTCGCAACTTGGCTGGTTGTTAACCTCCCCTCCCCCAACCCCTCTGTCCCCTGCAGTTTCTGGTGCAGCCACTGTGCATGATGCACCCCCAGTAAAGCGGGGGCAGCTGCTGGTGTGCTCTCTGGGAGAAGGTGGAAGCTCAGCTGGAGCTGGTGGGGAAGTGGTTCCTGTGCACTGTCGGTGGCCCCACATGGCTGCTCTTTGCGCCCCCTAATGGTCGGTGACCGCCTAGTTCGGCTAATGGGATGTGCCGGCAATGTAAGGTGCTAGAGGGCCATACCAATGGACAGAATAATGTTATGTCTCTTCTACTCCCCAGGATCTTTTTCTTTTTGCCCAGTTTTGCATTTAGTTACAGACTCTTGTTTATCTTTTATTTACCCAGGAGAATGCAGGATTGTTTTCTGGGAAGCTGTTTTGGCTCTAAAAGATTTGCAGTGGACACTTTGACAGAGATTATAGTTGGCCTCGAGTGGTACCTGCGAACTGAGTGTGCAGCCGTTATAGGGCTATTCTGTGTCATGCTTCCATTGTGTTGGAGAAACTTCTTAAAGTGCCCAATGTATTTTCTCAATAAGAACATAAGAACATAAGAAAATGCCATACTGGGTCAGACCAAGGGTCCATCAAGCCCAGCATCCTGTTTCCAACAGTGGCCAATCCAGGCCATAAGAACCTGGCAAGTACCCAAAAACTAAGTCTATTCCATGTAACCATTGCTAATGGCAGTGGCTATTCTCTAAGTGAACTTAATAGCAGGTAATGGACTTCTCCTCCAAGAACATATCCAATCCTCTTTTAAACACAGCTATACTAACTGCTTGAACCACATTCTCTGGCAACAAATTCCAGAGTTTAATTGTGCGTTGAGTAAAAAAGAACTTTCTCCGATTAGTTTTAAATGTGCCCCATGCTAACATCATGGAGTGTCCCCTAGTCTTTCTACTATCCGAAAGAGTAAATAACCGATTCACATCTACCTGTTCTAGACCTCTCATGATTTTAAACACCTCTATCATATCCCCCCTCAGTCGTCTCTTCTCCAAGCTGAAAAGTCCTAACCTCTTTAGTCTTTCCTCATAGGGGAGTTGTTCCATTCCCCTTATCATTTTGGTAGCCCTTCTCTGAACCTTCTCCATCGCAATTATATCTTTTTTGAGATGCGGCGACCAGAATTGTACACAGTATTCAAGGTGCGGTCTCACCATGGAGTGATACAGAGGCATTATGACATTTTCCGTTTTATTCATCATTCCTTTTCTAATAATTCCCAACATTCTGTTTGCTTTTTTGACTGCCGCAGCACACTGAACCGACGATTTCAATGTGTTATCCACTATGACACCTAGATCTCTTTCTTGGGTTGTAGCACCTAATATGGAACCCAACATCGTGTAATTATGGCATGGGTTATTTTTCCCTATATGCATCACCTTGCACTTATCCACATTAAATTTCATCTGCCATTTGGATGCCCAATTTTCCAGTCTCACAAGGTCTTCCTGCAATTTATCACAATCTGCTTGTGATTTAACTACTCTGAACAATTTTGTGTCATCTGCAAATTTGATTATCTCACTCGTCGTATTTCTTTCCAGATCATTTATAAATATATTGAACAGTAAGGGTCCCAATACAGATCCCTGAGGCACTCCACTGTCTACTCCCTTCCACTGAGAAAATTGCCCATTTAATCCTACTCTCTGTTTCCTGTCTTTTAGCCAGTTTGCAATCCACGAAAGGACATCGCCACCTATGCCATGACTTCTCACTTTTCCCAGAAGCCTCTCATGAGGAACCTTGTCAAACGCCTTCTGAAAATCCAAGTATAATATATCTACCGGTTCACCTTTATCCACATGTTTATTAACTCCTTCAAAAAAGTGAAGCAGATTTGTGAGGCAAGACTTGCCCTGGGTAAAGCCATGCTGACTTTGTTCCATTAAACCATGTCTTTCTATATGTTCTGTGATTTTGATGTTTAGAACACTTTCCACTATTTTTCCTGGCACTGAAGTCAGGCTAACCGGTCTGTAGTTTCCCGGACCACCCCTGGAGCCCTTTTTAAATATTGGGGTTACATTTTCTATCCTCCAGTCTTCAGGTACAATGGATGATTTTAATGATAAGTTACAAATTTTTACTAATAGGTCTGAAATTTCATTTTTTAGTTCCTTCAGAACTCTGGGGTGTATACCATCCGGTCCAGGTGATTTACTACTCTTCAGTTTGTCAATCAGACCTACCACATCTTCTAGGTTCACCGTGATTTGATTCAGTAAGTGAGTGAGTGAGTGAGTGAGTGAGTAAGGAAGAGCATCCAGAGTGGAGTTGCAGGATGATGCATATAGGTGATGCATATAGGGAAAAATAACCCATGCTATAATTACACGATGTTGGGTTCCATATTAGGTGCTACAACCCAAGAAAGAGATCTAGGTGTCATAGTGGATAACACATTGAAATTGTCGGTTCAGTGTGCTGCGGCAAACAGAATGTTGGGAATTATTAGAAAAGGAATGATGAATAAAACGGAAAATGTCATAATGCCTCTGTATCGCTCCATGGTGAGACCGCACCTTGAATACTGTATACAATTCTGGTCGCCGCATCTCAAAAAAGATATAATTGCGATGGAGAAGGTACAGAGAAGGGCTACCAAAATGATAAGGGGAATGGAACAACTCCCCTATGAGGAAAGACTAAAGAGGTTAGGACTTTTCAGCTTGGAGAAGAGACGACTGAGGGGGGATATGATAAAGGTGTTTAAAATCATGAGAGGTCTAGAACGGGTAGATGTGAATCGGTTATTTACTCTTTCGGATAGTAGAAAGACTAGGGGACACTCCATGAAGTCAGCATGGGGCACATTTAAAACTAATCGGAGAAAGTTCTTTTTTACTCAACGCACAATTAAACTCTGGAATTTGTTGCCAGAGAATGTGGTTCGTGCAGTTAGTATAGCTGTGTTTAAAAAAGGATTGGATAAGTTCTTGGAGGAGAAGTCCATTACCTGCTATTAAGTTCACTTAGAGAATAGCCACTGCCATTAGCAATGGTTACATGGAATAGACTTAGTTTTTGGGTACTTGCCAGGTTCTTATGGCCTGGATTGGCCACTGTTGGAAACAGGATGCTGGGCTTGATGGACCCTTGGTCTGACCCAGTATGGCATTTTCTTATTTTCTTATAAAGAGGCCTGCAGGGTCATCAGCGCATTTGAAGTCCAGCAATGGGAGAAGAATTGAAAGTCCCAGAGCAGAGGTGAGGGCTGCAAAGAGGAAAAGCACCACATGGGAAATGCAGCTACCATGGGAGGGGGCTGAGGCCGGAAATAAGATCCTTGGTGAAAGCCTCAAAGTGCTTGCTGCACTGCCTGTAGCATGAGTGGTGGAGGGTAAGCAAAGACTCAGCCCTAATGCGTGCAGCGTGACATGGTGTACTCCAAAGCATATTTTTCTCTTTATTGGCAGTGGATTTGTCTCTATCTGCACAAGTGCTCCCTTGTGTTCCATTTTTCTCTGCATATTTTTCTCTGGCCATTGTTGTCCTGTGAAGAGTCTTTGAGACTATAATGTTTTGAGCAGCAAATTTTATTCACTGGACTGAAGTTTCTTTCTATTTTTTTTTTTTACACTTCTGGCTTTTTCGACACATCTTTGGGGGTCTCGTTTGTGGAAATGTGATAATAGACCAGAAGCCTTCACAGTACACCAGAACATAATAACTCACCCTCTGATGGGCCTGTGGTCAAAGCATTGCTCGGTTCTTTGTAGAATCCTGATATCACAGTAGTGAAATCATTTATTTCAGATCTGGTCAGAGAAATTAAATTGCTTTGATGTGATGTTAGTAATACCACCAACAACCTCAGCCGAAATGAAAAGCCTGAAGGAGAGGGTATCTCAGAATGAGATCCATAATGGAGAGGACAACAGATTGACAGTGGATTTTTAAAGGTGTAGAGAGACTATGAAGTCTCCACTAAATGGCCCTAGATTCCTCCCCTTTTAATTATTAGGTAGGAGGAAAATACTGTCACTAAAGTACCTCCGTCTGAGGATTGTCTAGATGGTAGCATTCATATCCTGTAAGGGAGAGTTAGTCTAGGGAGTAATGAGGCAGTGTAGATTTGATTTGGAAGGAGACAGAGACGTTTTCCCTGTGCTCTTCAAGTTTAGTCCCTCAGTCTAGATAAGGCGAGGAGGAACACTGCCCTGCCAGGTCTTGACGATAGACTGGAGGGAAGAGAGGATTAGAGAGGGGTTTTTGCCATTTTTCTCAACTTAATAAGGAGTTTTGCTATTTTCAACCTGTGCCCCCTGGGAAGCAGAAATCCCCTCTCCAAAAGAGCATGAGGGATCTGCATATCAATTTGCCCCTGCAAGAGGAGATTGCAGAGACCAGCTTTAGATCTAGTATGCTTTTGCCTGGATATTGTCTTTCCATCTGATTGGGAAGGAAGTATTTTTCTTACCCAGAGCTGGACTGTAAGATCTGTTCCAATATAGGTCTTTCCTCCAGAAGGGTCCGAAGTCTGTCTTGTGATGAGGATACTAAAGGAGAAGAGCATTGGGAGACCTCCAATCAGAGTTTCCACCACGGGACACAGGACACAGGTAGGTTGGAATTTGGAAGTGCCCTCTGGACATCAAGTACTGAGGGGAAGGGGACATCTGCCCTTGTCCAGCCTGTTTTGTCAAGGTCTTGTCCCAAAGTGCTATGGTAATACACACACAAAGAATGTTTCCAGTGCCTGGGTGTACAAGGTTAGCCTTCCCCAAAGAAAAGTATCCAGCCTTTGGAGACAGAATAGTTGGGGAAAGGGCAGAGGAGCTAACTCAATTTATACATTCTTTTATGGACCCTCAGGGTACATGCCATCCATAAAAATAGAGTTATATAGGCATATGAACAGTTTGGAGAAAATGACTTTTGAAGTATACAAGCACCAGATTGACCTGGAAAATTGTCATTGATGCAAAAACATAAGAATCCTCAGAAGACAGGAAGATACCGCAAAGTTGCTAAATGACATTTTCCTGTCCTTTATTTTGGGAACTAGGGAGTGACCAATTAAGTTTGATAGCACTGATAGGGTTGGTAAATCTCCATCTGGTGCATGTTGACTTCTGAGGGTCAACGTGGCTTGTGGATACTATGTTGAGGATAAGCTCAGTTAGCTCACAGTCCTCCATCACACCAGGGGAATTGATTACCTGGAATATGAAAGAGCGTAGGTCAGAATATTTCAAGATCTATCTCAGTATACTTTGGAAAGAAGGAAAGATTTTCATCCCGTTGCTATACCATCTTAAGAGACAAAGATCTATGTTACCATTGGTGCTTTCCTTTCGCATTGCAATTCAACTAGGAAGGCAGAGACTATAGCATCACAGACCTGAAGGAGTGCAAGGAGGTTTTGAACCGCTTGGCAGGAAGGCCAAAACCCAGAAGAGGTCCTTCTTCCCCAGTGGAGACTAAATGGTCAGAGGTCTCCCCTTGAATATAAAATTGTTACTGTGGTTTTTAAACTGATTAATGCTGAGTCTTGTCCATGGGCTACTGCCCTTTTGAGAATTTATCAACTGACCCATTCGCTGAGATCTTCTCATCATGGTCTTTTAGATGTGCCTACTGTCAAACATTCCTGTTTATCAGTAACAAGAGAATGTGCCTTTTTGGTGGCTGCTCCATCTTTATGGAACTCTCGCTGAGGAGATGAGTTTATGCAAATGCCTTAATTCATAAACATGTTTATACAAGCAGGTTTATTTATAATTAGGGAGACAATAAGATTTGTTATTTTTACCCTACCTATTTGGTCATTTTAGCTTTACTAAATTATATTTAATATACATGCTGTGTTGGTTGTTTATACTCTGGATTCCGTATGTTGCCATATGGAAGTTGCTTAGGTTTTAAGCAATTAACAAATTTTAATAAAGGCAAAACTAAAGAAGGAGGTGGCATTAAGTTCAGAGGAAAAAGCTGAGGTTCTCATCTCTGGAGCAGTCAGATGGAGATCTGGACCATTCAACACCCAGCTGATGCGTGATATGTCTGAATGATTTTGCTCTTATTTGACACCAGTGTCTCTTGTTCTTCTGGGGGTCCTTTCTCTTCCTACTATCTCTAAGCCTTATTCTATTGGATGTTCTTATTTTGTCATTTATGAGACGATGCATGCAACTAGATGACTGAGTGCCTGAATGATGAAGGATAGATGATATCTTTTTTTTTTAACCCCTTTGCTGTCTCCTTCTCCTGTTTTTTCTCCTTTATTTCTCTTTTATTATATGCTGGGGCTTGGAGGCTTTGTATTTTAATATACACTTCTGGGATTATTCTGTTTGATTATATAGGTTTTTCCTGGGGAGTAGGAGCAGAATTTTCTCTCCTTTTATATCCCTTGGCTCTTTATCTTTGGGGTGGCTTCTGTGTTCTTACTAATCACATTTGCTCTTTTTTTTTCTTTTCTTTGTGTTTGGATTTACATATGGGTTGGTGTCACTTTATGCTGAGAGAGAATTTGGGTTTGCGAGGATTGTTTTTCCTTCCCAGCTTCTGGTGTAAGGCCAGCTGCTGTTGGCTGGTTCCTGGCACCGGCTCTGATACCTTAGGTTCTAGGGTTTGTTGGATGATGTTTCATGGGAGGGGGGTGTTCTTTTTGTTTCCTGTATCACAGTTTGTATTGTGGCCTGTAATGCAACTTCTTAAGTGTATTTACTGGGTAAATGTGTCCCAGATGTTCTTATTGTTCTTATTGTTCTTTTATGTCCCGTACTTTTGAATTTTCTTGTTGCTCA
Organism: Rhinatrema bivittatum; assembly: GCF_901001135.1. Classification (NCBI taxonomy): domain Eukaryota; kingdom Metazoa; phylum Chordata; class Amphibia; order Gymnophiona; family Rhinatrematidae; genus Rhinatrema; species Rhinatrema bivittatum. The sequence goes on along the minus strand of NC_042615.1, from coordinate 229,688,319 downwards.
TTAAATATGAAGGGGCTAACTCCCCTACAAAAAAGAGTCTGCTTCTTAGGGAAACTGCTAGACAAACGGCTCTGGCTTATTTTGTTCAAGAAAGACATTTAAAAAAGGACAGGGAATTTTTTGCCTTAGGATCAAATATATTGCTTTTTCTTACTTTGCCTCTGATAATGTTAAGAAGAGGGGAGTGGGTGTACATCTTGGTAGGTAGTTTCCTTTTGCAGCAATTAAAGTTACTTAGGAAGTATTCGAGGGGACACTATATTTTTATTAAAGATAGGGTGGCATTTTTGTTAAAGGTAGGGTGGCGGAGTGCTAGTTTTCTCTGTCTTCCATTTACTCCCTAAATGAGTGATCACATTTCTTTTATTTCAACATGCTTCACTGAGCTCTTTGCTTTCTCAGAGGGGAAAGTGTTCGTTGGGTGGGAGAAGCTTTAATTTAATACTTTCTCCTGGGTTAGATAACACTGGTCCAGATACTAAGGATCTGCTGCATAAGGCTCACTTGTTTGAGTGGCTACTCACTGAGAATAACTTGTCAGATTCCTGGCAATACTTGTATCCCAAAAAGGAGATTATTCCTTCTGTTCTACCCCTCATAATTTGTGTTCAATGATTGATTTAGTTTTTCTGATAAAAGCACATTGGTGACATTCAGCACTGTAGAAGTGGGAGTTATTGAGTGGTCCAATAATTCCCCAGTTATCTTACATTGTTTAATTAGATATTAGGGATCACTCCTTGCATAGTTGGAAGTTGGATGACTGCCTGTTGAAGGACAAGAAAATGTGCTTTTCCATCATGGATGCCACCTAGGAGTCCTTTGAACTTAATGATAATGGTGAGGTTTCGGAGACTGACCACTCTGTGAGAAGCTTTAAATGCTGCTAGGACTCGCTCATTTTGGGGTTTAGAGGAAAAGACTAGGTTGAAATTAAAAAGGGTTGAGACTGCAAATCAGAGATATCATTCCTCGGCTCAGCGAGAGAAAGTCTTAAATAAAAGAGCAGTGTTAAATTCTATACTAGTGCAAAAGGTTGACAAAACTCTTTGTTGAGTTGAACAAGTGTTCTATGATAAGGGCAGTAAAGCAGATAGATAGTTGGCTCACAAGTTGAAGGCCAAGGCATACTGAAATCTGAGATTGGGATCCTTTTGTGTGACCTTTCTTGTGATGCTAGGAGAATATGTGAATTCAACAAAATAACATCATATGTATGGAAACTAAATTTTTGTTGTTTATCTAATTTTTGTTTTTTTTATATTTATATTCTTATAATTATTATGAACGGGAATCTCATAAACTGCTCACTTGTAGCAACAGTAGCTTATTCAAAGCTTTAAACAGTCTGACTCTTTCGGACGGTGACTGTAAAATTCTTTAATCATTGATTCCCGTTCCTGAGAATGTGGGACACAGTAAACTTTTTGACGCTTGTGGTATCAAGCTTATGTGTAAAACTCACTTTATCACTATGATGACAGATGTAAAGAGAATCGGAGCTTTCACTATGTTTTAAGGCTGTTGCCGCTCCGTCTTATTCTATTTTTCTTTTAGCAGATGAAAAAGAGAGGTTGGGGCTATCGCACTATATTAGAGCTGCCGCCGCTCCGTTTTACTCAAGCTGATATTTCACTTGAGAGTCACTAGTTTGCTTGCTTTGCCCAACACGGCTCGTGTTTCGTGGAGTTACTTCTTCAGGGGCTTATGATGGTTATTTTTATCTGAAACAGACCAGATTACAATAGTGTCTCTCATACTACCTTTGTCACCTGTATGTGATATCCAAAACATCAATAATTATAATTAATATCAGTTTACATACAGTCCTGTTGACAGTGAAGAGTTCTGCATCCTCAATTGCGGTACAGCGTTTCCTATCGGGATCCACCATTTTCTGCACCTACCTGGTCGCTTTATAATCCGAACTTCATTTTGATTTCGACCAATCACTGACGCCTGCAAGCCAGTCAATCAATTGAAAATAATTCCATTAGATAAGAGACAGCCATTCCACACAATCATTCATACCATAGGGTGTATAGGCAGATAGTTTGAATATCCACCATTGTTCCCTATAATTGAGATATCGTTGAAGATCTCCCCCTCGATCATGATGATGTACTTGTTCCAGGATAGACCAAAGTAATTGATCAAAAAAGTGATTGTGTGCACTACGGTGTTTAACCATGGGAGCCTCTAAATTATTTGTTTGAAGTCGGCTACGGTGTTCTCGGAGTCGTATCTTTATTTGCCTTTTAGTACGGCCAACATATAATTGTGGGCATGGACATTGGATCACATATACCACATTAGTGGACTCACAATTAGTTATGTTTTTTCTTTTAAATGTTTCTCCCGTTACTGGATGTGACCACTGAGAACCACAAATTGCGTTTGCACACGTCACATTGTCCACATTGATTGTGAGAACCTGTAAAGAGCCAATTAGTAGTATATGAAAGAGAGGCATGAACCACATAATCCCGGATGTTTTTGTTTCGTGAATATGAGATCAATGGTGGATCTTGAAAAACTCCTTGATGTAATTGTATTACGTGCCAATGTCGGCGAACACTTTGTGCAATTAAAGAGGCTTTGTCTGTGTACTTCAAAACACAGACATCAGCAGGGACAGATTTGTTTGATTGATATTGAAGAAGAGCTTCTCGAGGTGAATAAAGGGCTCTCTTATATGCCTTTAAAACCACTGAATAAGGATAACCCTGCTGAAAAAAATTTTTTGCCATCACAAACGCTTGTGCTTTAAATTCATCTGTAGTAGAACATAATCTTTTAATACAAAAAAATTGACTAACTGGAAGTCCATTTTTAAACACTCGCGGATGGCAACTGTGATACATAAGTAGATTGTTTCTTTCAATCGGTTTATGATGAACTGATGTGTGAATGACTTGATTTTCTTTTGAGATCAGGATATCCAAAAACACAATTTTATTTTGACTGTATTGTGATGTAAATTTTAAATGTTGATCGATGGTGTTCATCCACTCCAAAAAATTATTTAAGGATGTTTCATCTGATGTCCAAAAAAATAATAGGTCATCAATATACCATACCCAAAATAAGATGTTAGCATACCTGGGAGATCTAAAGATCTGTGTACATTCCAATTGGTCCATAACTAGATTAGCTATGGAAGGGGCTGCTGAAGACCCCATGGTTATACCGTGGATTTGCAAATAAAAATTGCTATTAAAGAAAAAATAATTGTTTTTGAGAACCAACTTTGCCAGGTCCATGATGAAATTGAAAGGGACTCTATCAGTATGCCTTGATAGGCTCAAAAATTCTCCAATAATTTCCAAAGCTACATCTTGGGCTACATTCGTGTACAAGGATGTGACATCCATCGATACCATAAACACAGAGTGGGATAATAGAGCAACATGTTCAAGCTTGTTTAGTACATGAGTGGTATCTTGAACAAAAGATTTCATCTTTTTTACATGTGGTTGAAGAAAGGTATCTAAAAAAATGGCTAATGGTTCTAGTAAAGAGCCAATACTTGAAATAATTGGACGAAGAGGTGGATTCATCAAGGTCTTATGTACTTTAGGCACCCAATATAAAATCGAGATGCGTGGGTGTTCCACCAATAAAAAAGAACGTTCTTTACGTGTTAAAAATGGTGTTAATTTTTCATCAAGAATCGTTTTAATGACTTGAAACAATTTTGGCGTGGGATCTTCTTGTAACTTTAAATAATATTTGGAATCATCCACCTGATCTGACAAAGCTTGGACATATTGTGCTCGGTCCTGTACTACAATACTGCCGCCTTTATCGGCTGGCTTAATGATGATATCTTGATTGCTCGCTAATTCCTGTAAAGCCACATGAGATTTTGCGGTCAAATTGACATATGTTTTACTCGAAGATTTTTCCATCTCATCAATGTCTTTTAGAATTAAGTCTCAAAAAGAGTTGATGTAAGAATCTGCTGGTCCTGGAGGTACCCATTTAGATTTGGGCCGAACAATTGATACTGTGTCAGTGAGGACTTGATTATAGAAGCAGTATAGTTTAATACGAAGTTTTCAGATGAAACATTCGATAGATAATCTACTTTCAAAAGCATCATGTTTACCATGGGGGACGAAAGATAAACCCAAATTTAGCACTTGTTCCTGTTCATCTGATAACGTGTACTGGGATACGTTTACGATTGCTGATCGTGCCTGGTTTTGGATCTGGTCTGTGGACCCAGATCCAAAACCAGATCCAAAACCAGACACGATCAGCAATCATTTTGTAGGTGACAGGACGCAGCTTTGAGCTGGGCCCTGGCATTGGGCCTGGGCATTGGCCCGAGTCTTATATTTAAAAAAATCCCTTTTTGATATACAGTGTTTTTAAAGTATGAAGGTGGAGTGATTGAGATTTTTTAGATATAAGTTGCATATTTTCTATGAAGCTGTGGTAATAAAAGTGTTTGTAGATATTTATTTAGTATGAATTTTGTGAATTTTTTCTTAGCCTGGTCTTACCAGAAGCCCATTTTTTTTTTTTTTATATACAAAACCAAAAATACCTGAAAATATTTGGGCATTTTTATCATAGGCTATTTTCAGTTTGTTTCATTTGGAATGAATAAAAAATGGCCTCATAGGTTGCATTTTGACAAATTTGTTTCAAATTAATGCACATCCCTATTAACCTTCTCTTACCAACTAGCCACAAGGTAGTCTTGACAGTCTTATTCCCCAAAGTAATATTCCCTTATCCCATTTATTGATCAGAAAAAGCCACATGTTTACTTTATTTCCTGAATGCTTGAAAATTGACAATCAGGGGTCTCCATTCTGGTCCAGCTACTTAGAATACCCTTCCTCATAGGTATCTGTAATAAAGCACACTCTGCTGAGCGAAAATTGAATTTCGGAGCATACCTATTGATTATTTCCATAAATACCCTGATTATTCACCCTTCACCACATGAAAAAACATAATAATTAACTTAAATTTCATCCTCTCCTTCAAGAACAACCAGTGAATCCAACGTAATAAAATAAATCATGTTTTTTCAGAGTTATTTTGTACCATTATTTGGGAATTTGGGACAGAGTCCAAATGGATCCTAGAATTGTACCAGTGTTGATTTGTGTGGTCTTAATATTCCTCAAACAGTATTAATCATTTTATTTTCATGACAGGTGGTGTCATTTAAGTCTGACCCTAAGTCAGTTTGTGTTCCATTAGATACAATTGGAGTTCTGTAAGATTTATCATGCAAAATTGTTTCAGTAACACTTTATAACTAGTGACGCTGGTTTAAACAATTTAATCAACTCAGATTAATATAGAGTGCTCACAGCTTCCAGAGCTAACTCCTCCTGTATAATTTGAAAAATATAATCCATTGTTGCACTTGAAAACCATGTTAGCCATATTATTAATAAAACTTACAGGTCTCGAGTAGGCCATATTTGTGTCTTTGAAAAAAGTACAGTCAAAAGTTATTTGGCAGCATCAGGGAGTAAAAACATGTGAATCCAATGTAAAAAAAAAAACAAACCTAATGTCCTGCACATGCTATGCATGTGAAACTGTGTAAACCCCCTTTATCTGCCTTTTTAGACTGGTCCTGCTCTGCTTCACATAACACATTATCATCTTTGTTGCAATATATATGAGCATCATTGTGATTTTTCTAATACTCCATCACTCTCTTGATATCACCAATATGCTCATACCATAACATCAACCCAAACTAAGGACAAAACTGTTTGCTCATACTTCAGTCATCACATTACCTCATTTTAATATGCCCTAAAGCTATTATGCAGCCTTATTCCATAAAATGGAAAGTTAACAGAAATATAATAATCTACAAATGAATATTGCATTCCTTTGTTTTGGAATATTTTTCACTTTTACTTCTCTGTTCAAAAATAATCCTGAAGCAGGCATTTGTGCCAAAACAAGGCCATGTCAGGACTTCAAATTTTAAAATTTTTAGAAATGTAACTTTGTTAATTGTTAGTTTTTATATTCCACTTTAAATGTATAATTTCATTGGCAGCAAGTAGATTGTATTGTAATATATGCTATGCTACGAGAAGAGTTTTCAAAGCAATTTCTGCATAAACAGCCTTTTAGAAAATTGCCCACTCTCTATGCAATTAAAAGTACACATGCAAGGTACACTTTCACCTGCAGGAGAAAGCAATCCTGGGGATGGGTTTGAGGTGGGGTTTGCACTTATGTGCAGACTTGAATTTTCAAAAGTATGTGCATAATTTTTCTAGGAAAAACTTTCCCTCACTTATTAACAGGTGTAAATGTGTGTGGGTAGTTTTTCCAGGGATAATTTTCAAAGGGAAAGTACATGCATACTTTTGCTAAATTTTTATTTTTATGTATTTAGCTTTGTAATGATGCATTGGTGCACCTGCTACTAAAATTAAATGTGTGCTTCTGTTAATTAGGGTTTGATATTTGAAGCTTCTCTGGCTGGCAGCTGGAATGTATCCTTAGCCAGAGAAGTGTAATCAGAAACAACAGACTGATTGGGTGGCCCAACTGATCCTTATCTGCTGTTATCTACTAGGTAATTATGTTTGTATGTAAATGTTGAAACTGTTGAAATCCGGAAGTGGATCCTTGGGCCGACCCTTGTTGGGAAGTGGTCGGGAGGCAGACACGCACAGCCGTAGATGGAACTTCGCCTGGAAACCCGTGACGCCCCCAGAGGAGCTGTGAACGCCTGGGTCGCTAGGACTTAGGTGGCTTCACCCTGGAAGTCCGAGGTCCCCCCAGGAGGAGCCCGTAGGGACCCGGACCGCTGGGACTTAGGAGAGGACTGGCGTGGAAGACCCGGACCGGAACTGGAACAGGCGTGAAGGCAGGAGAGAGAGACGTACCGTGAACAAGGCAGGCAGCTGGAGTCTGGAGCGAGAAGGCAATCCGTGGTCAAGGCAGGCAGCAGGAATCAGAAGCGAGAAGACAATCCGTGGTCAAGGCAGGCAGCAGGAATCAGAAGCGAGAAGACAGTCCGGGATCAAGACAGGCACAGGAATCTGAAAACTGGGAAGCTGAAACTGACAAGCAGAAACAGAGGCACCTGGAGCAGCAACTAATCCACCGAAGTGAACTCGTTGCAAGGCAAAATAGGAAGGAGTGAAGGCGACTTAAATTCCCTGCCGGTGCTGACGTCAGAGAAGGGGCGGTTCAGCACATCCGGGTGCTGGACCGTCAAAAGCCGGCCCCTCGTGCGCGCGCGTTCCCCTTCGGGGGCGGAGCCATCTCCCGAGCTCGGCAGCGTCCTCCACGAGGAAGGATCACCGCCATGCGGCCAGGCCGGCCCTGGCTCCCGCGGCTTGCGGCAGACCCCCGGACCCAGCTGAGGAGGTAGGAGCCCGGTCGCTGACGCGGCGACCACGGCGACAACATGTAAAATCAATCCAATAGGAAGTAACGGAATTGCATAGGTGTGGAAGTATTCATTAATAGATTCAGGTCTGAGGACTTCTGGAGGTGAATAAAAAGTACTTTATGTATTTTGATGAATGAGTGTTCATGGGCATGTCTCTAGGTGGAGAGGAAGACAATAATGTTTCCTCTTCCTGTAAGCACGAAATATTATTTTTAAGGTTTAATGAATGTTTTCTTTTTTGCCAAGTGTCTCCCAAGTATCTGTCAACTGTTGTTGTTCAGGTTTTAGTTATTCTCAATAGACAAAAGAATTTTGAGTGAATCAAGCCCAAAACCTTGTTTCTCTTCTGAATTTAGTGTCTCAAAGCCATATCACATCTATAGGATCTCATGCTCAGCATGCAACTGTACAGATGAAGGCTGGTCTGGATAATGAAAAGAGCGCTTACCAAGTTCCAGCGCCATACTAGGCCACTTCCTGGAATTAATTAACAAAATCAAACCTCAACACTCAAACTTCTAACAACTCAAGGTATGACCTCTTGTGAATATTATGTCAGATTACTTGAAAATAACATTGGAGCTAGAGTTTACATAAACCAGTGCCATTTCAAACTGATTTTTTCAATTTCTCCAGTGAAACTTCAATAGACTCTAAAACCGAATCCACTAAACTTACAGTGAGACCCTTCCAGGATAGCAATTTCAATTGATCCCTGCTCAGCACATGCAGCTTCGAAGCAGGAACAACTGATCTATTCAATGAGCTCATTGCAACCAATAAAGGGACTGCATCTGATCAGTAGGTCTTGCCAGCAGGAGAGAGTTGAGGCTCAATGATTGATCTGATATTGGCAGCGATACCACAGAATCTGCTTTTCCTGCCATAGAAAGTATTCCCAATATTTATTTATTTATTTTATTTAAACAATTTTCTATAACGTTGTTTAGTGGCATACCATCACAACGGTTTACAGATAGGCACGTAAATAAGTTTGCTTTGGTTTATAAATTAACTAGTAGGTGCCAATAAATTTTCGGTTACATGATTCAAATAATATATGCTATATGGATCGTGGATTGGAAATTCCATTTATATGATTAATAGAATATCCTTACACGAGATCTACTGTTCTCTCTTAAATTAATACTTAGGCATGAGAAAAAATAATAAAGAAAGGATATCTGCTATTTGGTGACTTTTAACTGGGTGTAGGAGTTCTTTTTCTTGTCCGTTAGTATTACTTACTCACCACTCTCGCTTTGAAAAGCTTTTTTGAAGAGCCATGCTTTTAAACCTTTTTTGAAGAGTTTTAAATCTCTCATTAATATCACATAAGAGCCTAAGAACATATGATTTGCCATTCTGGGCCTGTTTCGAACAGTGGACAGACTAGGTCACAAAACACCTGGCAGGATCCCAAAAAAATAAATAGATTCCATGTTTCTTATCCCAGGGATAAGCAGTGGCTTTCCCCAAGTCCACCTTAATAATGGTTTATGGACTTTTACTCTAGGAACTTGTCCAAACTTTTTTTAAACCCAGCTACACTAACAGCTTTCAGCACATCTTCTGGCAACAAATTCCAGAGCATAATTATGTATTGAATAAAAAAAATGATTTTCTCCTATTTGTTTTAAATGTACTTCTTATTATTTTCATTGCATGTGCCCAGTGTTTGTAGCTTTTGAAAGAGTATACTACCGATTTGTGTTTACCCATTCCGTCCCACTCATTATTTTAAAGACCTCTATCAAATCTCCCCTCAGCTGTCTCATCTCTGAGCTGAAGAGCCCCAATCTCATTAGCCTTTCCTCATAGGGGAATTATTCTATCCCTTTTATCATTTTAGTCACCATTCTCTGCCCTTTTTCTAATTCTGCTGTATCTTTTATAAGATGACCAGAATTGCACACAATACTCAAGATGTGGTGGCACAATGGAGCGAGTCAGAGGCATTATGATTTTATTTGATTTACTCTCCATTCCTTTCCTAATAATTCCTAGCATTCTATTTGCATTCTTCTTCGCTGCAATCACACTGAGCAAAGGATTTCCACATATTATCCATGTTGACACCTAGATCCTTTTCCTGAGTGGTAACTCCTAATGTGGAACCTTGATTGTGTAGCTATAATTTAGATTGCTCTTTCCTAAGTGTATCACTTTGCACTTGTCCACATTAAATTTCATCATACATTTGCATCCCCAAGTCTCCCAGTCTTGCAAGGTCCTTTTGCAATTTCTTATAATCTTCTTGTGATTTAACAACTTTGAATAATTTTATGTCATCTGCAAATATGATCATCTCACTCATTGTTCCCATTTCCAACTCATTTCTAAATATGTTAAAAAGCAGTGGTCCCAGAAGAGATCCCTAGGTACTGCACTATTCATCTTTCTCCACTGAGAAAATTGACCATTTAGCTTTACTCTCTGTTTTCTTTCTTTTTTTTTTTTAATTTTATTTTTAATTGCATTTCATTATTATTACAAACAGAATATTTATAGGGTGGAACCCACCCTAAGGAAATTAAAAGAAAACTAGAAAGCAAATACAGCCAAAATATGGTTGGAGCCTTTACAAGAATAAATACAAGCACAAAAATGTTGTCGTTCCCACATTGCAAATATACATTCCCCCCCTAACAAAATAATAGAAATCAGGTGTGTGTATCCAAGAACAACCTAAGTTGCTCCGGCAAATTAAAGACATATCCGTTATCTTTAAACTTAATGTAGCATTTACACGGATACTTTAAATTGAATTGTGCTCCTTTTTGTAGAACTTCATTTCGCAATTCAATAAACTTCTTTCTACGTAACTGAGTCGAGCGGATAATATCTGGAAATATCTTTATGGGATATCCATAAAAATCACATTTTTGATATTTAAAGTGAGTTCTTAATACTTTATCTCTCTCTATTAGAGAAGAAAATTGTACTAACAAGGTTGCCCTTGTGTCAATTTTCGACTCAAATGATCTCTCCAAAAAATCAGTAAGATTTAAATCCACATTACCTTCCTCCTTTTTTCTCTCAGATGGATGTTGTAGATAATAACAACTTGAAATAACCGCTAGAGAGTCTTCTGAATATTTAAGTACATTTTTTAAATAACTTTTAATCAAATCCACTGATGTCATAAGATGGATTTTAGGGAAATCCAAAAACCTAAGATTTAATCTTCTATTATAGTTTTCTAGCATCTCAATTTTTCCCTCATATTCCTGTGTTGATTTAATTAAATTCACCTGGACTTCATGTATATCCCCCAATTTTTTATCAAATATATCAACCCTTTTCTCTAGTTTACCAATTTTTTCCTGCATATTTGTATCTCTCTTTATAGCATCTTGAACTGTTATCATTAAAGTATTGATGGATTTTTGCATATTGATCATCATAATGCCCAATTCCTCAATAGTACATTTTTGAGGCACTATAACTGAGATGTCCTCAATTCCTGATACTTCCCCCTCTCTCTAAGCTGTTCAGGGTTACCCACATTCCCTTCCGCTAGAACGGGAGAACTAATTCTCAATTTATCTAGACTCTGTAATCCTATCTCAGATAACTTCGACAAATTTATATTTTCACCGGAAGTGTTAACAGAGTCTATTAATATAGATTGATTTTCATCCGGTCTAGCAGAGGGTGGGTCTGGCTTCTCTGGGGCCCCAGGAGTTAAAGATGCCTCTGTGGCCAAATGGATCAGTTCCTGCTCCTGGTCTGATCCATTAGCGGCCCTCTCTGGGGTAGATGTGGTACTTTTCTGGAAACAGTCCACAATTTTGGGCTGAAGCAATTTGTTGGAAACAGATGAAGGCAAAGTCTCTCTTAATTTCGCCTTCCTCTTTGTGTGAGGCATGGCGAAATAAAAAGCCCCAAAACTGAACTGTTCCAGCCGACAACAATAAAACTTTACTTAGCTGATATGCTTCTAGGGTCGTCCTGGTCGCTTGACTCCGTCCAAAACCGTTCAAAGCCGGGCTAAGTCGGGACACGCCGCGCACCCCTTGGCCGCGCACGGCTTAGCCATCGCGCCGGCGTAGGCCGCTTTTTATGCCTACCCGGCTCCTCCTTCTGACGTCACCGCTGTGTAACCCAGATGCAGGGGCTAGCCGCGGACCTCCGGCCTCTCACGGGATGGCTCCCTCCGGCAAACTCAAGGTAAATGAAAAGGGCCGCTCCAGCAGACCCTCAGGAAATCACCAGTTCCCAGGACGGCCTGTTTTCTTTCTTTTAACCAAATCCCAATCCACAGTAGGACACTGCCTCCTATCTCATGACTTTCTAATTTCTGCAGAAGTCTCTCATGAGAGACTTTGTCAAGCACTTTATGGAAACCCAGATACACTATATCAGCTGGCTCACTTTTATCCACATGCCTATTTGCATCTTCAAAAAAATGTAGCAGATTGCTGAGGCAAGACTTACCTTGGCTAAATCCATGCTAGCTTTGTCCCATTAAATGATGGCTATCTATATGTTCAGTTGCTGCCGAAAGTCATCCATGGGGCCCACAATGAGAATTTTTGAGGCATTTTTGGAAGGAAAAATCCCGTATCGTCCCCCTTCTTTTAATCATTAAGAATGCAGTACGGGAATGTTAAAATCAATATACAGATCTGCAAAAGAGTCAGGTAGGATGAATTAGAAAGTTAAATCAACTGCTCACTAGATGCTCCTGGAACTAGAGATTGGGATTTGTTTTCAATGAAATAGGAAATAAAGATGATATTTCCTATTTTCTTGCATTTCAGGAATAACAAAAAATGATAGGAAAAAAACTTGAAAACTTGAGTTGTTTTTTCCTATTGTTTTTTTTTATGGGGGGAGCCAAATAAAAGCACCTTTAAAACAAAATAAAAACCCACCTCAACCCTTCCCCATTTATTATAATATAGAACCCTTCCCACCAGCGGATCTCCCCTCCCTACCCCCAAAAAAATCCCTGGTGGTCTAGCAGGGGACCCGGGAATGACCTTCTGCTCCAGAGCCTGCTGGAGCAGAAGGTCATTCTCAGGTGTTGGTATTGGCAGCTTTTGTCACCTGGAAGGGGCAAAGCACCATTTTGACTAATGGCAACCGGCGGCCCGGGATCAGAAGGTCACTCCAGGGCCCCTGCTAGACCACCAAGGATTTTTTATGAGTCTTGGGAAGGTTGGGAGGGTGGACCGGCTCGCGCAACCTACGCCTGCCCAGAGGCAGGTGCAACTTATAAAATAAAGGTAGAGGGGATTTAGATAGGACTGGAGGGCAGGTTAAATAGGGGAAGGAAGGGGAAGGGAGGGGGGGCCGAAGGAAAGTTCCCTCCGAGGCTGCTCCGATTTCGGAGAGGCCTCGAGGAAACAGGCAAAGCCATCGAGGCTCCGCTAGGGCTCGGCGCGCGCAAGGTGCACTAGTGTGCACCCCCTTGCACGCGCCAACCCCGGATTTTATAACATGCACGCAGCTGCGCGTGCATGTTATAAAATCGGGCGTAGATTTGTGCTCGCTGGGTTGAGCGCACAAATCTACGCCCGTATATAGCTATTAAAATCCGGCCCATACTGTATATAATAAAATGAAAGAACATCACAGAGGAGATAGGAGATGGGGGGGGGGGGGGGGGGATATTATATAGATGTTTAAATACCGGAAAGTATTGAAAATGCACAAGAAACAAACCTTTTCCAATGGAAAGGAAACTGTAGAACTAAGGATCATGATATGAAGCATGCATAAAGAGGCAGACTGCTAGGCCCACCAGGAATTAAGCCTTATCTCCTGCCCTGGTTTATTGCCATAACACTCCTACTCTTTGCACAGTTGCACTTTTACCTTCTCAGGCAGTTTCTGACCTGACCTCTAGGAGGGTCCTCGCCTAAAGGCTTGTCATTTTATGAGCTCCATAGTGGGACCTTCGGACCTTGGGCATTATACTGTTTATTTGTTAGCTTCTCAGTAAGTGATAGCACCATTGCAACATAATTAAGTTGAAGTCATTGTCCTCAGTTAGTCACAATGTTTATCTTCCATTCTGTTGTGATGTGGCCACATACATGACTGGCATTATTCCAGTGATAATCAACTATGATAGAAATGTAGATTTCCTGATATACAGGCATTCACAATTGTTGAAAGAGTTTTGGTGTATCCTCAGAAGTTGCCATTCAACAATAGTGTAAGAAATGCTGATAACTTCATTGGAAAGATTAATGTAGGATACATAAATGCATGATTGGTGAGGGACAAAGATAGAACATAAAAATGACAGCAGAAAAGGACCAAATGGTCCATCCAGTCTGCCCAGTAAGCCTACGGCAGTATCTGCCACTCTATACAAGTCAATCCCATACTTATCAATTTCCTAGACCATAAAAAATCAGGGCACTTGTTGGTTGCTGTCTGAGTCCAATTCCCTGTCACCTCCTGCTGTTGAAGCAGAGAGTAATGTTGGAGCTGCATCAATAGTATGAAGGCTTATTGTTTAAGGGTAGTATCCGCTATAGCAGCAATGAAGTTACCCCCATGCACACTTTTCTTCATTTCCATCCTCTAGCCTTTAGGGCTCCACAGTGTTTATCTTGTGCCCCTTTGAATTCTCTCGCTGGTTTTGTCTTCACCAACTCCTCTGAGAGGGCATTCCAGGCATCCACCACCCTCTCTGTGAAGAAATATTTCCTGACGTTGGTTCTGAGTTATCCTCCCTGGAGTTTCATTTTGTGACCCCTAGTTCTACTGATTTATTTCAAATAGAAGAGGTTTGTTGTTGATTTTGCATCATTAAAACCTTTCAGGTATCTATTTGGTGGACGTTATAGATAGACATAAATTAGATATTTTTTTGATAACTGAATCATGGCATCAAATTTTCCCACGCATAAGGGAAGACGTATTAGACCTTTTATTTTGCCCTGAGGCTTAGCAAAATTGGTAAATCAACTTAAAGCTTAGGTACAAAAACTTAGATTGTAAGCCCTCTGGGGATAGAGAAATACCTACAGTACCTGAATGTAAACCGGTGTGATATCTCAATTGAGATGAATGTCGGTATATAAAAATAATAAATAAATAAATAAATAAAATAAATTTGATATGATTATTATCTTAATCTATTCAGTATGGGGCAAATTTTAAAAGGGTTATGCGCGTAACCCTTAACCCCCCCCCCCCCCCCCCGCGTGTGCTGAGCTATTTTGCATAGGCTCGGCGGCACGCACAAGCCCCGGGATGCGCGTATGTCCCGGGGCTTGCAAAAAGGGGAGGGGCGTGGGTGGTCCGGGGGCATGGTGGGGCGGGGCCTGAGCCTCCAGGCACAGCAGCCATTTGTCGCTGTGCCCGGGATCACGGGCCGGCCGTCGGCCAACACGCGTAAGTTACGCCAGCAACTTCTTCAACAAAGTTAGGGGGGGGTTCTAGGTAGGGCTGGGGGATGGGTCAGGTAGGGGAAGGGAGGGGAAGGTACGGGGGGGGGGGGGGGGCGGAAGGAAAGTTCCCTCCAAGGCCACTTTGATTTCGGAGCGGCCTCGGAGGTAACGGAGGCAGGCTGCATGGCTCGGCACACACAAGTTGCACAATTGTGCACCCCCTTGCACGCGCCGACCCTGGATTTTAAAACATGCATGCGGCTGCGTGCGCATTTTATAAAATCGGGCGTAGATTTGTTCGCGCAGGGTTGTGCGAACAAATCTGCGCCCATGTGCAGGTTTTAAAATCTGCCCCAAAACGTCTTCAAATTGGACGTATAGTCACTGTCAGGCAGAAGAAGTTAGTTTGACCACAAGTAGAGGTAGCCAGGTTTATGCAAGAGTGGCAGTCACCTACTGTTTCTGAGAGGTGGGAGGGCATCACAGTTGAGGAAGTTGTGGAAAGGTCTCTCCCAGTCTGCTCCAATTAAGGAGCAGACTGGGAGAGACTGGGAGAGACTGGGAGCAGACTGGGAGAGACTTTAAAAGAGTCTTCTTTTAAAGTTATTTCAACAATTGTAAACAAATCCTTGCATGAAGGGGTAGTACCTGAATGTCTTAAATTAGCAGCTGTGAGGTTTGTTCAGAACAGTAGCCTCCCAAAAGAAGATGTCACAATTTTTCGTCATCTCAAACTTCAGACACTGGCTAAGATTCTTGAGAAATGTGTTTTATTACAGTTGGAAGAGTATCTGGATGAAAATATTATTTTGGATGACCATCAATTTGGTTTCTGAAAGAGTCATAACACAGAATTGTTGTTGGTATCTCTTTTGGATGATTTGTATCATAGATTTGAGCAAGGTGGAGCTGGCATATTGATACAGCTTGATGTGTCTGCGGCTCTCAATATTATTAGTCATGATCTGTTGATTCCTCATGTGTCAGTTTGCAATAAAGAGTGTGGTATTTATTTTTTTAGTTATTTTATAAACCATCGTTCCAAGTGAAGATCACAACAGTTTACAAAAGTAACATTTGTCCTTTAGGTCATTTCATTATGGTATAACACACATTGGTCTAACACACTTTAGTAAGATACAATTTGGTATTACATATACTTTGATAGGATACCTATGCTGGTATGCCAGGTACATCGGAGGAACTCAATAGGGTCATATAAATCAAGGGTGATGTTCTTATATGTCTCAACTGAGGAAGGGGGAAATAGGTTAGTAGGATAGGGAATCTGTTTAGTAATTTACATGATTGTAGGGGAGTTTCATGAGCTACATTGTTCTCTCATTACTTGGTATTGTTTTCTTGTTCACGTTATTGTTAATGCTGCATTCAGATAGCATTCAAGTTAAGTTATAAGTTCTTGTTGACACAGCATACTGTTAGTATTTAAGTTAGATTACAAGCGTTTTTAAAAAGTCAAGTTTTTAGTTCACGTTTGAATGTCTTTCCTTCTGGGATCAATCGTATTGTCTCTGGAAGTGAGTTCCACAGTTTAGGGCTTGCTATGGAGAACACTCAGTCTCTTATCTGCAACAATTCTCAGTTCTTTTCAATATCTTTTTGTCCCCCATTGGTTTATTCTCAAAGAATTGGGAGTGATACATTATATTTATATAGATTATATTCAACTGTATATTCAATGGTATTTTTCCACAGTTGTTTTTTCATCAGTATCTGTCAGCTGTAAGGGATTGGCTTGCTGTAAATAGGCTAGTTATAAATATTTCTAAAATATGGTTGTTCTGGGCTGGCAAGACCTTCCTGCATGCTGTTGTTCTGTTTTTGACTTCTGAGTGGAGTTCCCATTTTAAATGAAGTAAGAAACTTGGAGGCCTTTTTCAATTCACAATAGTCAATGAAACCATATGTACAGCTAGTGGCAAAAACTACATTTTATAAGTTCAAATTGTCCAGGCTGTTGAAAACACTACATGCACACGTGTTTAGAATAGTATTACAATCATTGGTCCTGGGTCATTTAGACTACTGTAACAGTCTGTGAATAGGCCTTCCAGGAAAGATCTTATGGGATAGATATTCAAATGCTACTTAGCCGGATAATTAGGACTTATCCAACTAAGTGGCAGCCACTGAATATCCAGCTATGTTCAGTGGCCGTTATTTAGCAGGATAAGTATTTATCCGATTAAATAGCTAGCCGGATATCTTGGGGGTGGGCAATGGGCGGATCAAGGCAGGCCAACTTATCCAGTTAGCATAACCGGGTAAGTGGCTATATTCAGCCTTATCTGGTTAAGTTAACCAAATAAGTTAGACCAGCTCAATAGCAGGTCTAACGTTATCTGGATATAACTTATCCAGTTAATTAGAATTTATCTGGTTATATTTAGCAGCTTAGCCATGCTGCTGAATATCTATTTTAAGTTAACTGGATAATTAATATCTGGACAACTTAAATAACTGGATATCTTTGAATATTGGGGCCATGTTTTATAGTTGGTTCAACATGCTGCTGCATAGTTATTAAGTGGCTGTTTGATGGGAGGAGTAGCCTAGTAGTTAGAACAGCAGGCTATGAGCCAAGGAAGCCAGCATTCAAATCCCACTGCTGCTTCTTGTGACCTTAGTCAAGTCACTTCACCCTCCATCACCTCAAGTACAAACTTACCCCTAGATGCATCAACTCACAGTAAATAAAAAAGGATTTATGGCACATTAACTTCTTACACTAAACAGATGGGCATAGCTAGGGAAATTTCCAAACTACTGCATTTCACAATATATTTTTGCATCACGTACCGGTTTGTTTGGCATGCTATGTTGGACACATCTCATGAAATGTTGACACATCTCGTGCCAGGTTACGCATTGTGCAATATTGTTTTTGTTTATATAGCCAACTTCCTGCTGCTGCTTCTTTGAGGGTATGTCAGGATATGGAGAGAGAGGAGAGTTGGAGAGAGCTGGTTGGAGTTTAGTTGGAGATTTGGAGGATTGTTTTATTGATTACCTGAGTGAGTTGTTCTGTTATTGTTATCATAAGTTTAGCTTTACTTTGTCTATTATGTTTATCTGTATGTGAAAGAAGAGTGTTAGTTTTTGTGTATTTGTCTTGTTTGTCTGTCTGTCCCTTTCTGTTGAGGAGAGGAGAGGAAAGGAGTGGGAGAGGAGAAGAGGGAAGTAGGAGAGGATGGAGCATGAAAGATATGGGGAAAGGGAGGGGAGGTGTGAGGAGAGGAGGAGGAGGAGGAAGCAAGAGGAAGAGAGCAGGAGTGGTAGGGGCAGAGTGGTAAGTGACAGTGGAGGAGAAGCAGAAGTAGGAGTAGAGACAGGAAGGAAGGAAGGAATAAGAGGAGGAGGAGGGGGAGGAGAGAGGGCCTAGGCAGGCAAGTATGGAGGGTAAGGCACAGCAGAGATAACTGAGGGTTGGGCAGTTATCAGGGAAGGTGCAGTGGGGTAAGGAAGGGCAGGGAGTGGGGAGTAGGAGTGAGAATTCAGGAAGTGACACCACCTCCCCGGAAGTGGAAATGAAAACCCAATCCTCAAGCAGCCAGGAAGCACCTTGTGCATGACTCCATGCACACAAATTCAGCGTGGAGGACAATGAGATGGCCATCGCTGGTGTCCTAGACAACTAAACATGCTGTTTGAGAACCAAGCTGCAAAGACCTTCAGGGCTGCCAAGGGTCAGATATGGAGGACCATTGTGCAGGCCTTATTTCGATGCAGTGGGATCAAAAGGAGTGAATAGCAGGTGACCCACCGCTACAGGAATATTAAGGCCCATCTGAAGGCGAAGGTGACCAGCAGAAACAAGTACATGCAGGTGTGTGGAGGAGGAGCCCCTTGTCCCATTGTCCTTACTTCCATGGAGGAGCAACTCATACAGCAGCTGGGACTGGATGTCTTTGAGGGTATGGATGAGGTCCTGGACACAATGCGAGCCAGGGCTGGTAAATAAATGCCACCTGTAAACATGAAGTATGCTACAGATGTACACACCTTTTTGCATTGGTTGCTCACATTGAATGTTGCAATCAAAGTGAACATCTTATGCAAAACATGTGCACTTGTCAGCTTTCATACTTATGTCTTCTTCTTTGATTCTGCAGCTGCCACCCAGGCTGTCCCTAGTCTCAATCATGCAGCCCCAGGTCCCAGTAGTGAAACCCCAGGTCCCAGCAGTCCAGCCCCAGGTCTCAGCAGCCCCTTTCAGCTGGATGCAAATCATATGTGAAAAAGCATATTTTGAAGGGAAGAATTCCTGAAAAGGAAATGGGAACGCGGGTAGCGGACCCATCTCTGGTGATTTCGTGTACCCTTGGGCCACGACACAGCCGCAGAGGGGCTCCAGCAAGCGCCGAGGCAAGTGAAGAGTGTCCAAGTGTAGGCTGGTGTTGCTGGAACCTTGGCCACAGCCAAACCTGTATGCAGCAGAGAGACCCAAACAACACAATGTTGGTCTTGAGAGTGGTCCTCCGACTACTCGATAGCCCTATCAGACCTGCCGCATGGGAGTAGCGACTGTGACAGGATGGACAGTGGTTGAAGGACGAAGACATCAATGAAGACGAAGACTTGAAGTGAGACGAGACTCTGGATGAGTGGAGTGGAACGACACTCTAGATACATGGAGTGAGACAAGACTCTGAACACGTAGAGAGAAAGGAGATTCTGGATACGTGGAGTGAAGTGAGACTCTGGACATAGAAAAAGAAACTCTGGAAGGCCATGAGTTGCTTGAAGAGTACTGAGTCGGTACGGCACATCACGCGCCCTACACAACTTAGCCGGACTGGTCCCGGACCACGCAGGTGGCGTGCCCTACACAGCCAGGTAGGCTGGTCATGGATCACGCTAGTGCAGGGATGGGCAATTCCAGTCCTCGAGGGCCACAAACCTGTCGAGGTTTTAGGATATCCTAATGAATATGCATGACATAGATTTGCATACAACTGAGGCAGAGTGCATGCAAATCTCTCTCTTGGGGGGGCCTCCTGACCCCCCCAAGCTGGCCAAAAGTGCCTTTTGGGCCCAACGAGGGTCCCGGAGCGGACCCGAGGGGAATCACGTGACGCCGTGTCACTCCGACGTGACGCCAACATCACGTGCTCCTTGCAAAGGAGTTCAGAAATGGCGTCCTGACCCCGCTGAACCACCAGGGAGTTTTGGTAAGTCTTTGGGGGGGGGGGGGGATTAAGGCGGGTGAGGGGTTTAAATTTTTATTTGCACATATGGACATAGACTCAACTTATGGAATTCTCCATATGTCCATATTGACCGCAAATGACCCCCCCTTTCGACTTATGGACTTATGAACTTAAACTTTTGGTCTGCACATCCCTACTGAGGTCCATAAAAAAAAAAAAAACATTTAAAAGGAGAACTCAAAAGGTATCCCTCTAAATGGCTCATGTGGCATATTCAGCTAGTTATCTCAGCTACATTATAGCCACATAAGTAGTTTGTGGCTAGAGTTTACCCCTCCCCCCCCCCCATCACACTTTCCCCCCAGTACCTTAAGTGGGCTTATTTGTTTAGGTACTGGGTGGGTGGGTGGGTAGGTAGGAAAGCGACAGGTGCCAGGAAGGAGGATGTGGTGGTTTGGGGGAAACAGTAGATGATTTCTACTTGTAATCTTTAGCAGGGATGGAGGGAAGGGGAAGGGCCAGTCCCTGCATGGCTCTGTCAACTTTTCATGTTCATATGAAAAAGGCTTGTGGGAAGGGTCTGGGGCAGCGGATCGAGGAAACTTTGGGGGTAGGGCCAGGAGACCTGCAAAGACCACCATTTTATGTAATGTTTTTTTGTAAGGCGTGCTACTTACCTTCATATCTGTAGAAGATAGCCTGGTAAGTAGACAGTGAATCGGCCTCACAAAACCAGATCAGTTTAGACAAATTCAGCGATATTTACATGTTTCCCGGTTAGGCCTGCAGTTACGCAGCTATATGTAGCTGCATAAGATTATGGTGATTAGGTAATGCAGCATATTTATGCTGCTGAATATACTGGACAGGTTCTGCCACTAACTATAGCCGGATAACTTGCCCACTACTCAGCCTAATGAATATGGACCTCAGTGTACTTGCAGCCTCCTATAATACAGGGTCATGCAGGAAAATCAGTGTGACAACAGAGAAGTCAAGGAGCTGTGGAGTAGAGAGAGAACACACTGCCTATGAGCAGAAAGTGATGAGGCCTGCTGTTGCTTGTGACCAGGGGACATCCTCATACTTCCTACCACCCCTGCACTGCCTTTGGCTGTTGATAAGTAGATTATTTGCAAAGTATCATTCATCAGTGTGTTGTTACTATCCCTTATGGTCATAGATTAGTGAAATACTTGCTTCCACTACCTTTTAATAGTGGAAGCAAGGCTGAAAATACAAAGGCAGGCTGGTCAAGGCTGAAGTGATGAAGGCAAGCTGGAGAGATTAAGGTAAGGCTGAAGACATGAAGACAAGGCTGGGAAAGGCTGAAGATATGGAGGCAAGGCTGGATGAGACCAAGGCAAGGCTGAAGACATGGAGGCAAAGCTAAAGACACAGAGGAGCAAACAGACAACCCATTTCTGAGGCAAAGAGAAAGCATCCGATGAGCCCATTTATAGGAAAGCTGGGGGTGATGTCATCCAAGGGCACCACAGTCTTTTCCCAGTGGGTTTCCTTCAAAGGTCCTGAGTTTGGGTGCGTATGCACCTAGGAGAGGGGGCCAGAAGCAGTGGTCCTAGTGGTGTCCTGCTGCATGGCGACGCCCCATTGCGGTGAGGCCTGGCTGGTATTGAGTTGAGTGATGCAGCTTGTGGTGCCTACCCACAAGTCTCCAAATGCAACAGTGAGACAGCAGAATGGAAGTACCAGCAGGATGAAATGAGATGAGATAAGACAGCAGCAGCAGCAGCAGGATGAGATGAGACACAAACAGCAGGATGAGATGAGATGACACAACAGCATGAACATGATTGGACATAGCAGCATGGAGGCAAAAGTATATGCAGAACATAGATTAGGGCATAAAAGGTAACTGGAACACTATGCTGGCACATATAGAACTATCCAAATCAGCAGCATTGCACGGGAACTCTGTAGCCAGGACAGGCCCAGCAGTCTTTCCTCTAGCTGGCACAGGAAATCTGTATTTAGAGCAAAGAGAGAATCCCTCCCAATTAAATCTGATATATTTGTTTTTTTAAACTAGTTATACAAAATTTCAAAAATCACTTTGATACACATTTTTTTTAAACTTTTCTTTATTGAAAGTGTTTTGTTTAATATGTACACAATTTACATTTCCCAAACGTAGACAACAATATTAAACTCCCCCTCCCCCCCAGCAGAGACCCACACAAACAGCCCGATCCAGTAAAGTCCGTGGGAGAGCGGACTAACGCCCGCTCTCCCGGCGCGCGTACCGGCCCCTCGCCGGTGCGAGCGATCCAGTATTTAAATTAGGCGACGCGGTGCAAACGAGGAAAAGGAGGCGCTAGGGACACTAGCGCGTCCCTAGCGCCTACTTTTTGTCAGGAGCGGCGGCTGTCAGCGGGTTTGACAGCCGACGCTCAATTTTGCCGGCGTCGGTTCTCGAGCCCGCTGACAGCCACGGGCTCGGAAAGCGGACGCCGGCAAAATTGAGCATCCGGTTTTCGGCCCGACAGCCGCGGGCCGAATTCAAATTTTTTTTTTTTTTTTTTTTTTACTTTTTTTTTCTTTTGGGGACCTCCGACTTAATATCGCTATGATATTAAGTCGGAGGGTGCACAGAAAAGCAGTTTTTACTGCTTTTCTGTGCACTTCCCTGGCGCCGGAAGAAATTAGCGCCGACCTTTGGGCGGCGCTAATTTCTTAGAGTAAAATGTGCGGCTTGGCTGCACATTTTACTTACTGGATCGCTCGGGAATACCTAATAGGGCCATCAACATGCATTTGCATGTTGAGGGCGCTATTAGGTGCCGCGGGTGGGCCGCGTGTTTTCCTCCCCTTACTGAATAAGGGGTAAGGGAAAACACGCGTCCAGAGCAGGGTGACAGTGCGCTCCGACGGAGCACACTTTACTGGATCGACCTGATTGACAGTAACTGAGACACAAACACCCAATAACCAGTCCCTCTAAAAACATAGCAAGCCAGAAAGGCCACAGGCAGACAGGCACAGTGACTTGCACATACCACACATACAGACCAATGCAGAGATGTGGTGTCAACTCAAGGCACAGGCGGAACAGCTTTTGAACCATCATATTGTGAACTGATTCTTAACTGCTGCTGCAGCAAGCAGTTTCTCCCATATAAAAAACAACTGTCTGTAAAATATGCTCATTTTTTCACCTTACCTCTGGACTCCTCTCCCAGGGAATGCTGGGAGCAGTATGCAGATGAGCCTTCCAGTCCTCTTCTACTGCAAAGGGTACAGGGCCTCTGGAAGCTGGGGCCATGGAATTCAATCCCTTGATCGCTTGTGGTGACCTCTGGACTCCTCTCCCGGGGATGCTGGGAGCAGTATGCAGATGAACTTCCCGGTCCTCTTCTACTGCTGGCTGTGTCCCATTAAACCAAATCTATCTAAATGTTTTGTGATTTTCCTGGCACTAAAGTCAGGCTTACTGCTATATAGTTTCCCAGATCACCTCTGGATCCCTTTTTAAATACATTGGCCACCTTCCAGTCTTCAGGTTCAACAGATGATTTAATGATAGGTTACAAATTAATTCTAATAGGTCTCAAATTTCATTTTTGAGTTATTTCAGAACCCAAGGGTAATTACCATCCAGTCCACATGATATACTATTCTTCAGTTTGTCAACCTGGTCTACTTCATCCAGGTTCACCATGATTTGGTTCAGCACATCTGACCTTAAAAACTGTCTCTGGAACAGGTATCTCCCCAACATCCTCTTCAATAAACACCGAAGCAAAGTATTTGTTTAGTCTTTCCACAATGGTCTTATCTTCCCTAAGTGCCCTTTTAACCTGTTACACACTCTTAACCTTTGTAGTGGCACCTGTCAGTTTTTTTCTAACTATTTTTCTCATTTTATCAAAGTTTCCCATTTGAAGTTTTAGTGCTAGAGCCATGAATTTACTTACTGTCTCCCTTCCAGTCATTAATACAAATTTGATCATGTTATGATCACGGTTGCCAAGCAGACCCATAACCGTTATCTCTCACCAAGTCCTTCACTCTACTGAGAATTAGATCTAAAATTGCTCCCTCTCTCGTCGGTTCCTGAGCCAATTGCTCCACAAAACTGTCATTTATTCCATCCAGGAACTTTATCTCTCTAGCATGTCCTGATGTTATACTTACCCAGTCAATATTGGGGTAATTGAAATCTGACATCCTATATATCGGAAAAACTAAGCGTCTTTTACAAACTCGCATGATTGAACATCGCTCCAATATTAAACATGTTTGGGTTGATGAACCCCTGGTATCACACTGTATTCAGTCTGGACATCGATTTGAAGATCTTTCATTTTGTGCCATTGATCATATACCAGAGCATTGGCGAGGGGGTAATTGGGAATTACTATTGTTGAGATCAGAACAACGCTGGATTTACAGACTGAAGCCCATTATTCCGAATGGACTGATTTGGATTTGCATGTTTTTCTGGGATAACTAAGCTTTTTTTCCTTTTTTCTTCTTTTTTTGTTTTTTTGATGACTTTTTGATGTTCTCTACTAATGGTTTCTTATTTACATATTAAATTTTGTTTATATTATCATTTGATTTAGAAATATTTACAATGTAGGCTGGTCCACTACTTATGATTTGCATTTCAGTGACGTCAAAGTGTTTACATCATCCGTCAGCTGGGTATTTAAGGAGACGTTGACTTCGGCTTCGGTTCCTCCGTTCCTGTGAAGAGATGGCTGAGACGCTGAGTCCATTTTGAGATGATAGCCTTGGTAGAAAGATAAGTACTTTTGCCCTTTGTTGTTAATATCACAGTATTTTAAAAGACTTTTCGAATTTCGATATTGCTTTTAGGCAAAAACTGTTTCTTTAGCGGATTTTCGCATGCCCCTGATGAAGCATTTCTGCAAAACACCGGCCATTAGAGATGTGAATCAGAACTGGAATTGGTTCCGATTCTGGTTCCGATTCACATGTGGGGTTTTTTTCATCAGGCCCAATTGCGGTTTTGTTTATGGGCTGCGCCCGAGCCGATAAACAAAAAACCCACCCTGACCCTTTAAAACTAATCCCTTTGCTTTCCCCACCCTTCCGACCCCCCAAAAACATTTTACAGGTACCTGGTGGTCCAATGGGGGTCCCGGGAGTGATCTTCCACTCTCGGGCATTCGGCTGCCACTAATAAAAATGGCGCCGATGACCTTTGCCCTTACCATGTGACAGAGTATCCATGCCATTGGCCGGCCCCTGTCACATGGAGGGAGCACTGGATGGCCGGTGCCATCTTTAAAAATGGTGCAGGCCATCCAGTGCTCCTACCATGTGACAGGGGCTGGCCAATGGCACGGATACCCTGTCACATGGTAAGGGCAAAGGGCCATCGGCGCATTTTGATTAGTGGCAGTCGATGGCCCGGGAGCGGGAAATTGCTCCCGGGACCCCCACTGGACCACCAGGTACCTGTAAAATGTTTTTTGGGGGGTCAGGAGGGTGGGGGAAGCAAAGGGATTAATTTTAAAGGGTCGGGGTGGGTTTAGGGTTATTTTTGTGTGCTGTTTTTCCCGCCCTCCCCCAAAATGATAAGAGAACCCCCACGAACAATATCGTGGGGTTTTGCTATCGTTTCAGGGGAGCCCCCGATTTCAGACGATTTTGAAAATATTGACAATATTTTCAATTGTCCGAAGCCGGATTCACATCGCTACCGGTCATGTTGGGCTGCTCTATAGTAAACGTTTAAGGGATTGCTGCTTGAACCTACTCTGCGGACTGGGGATAAAAATCAAAAATTTAAAAATTTGAAAAAACAATTTTTCTTAAAAGTATTTTTGAATGAGTTTAATTAAAGTGATTTTTCTGAAGGTGGATGATTAGAAGACCAGTTGGTTTCTTTTGAAACGTACAATATCAGGCTTGCTCTCACCTTCACCTAGGCTTTTTTGAGATATATTTTGTAGTTCCCATTCTTTTTGATTTGGTAATTAAAATCTTCCATTATTACTGCACTACCAATTTGGTTAGCTTCCCTAATTTCTTTTAGCATTTCACTGTCCATCTCATCATTTTAGCCAGTATACTCTTATTGCTACACTCTTCCCCAACACACAAGGGATTTCTCTCCATAAAGATTCAATTGTGCATTTAGTCTCTTGCAGGATCTTTATCCTGCTGGACTTTATGCCTTCCTGGACATAAAGCACCACCCACCACCAAGTTGCTCATCTCTATCATGTGTACCCTGGAATAACACTATCCCATTGGTTATCCTCCTTCCACCATGTCTCTGAAATGCCAATTAAGTCTATGTCATCATTCACTGCTATACATTCTAACTCTCCCATCTTACTTCTTAGACTTCTAGCATTAGCATACAAACATTTCAAAGTGTGTTTTTTGTTCATATTAACATTTTACTTTTCAGTTGACAGGGATAAATTGGAATCTTTTAGTTCAGGTGATCCTTTAATTATAGGTACATGGGCTAATTTTCTTATTATTGGAAGCTCTCTGTTGGGATGCTCTAACTCTAATGCTTCATTAGTGCCCTTCGAAGATAGCTCCCTCCAAACCATGGGCTTTTAGTTTAAAAGCTGTTCTATCTCCTTTTTAAATGTTAGCACCAGCAGCCTGGTTCCACCTGGTTAAGATGGAGCCCATCCCTTAGAAAAAGACTCCCACTTCCCAAAAAGGTTCCCCAGTTCCTCACAAAACTGAATCCCTTTTCCTTGCACCATTGTCTCATCCATGCATTGAGACTCCAGAACTCTGCCTGCCTCAGGGGATCTGCACATGGAATTGGGAGCATTTCAGAGAATGCCATCCTAGAAGTTCTAGAGTTCAGATTTCTTCCTAAGATCCTAAATTTGGCTTCCCATTTCCCTATGTTGTTGGTGCCATATGTACCACCACAACTGGCTCCTCTCCAGCACTGTCTAAAATCCTATCTAGGTGGCGCATGAGGTCCATCACCTTCACACCAGGTAGGCATGTTACCAGGCAATCCTCATGTAAACCAGCCACCCAGCTGTCTACAGTCCTAATAATTGAATCACCAATTATGACAGCTGACCTAACCCTTCCCTCCTGGGTAGTAACCCTGGGAGACACATTATCAGTGCAAGAGGACAATGCATCACCTGGAGAGCATATCCTTGCTAAAGTATCATTTCCTGCTGCACCAAGTTGATTATTGCTGACCAGGAGACCTTCCTTCTCCAAGGCAGCACCAAGGCTGTCAGACTGGAGATAGGACTTGGCTACTATGTCCCTGAAGGTCTCATCTATATACATCTCTGTCTCAACTCCTCCAGGTCTGCTGCTCTAGCCTCCAGGGATCACACTTTTCTCTGAGAGACAGGAGCTCTTTGCACCAGATGCACACATACAACCTCTCACCGGCAGATAAAAAAATCATACATGTGACATTCAATGCAAAAAACTGGAAAGCCCCCCTCTTGCTGTAGAACTGCTGTATTCATCTTAATTTCATTCAGTTCTTTGTTAAGTTTAGGTTTCTATGGAAGCAGAAATGCATACAATTAGGGTCCTTTAAATTTATTAGTGTATTCACTATTTAACTTGTTGTGACTTACAAGGGGATGATTAAATTTGTAATAATGCAATCCTGAGTTTAAGTTAAAAGGCTAATTGGAGGAGAAGTCCATTAATGGCTATTAATCAATTATACTTAGGGAATAGCCACTGCTATTAATTGCACCAGTAGCATGGGTTCTTCTTAGTGTTTGGGTAATTGCCAGGTTCTTGTGGCCTGGTTTCTGGCCTCTGTTGGAAACAGGATGCTAGGCTTGATAGACCCTTGGTCTGTCCCAGCATGGCAATTTCTTATGTTCTTATGTTCTTAAATATATTTATATATTTTTAATATGAAAGTGTCAACTGCCTATAAATCAAAGGATGAGCTATTAGTGGGTGGGAGGGAGGAAAAGACAAACACATAAACTCCTGGTTTTTGCCTGCCTTCTAACTAGCTATTGAATACAAACACACAAACTCCTGGTTTTTGCCTGCCTTCTGACTAGCTATTTAATACAAACACACAAACTTCTGGCTTTTAAGAACATAAGAACATAAGAAATTGCCATGCTGGGTCAGACCAAGGGTCCATCAAGCCCAGCATCCTGTTTCCAACAGAGGCCAAAACCAGGCCACAAGAACCTGGCAATTACCCAAACACTAAGAAGATCCCATGCTACTGATGCAATTAATAGCAGTGGCTATTCCCTAAGTAAAATTGATTAATAGCCATTAATGGACTTCTCCTCCAAGAACTTATCCAAACCTTTTTTGAACCGAGCTACACTAACTGCACTAACCACATCCTCTGGCAACAAATTCCAGAGCTGTATTGTGCGTCAGGCTTTTGCCTGACTTCTGACTAGCTTTTAATATACACACATAAACACACTCAAGATTATACCCCAATAGTTTACTTCTCCCCAAAACTTTTAAATTCTAAAACTTCCCCAAGCTGTACTACTTTTCAGCCACCAGCAAGATGATCCTCTCCTCTCAGTGCTCCCACTGGATTGCAAAAGCATGCCTATAAGTGCAAACCCCTCCCCAACCCTGTCTCCTGGGAATGCCTCCACTCAATCTAAGTTAACTTATGTATATATAGGACATGCACTAATAAGTTTAACTGCATATTGGGCAGGCAATTTTTTAAAAGCACCATTTTATCCACAGAAATGCCTTTGAAAATGACCTTCCTATTATTTAAATATCCAATTTAACTGTGAGTTCTCAGGGGCTTCTCCTATAAGATAATGATTGCTGGGCTGACCTAATGTCCTTGTGGCAATGCTAAGCACTACAGTAGAAATGTACTTTATTAAATGCAATACCATGTTACTGAGGCCAACTCACTATGAAAAATTGTTCAAGATCTATAATAAGAAATTTCAACATTCCTTTTTAGCTAAAACAATGGAGACAGTCATGGCTACAATACTATAACTTCTAAATAAAATTTGGTTAAGGTGATTTTCTTTTTTTTTTTTTAAGCAAAGTAGGATTGTGAGTATGATGTAATTACTCTCAAGAGGAAAGAGTTTATCCAGAGATATAAACTGATCAGCCATTTCGGAGACTGGAAAATAAATGTATTCATTTCATTGTGCTTCATAATTGGCTACAGATGCACAATGGGAGTTTCTACATCGTCCCCTGGATTACCATATGGCATATACAGA
Organism: Rhinatrema bivittatum; assembly: GCF_901001135.1. NCBI lineage: Eukaryota > Metazoa > Chordata > Amphibia > Gymnophiona > Rhinatrematidae > Rhinatrema > Rhinatrema bivittatum. The sequence continues at coordinate 229,659,194 of NC_042615.1, read as the reverse complement.
TAACTGCTAGGAAATTAGAAAGTTGAGCTCAATAGACCTCTGTTCTTTTTTTCAACCTAATGATGTAACTGTGTAGTGTAAGTACCTACTGTACAAGCATTTATGAACTCATACAATATGCTGACAATCTTCCTCTTTCAATATATTTCACAGTACCATCATGCACTTGTATAGCTTTTCCCTTGAAATATTATATGAATCAGAATCTGGGATACAAACCGAAATGAAAAGGGAGCTTGTCAATGTAGCTTTATAGTTTATTCATAGGCCTGTGATATCTCAACAAGATTCAAATGCTTCTATTTAAAGAGCACATGGATAAAGTCATTAAGTGTGTTTGTTTGAGTAAGTACTTGAAGAATATGAAACCATGACCCCAGAAAGCATATGGCACATTGACTCATAAACTCCCTGGTGATGTAGCTCGAGCTGTTTGTCATCACATGGAAGGTAGCAAATAAATCTTAAAGTCCTAATTCTGCATAATTCATAGGTCAGCAAAAAAATAATAAGCAAGAACAAATCTCAGCTGGCCAAATACAAAATGCCGGATCAGGTCCAAATATATTTTTCTTTTTTCTTTTTGTAGTATAAGGATAAATGCTGTGAGCAGTATATCGCTAGGTATTTGTTCATTTATTCAGCTTTAAAATGTTGCTGATTTGAGACTTATTGGTCATTACCTATTACCAAGAGTGGAGAGACTAAAATGCGGCTTAAGATTTGATACCACTTGGTTAGCCTGTGTGCTATTAATTTTGCGTCCTTATCAGTTGTTAATGCAAAGAGTTGAGATGGTTCACCCAGGTCCAAACCCTACAGCATGTCCACAAACAATGTGTACCCTTGTGAAAAACACTGAGTGTTGTAAGACCCATTTAAAAAAAGTACTTCCCATTCAATCAGTATCCTGTTTCAAAAGCAATCCCTGAACATTTTAGTTCACATTTTTCTTTTCCAGTTGCATGATTTGTTTGGTAAGTTCACATTTTCTTAAATGTTCAAACTAATGAAATACATGATGCAAAAATAGTATTGGAATTATAGAAAGTATAGAATAGCTGAAGAGAATCCTTATTAAGGAAGTAAGGGTAAAAACGGAGATTGGGTACAGCCTGTGATTCTGCAACAGGAAGAGAAAAATGAGATTACCTGGACCTTGCAGTATGTCTGTGTATGATGTCATATTTTCTAGGGTCAGTATTCAATGGTTTGCTCAGTTAATTTTGGTACATAGCCAACAAAACATAGGCTTTTAAATTCCCTGTGATATGACCGCCTCCAAGTTATCTGGTTAATTACTTAGCAAGATAAAACTTATTTGGATAGTGTGGAGATGGTCTGGTGGCATTCCAGGCTGGAGTTCATTTAGCCAGCTAATGTTCAGAGTTAGCTGGATAACTTATCCAATTAAGGGCCTAATTTACTAAGGCTTTTCTCCTGTTCTGTGTCTACTGGAAAAATACTTAGTAAATGAGACCTTAAGTTAGGTCAGGCTGGAGAGGAGTCCTAGAGGTAGCCAGATAGGTTTTAGAACCCTAAATTTATGTGAATTTTCAACTGAAAACTTAGGCTTACGTTTGGTTGAAAATAGGGACCTAACAAAGGGTCATTCATCAAAATGTGTTATGGTGTTAAGCATGAGATAACGCATTAACACATGCATTAACGCCATAACGTATGTGACAAAAACATTACCTCTTGGTGTGAATGCTAATTTTTGGGAGGGGTTGGATCAGGGAGGAGTTTGGGCAGGATTTAGTAAAATGTGGGGCAACATCACACTGTGTGATAACATAATGCTTGCTATCAACACTGGAAATAACTACACCTTTTTTCCTAGTATTAAGCTGTGTGATAAGCCTGAAATGGACATAATGCAATTTGTGATACATTTTTTGGATTGCATTTTGGTCATGGGTGGGGGGAGAGATAGAGCCTTTGGGGAGGGTCTCACAGTGTACAACTATTTATATCTCCATAGGAGACCATCTAATAAGCCGAGGTGAGGTGTTGGTGGTGGTTTAGGATTTAGGGTCCATTTTCTCATGTACGAACTGCACAGTACACCTTGGTGAAGATTTCACGTCATTTGGAGTGAGGAAAGTCTCACAAAGATTAAATTTTGTACTATGTTCTCTCACTCTAGCTTGATAGTAACCTGTTATAGAGTCCATCAAGCTAGGTAAGAAAACATATTAGAAATTTGATCTTTGTGAGACTTTCCTCACTCCAAATGACGTGAAATCTTCACCAAGGTGTACTGTGCTATTCATACGTCTCACTCTACATGAGAAACTGGACCCTAAACTCTAAACCACAACCAACACCTCACCTCGACCTATTAGATGGCTCTTCTATAGAGATATAAATAATTGACTAATAGGCAGGCCTTGTACATAGTCTCTCTCTAGGAGTTAGGGACCTAAATTTAGAAGCTCAGCTTTTTTTTTAATATCAGCCTCTTAGGAGCTTAAAAATTAGGGTGCTAAATTTAAGTCTGCTATTCATGTGCCTTGATTTAGGATCCTAAGGCCTACAATTATCATTTTACTATAAATATAGCAGAAATAGTGCCTGTGATAAAAAAAAATGGGCATTGTTAGGCAAATTGTAGATTTATTGTACATAGACAAATATCATAACACACAGTACATTATTTGCTAGAGAGAGAGAGAACAGTTTAATAGGTTGACTAGGACTCTCTATATAAGTAGCACTGTAGATGGGTACATTCAACTCAAGGTGAGTTTGGGGGGGGGGGTGGTATAACATACACAGTCAGAGGAATTAACTGTATTGTACAAATGACTTCCTCTTTTCGTACCTGTCATTGATTCAAATGACAGAAATTCTTCAGTCATATCAAATATGTAGTTAACTCTTCTGACTGTGTGTGTAAAACACCACTCCCTCAAACCTACCCCCAACCCCCCAAACCCACCCTGAATGTGCCCATCTACAGTGCTACTTATACAGAGAATCCTACTCTCTCTCTCTCTCTCTCTCTCTCTCTCTCTCTCTCTCCCTCTCCCTCTCCCTCTCTCTCGGCCAGTAATACAAAGACAACACAAAGAAAAAACGTATAATTATTTCTGATGTTAAATCCCACATTACTCTACCACATTCCATGCTAGCAGACTGTCATTTCCATTAACTCCTCCCACTTGCATACTAATGTGCATTGCAATATTTATCACACGCATTAAAGCCCTAATGTGTATTTAAAAATGATCCTGTCAGTTAGGTGCCTAGTTCTTAAAATCAGGGCTAAGCTCCAAACTTTGTTTTTCTTGTGAGGTAATTTTGAGGGGTTCCTGTGAAAATATATCTGAGTGCAGCAAGAAATCATAAAGTGATGTATAAAGGTGCAAAGGCAGTATAAAGAATCTTCTGGAATTGACCAGAAATGCATTTCTCTGTGGAATTTTGAGACTGTAGGTAGTAAGGAATGCAGAACTGTGCTTAAGGTCAGTGCTAGCCTGTCATCCTACCATCAGCTCATCTTACAAAAAAATAGTATTTGGCATATCACAGATAAGAAATTAGCATTTGTTGGAAAAATGTTACGTTATGTAAGTAGCTAACTCAATGGTTTCTAAATTAGAGGTGGTGACCTATTTAACCTAATGTATCATTGAAAAATCCTTGAGTCTGCTTTTGCTTTACTTTTTCTGGAAATTTGCAACTCCTAAGATATTTTAATTTTGAATAAAGGATTTTATTCTCTTTTTAGCTTATCAGTACTAAGCATTTCTTTCAGAACACAACACCCTGCCCTTGCTCCATACTTATAGCCACACACTTTTAAGACTCCTAAATTTGGGCACTCAGCCCTAGTAAATTTTCAGAAGGGCCAATTTGGGTTTCAAACATCAAAGTTTAGGAACCTAAACCATTTGAAAATGGCCACTAAGTGATTCAAAATCCATCCTGCATCTAAGAGCAAAAGGTAGCTGTAGCATTGGTGACAACATCAATGGCAGAAGAAAAGGAAAGACATTTCCTTCAAAAGGAGCTAAACTGAGAACAAGTAGCACTATTGATGATAATAGTGAAAAGATCAGGCATCTCCTATCCAAGATAAAAAAAAAAAGAGATGTTTTTTTAGTGTGGTAAACCAGAGACAGGCTTAGGCAAGAAGAAGTTCAAACTGAAAGAATATCAAACACCTATATCCCACTCTCATCTCTGCTCCTATGATGCAGGAGTAGAAGAAGGCAGAGTGAATGGAGGGGGGCATCAGCAGTGGAGGGACAAGGGAACTAGAGCAGAGCACTCAAAAGCAGTACATCTCTCCCCACTCATTCTTTCTGAGCATTGACTGAATCAGATACTAGGGGTGTGCAGGGATAAACAATGTATGTTCATTTTCAGGCAGTTTCTTTCACATGAATATCAGTTCATGGACTGTTTGATTAATTTCATTCATGTGAAAAAAGCAAATCAAACATTTAAAAAAAAATAACCAAAACGAAGAATGAAATGAAAATGGTGCCTACCAGCCCCACCAACCATCCCTTCCACCCACCTGGAAAAATGGCAGGGCCAGGATCTCCCCCGGCCTCCACTTACCCAGTTCAGTGGAGATCCACCAGCGAAGCTTCAGTCTAGGCCACAGCCTAGACTGAAGTCTAGGCCACAGCCTGAGCCCAGGCCCAATGCTGTGTCAAATCTTGATTTACCTGTAGTTTCTGAAATAACTCTTTCTACTTCCCACTGTATTTGTGCTTCTGCCAATTATCTTTCCTTGTCTTCTGATCTAATTTTGTAAAGAATATTTTCTCTTCTTTTGCAAATTCTGTTGCTTCCTTTCTCTGGTAAATGTTCAGTCATTCCATCTATTCACCAGAACAATTTTTCAAAGTTAAGAATGGAGATTAATGATGCTTGTTCATTTTCATACTTCAGCACTATTTGGGCATTTGAATCCATTGATGCCATTAAGTATACTTGAAGGTTTATTACGGTAGTTCTATGTGTAATCATTTTCAATGAGACCCAAATCACATTCAATTCCAGTGAAGATTAACTAATAGCCCAAACAGTCAGCCCCTTTCCCTAATGATGTCGTACAGAAATGACTGTAGGCTTCCTCCAGTGATTTCCTCTGGCTTCTCCTTGCCTAGGGCTTTCTACTAATTTGGATGGTGCCCGTTGCCTCTCATTAGGAGCGTTGAGATATACACGCTCTGGATTGCTGCTGTGTGCATCTCATGATGATTTGGAGTCTTCATGACACGCTTTCACTTTCTTTCACCCTCTATCAGTGCCTTGGGTAGTTTTCTGTCTCTTTTGGTGCTTTGTTCTCCCTTCATGAAAACTTGAGCTCTTCATTCCACATGGTGCCTCCCCTCCTGTGCATCCTTGGTGGTTCATGCAAATATTGTTGTTGCCCTTTCCCCACTTTTAAAGCCTTAAGGTATTTTGGTCACTCTTCATGTTGTTTTTCTCCTCTAACTGTGCCTTGGAGAACTCCTACCCTTCTGGTACCATTTTGCCCCATTGCAGGTCCTTAGGCTCTCCCTGTCACTTTTGGTGCCATATTGGCATGCCTTCAACCTTCTGATTATGTTTACCTACCAGTTTCAATAAAAATGATTAGAAAATTCCAGTTTGGAAATCCAAAATAGCCTGCATTCTTTCCCCATTGACTATAAGATTAAATGAATGAACACATAAAACAAACACTTTTTTTTCATTTTAAATTAACCTAATAAATGACTGTGATTTATGAAATGAATGAACAATCTGAAATGAATTTTTTGAATCTGCACATGCCTAATTTTTATGCCTTTGTTTGAGCTGCTTTGCTCCTCACTATCTTGGCATATTTTTGCATGTTCATGCCATTGAGGATATACTTTTTTTCTCCTTTGGTGAAGCTCAGTCTTCATACTTCAGTATTTACTAAGGAAGATCTGAGAGATATACCCATGCCAGAAATGATATTCAAAGGTGATAATTCAGAAGAAGTGAAACAAATCACAGTGAACCTGGAAGGTGTACTAGGGCAAATTGACAAACTAAAGAGTAGCAAATCTCTAGAACTACAGATATACTATTGGAAATTTGTAAACTATCAATAACATCATCTATCGTATCTGAAGACTGGAGGGTTGATAGTGTAATGCCAGTTTTTAAATAGGGATCAAGGAGTAATCTAGGAAATTAAAGACCGGTGAGTATGATGACTATGCCAGGCAAAATGGTAGAAACTATTATAAAAAACAAAATTGCTGAACATATAGATAAACATAGTTTAATGGGACAAAGCCAAGGGAAGTGATATGATTCAGAAAGTGGACCCCTGTTCCAAGGTAGAATCAGCGCTACCAAAAAGAGAGTCAACCCTCTTCGATCTCTACCATCGTATGGCAAGGCCTGCTGATGTAGATGTTAGATGAAGGCTTCACCCTGGAAGCTCGTGATCCCCCCAGGAAAAGCCCGTAGGGACACAGTCGCTGGGACTTAGGAGACTCCCTGAAGACTGAAGATAGTCTGGATGCAGGCGCCTCCTGCAGGTCACGGGTTCCAGATGGCTGGCGCCTCCAGCAGGTCATAATCAGTCCGGGAGTAGACGTCGAAGGATAGTCCAAAGCCGGTCCAAGGGTCGAAGTCCAGAGAGAAGTCGAGGACCGGTCCAGGCGCAGATGGGAGAGTGGTCCGAAGCCAATCCAGGAGCAACACAGGAGAAGGGTCCAAAGTCAGTCCAGGAGCAACACAGGAGAAGGGTCCAAAGCCAGTCCAGGTCAACACCAGAAAATCACCACCGCCGGTCCGAAGGTCAGAAGCCACAGAAACAATCCAATGAGGTAGAGAAGCAGAAGTGGGATGAAGAGCAGATCCAGGAACACAGAACACAGGATCCAAGCACAGATCCTCAATACCAAGGCAAGGTCTGAGTATCAGACCTTGCCTTAAATACAGGAACTGGAGGGAGGAGTCCCAGGTGGAGCCATGACAATTTCCTGTCATGGATCCTTTAAATTTTCTCTTCAGCTGCATGTGTGGCTCTTAGCAGAGGCAGAGGCAGAAGGGGAGGGTCAGCCTGGCTGAGAGGAACCATGCGGCTGGGCTTGGCAGTGGCAGAGGCCGCGAAGAGAGCAAAGAGAAGACTGCCCGCCATAGCAGGTGTCTCTGACTAGCCCGACAACTTGGGTAAGAATTAGTGTCACCGCGGCCGCCGGCCCGACCCTGGTCGCGGCCCGCTGTAGCCGGCAGCCATGACACTCGGCCCTGGATTTGGACCGCCATAGCCGCCGGTCCTAACAGGAAGTCTTGCCTCATAAATTTGCTACTATTTTTTGAAGGCATAAATAAACATGTGGATAAAGGTGAGCCAGTTGATATAGTATATCTGGATTTCCAGAAGCATTTGACAAAGTCCCTCATGAGAGACTTCTTAGAAAATTAGAAAGTCATGGGAAAGGTGGCAGTGCCCTATTATGTCAAAAGATAGAAAACAGAGAGTAGGACCAAATGGTAAATTTTCTCAATGGAAAAAGGTGAATAATGGAGTGCCACAAAAATCTCTTCTAGGACTGATGCTTTTTAATATATTTATAAACAATCTGGAAATAGGAACAGCAAGTGAGTTGATCAAATTTGCCAATGACAAAAAATTATTCAAAGTGGTCAAATCACAAGAAGATTGAGAGAAATTCAAGAGGACATAAAACTGGGAGGCTGGGCATGCAAAGTGATGCATTTTGGGAAGAGTAACCCAAAATATAGCTACAAAATGAAAGGTTCCACATTAGGAGTCACCACTCAGGAAAATGATTTATGTGTCACTGTTGATAATACATTGAAATCTACTCAGTGTGCAGCAGCAGCAGCAAAGAAAGCAAATAGAATGCTCAGGATTATTAGGAAAGGAATTGAGAATAATGCAGAGAATATTATAACGTCTCTGTATCACTCCATGGTGCAACCTCATCTTGGATATTGTGTTCAGTTCTGGTCGTCACATCTCAAGAAAGATATAGCAGAATTAGAAAAGGTACAGAGAAGGGCGACCAAGATGATAAAGAGGATGGAAAAATTCCCTTATGAGGAAAAGCTAAATAGGTTAGGACTCTTCAACTTAAGAGAACAGATAACTGAGGGGAGATATGATAGATGTCTATAAAATAATGAGTGGAATGGAACAAGTAAATGTTAATCAGTTGTTTACTCTTTTGAAAAGTACAAAGACCAGGGGACACACAATGAAGTTACTGGGTAATACTTTTAATACTAATAACAGAAAATATTTTTTTACTCATTGCATAATTAAGCTCTGGAATTCATTGCCAGAGGATGTGGTGAAAGTTATTAGTATAGCTGCATTTAGAAAAGGTTTGGACAAGTTCCTGGAGGAAAATTCCATTAACAATTATTACGGTAGAGTTGCAGAAATTCACTGCTTAGTCTTGGGATAAGCAGCTTGAAATCTATCTAACTCTTGGGATCTTGCCAGGTATGTGTGACCTGGCTTGGCCACTGTTGGAAACAGGAGACTGGGCTTGATGGACCCTTGGTCTGACCCAGTAGAGCAAGCTTTATGTTTTTATGCCATTTTTAAATCCTCAGGCTGTTCCTACCACTCTTGGTACTATTTTACTCTTCTCACAGGCCTTGCAATTTGGATGCTTCCGTTTGGGCTACTTTGCCCAGTCACAGTGCCATTGGCTTTTGGTGTCACTTTACCCTACTCTTGGTGTGTTGTAATGCTCTTCCTTCTGCTGCTATCTGCCTGAAAGTTTCACTAAACGTCAATAGAAAACCCTAATTTTTGAGCCCAAAACAGGATGCATTGCTTCCACCATTGTCTTTAATGGGAAATGACTGAACAAATAACATCAATAAATACATTTTAAAAAGTTCATTTCAAGCAAATCATGGAGGCAAGCAAACCAAAATAATAAACTGAACCAAGATCGTTTTTTACACACATCCCTAGAAAAGATGCCAGCATTGCACCCACACTCCGTTTCTACCATAATCAAAGCTCCCGTAGTCTATCCAGATAATACTCCCCATAAACTCAATTAGGAAGAAGTATACATTTACTTCATCTCTGCTCCAGTGCTGGGTTTCTGTTGCTACCAGTAGAGGGACTCTAGCTTATAACTAATTGGTATTTATTTATTCATTCATTCATAGTACTCTGAACTATGGGACCAGTCTCTATTCCATAAAGAATTCCCTTACTCTCCTTGTTCTCTCTACCTCTTCTGGGAGGGTATTCCAGACATCCAACACCTTTTCAGTGAAGAAATACTTCACTTCCTGACATTGGTTCTGACTTGACCCCCTTGGAATTTCATATTATGACCCCTTGTTCTACAGTTTTCTGTCCATCGAAAAATGTTTCATTCCTCTGTATTATTAATACCTTTCAGGTATTTGAAGGCCTGTATTAGATGTGCATTGAGGAGAAACAAAATATAAGAAAAAAAACAAAGTTTCCTATTTTGTTTTGGGTCACTTTCAAAATAAAACAAAATTTCACCGGAATCTCATTTTGTTTTGAAAATCTAAAAAAAAATTCATATCGGGCTAGGCCTAGGCCTAAGGCTGGGGCCTCGCCTAGGAAATAGGTGGAGACCCAAATCAGGGGTTGTAGCTTACTCCCAAGTACAACACTGATACCTCAGCCTAGGTCTAGGCCTGAGGCTGGGGCCTCACCTAGGCATAGGCCATGACCCGAGGAAAGGGCTGTGGCCTATGCCCGAGCATGGCCTAGGCCTGAAAGATTTTGCCAGATGGGAAATTTCCCGACTCCCACATACCTTCTTCATTGGGGATCCTTCACCACAACCAGACCCAGGACCAACACCAGAGCCTTGGCCTAGGCCAAGGTCCGGGCCCAGACCCAACACTGGGGCCTGATCCAGAGACTTAGTTTTGGTACCTAGGCCTCAGCCCAGGCCAGGTCCAATGCCAGGGCCTGGAACAGAGTCTGGGTCCTGACACCTGAGCCTCAGTAAAGGCCAAGGCCTGGGCACCAGCCTGACCTCAGGTCCCAAACCAGAGACTTGGTCCCAGTGCCTGGGCCTCAACCCAAGTCCAGCCCAGAGGCCCAGCCCTGATGCCTGAGCCTTGCCCAAGCATAGATCTTCATCTGTGGAGAACTCGATTTTGATGGACAGCAGTTAATTTGAACTAGGGATGTGAATCGTTTTTCAACGATTAAAATTATCGTCCGATAATGTTTATATCGTCTTAAATCGTTATAGAACACGATACAATAGAAATTCTAACGATTTATCGTTAAAAATCGTTAAATCGTGTTAGTGCGCACTAACTCGAGTTAGTGCGCACTAACTCCCCGTTAGTGCGCACTAACTCGATTTAGTGCGCACTAACTGAAAATGATACAAATAAACACTTTCCAGGTCACTGAAGGTCAGTTAGGAATGAATATGTGTTCCTATTGGCTGGCTGCCCTCTTATCTATTGATATTACCAAGGTTACCACTGAGGTGATGGTTGGGGGGATGGGAAATGGAACTGGAAACTAACGAACACCAACAGAAAATGAAACAAAGTGTTCACACTTCCCAGGTCAGTAAAGGTCACTTAGGAATGAATATGTATGTATGTATTCCTATTGGCTGGCTGTGCTCTTATCTATTGATGTTACCAATATGGTTGGGGGGATGTGAAATGGAAACAGTTGGAAGCTTGACAAAAAAAGTAATGTAATGATCAGCACTCACGTGACTAGAACTTGTTTGTTTATTATTTTTGTTAGCAGGCACCTGAAATGCTAGTGCATGTTGAATTTGCCAATCACTGTGCATTTTAGAAAGGTGGTCCTGGCTGGAACTGTACACAGTTCAAATATATGTAATTGATTGTTGGTAAGTGTATTTTTTAAGTAGCCACACTGGCACCAGTATGTTTACTTTTCCTCCTACTTAACTCACTAGCTCAGCTTTGTAAGAAGGGCTTCTCTGCTTGTGTGTTGTTTTTGTTTGGTGTGAGGAGAGCAGAAACATCAGATCTTTATTCAATCTACTACAGTCATCTCTTACAGTGCCCTATCCCTATTAATACCAGGAGTGTTGTGATCTTCCTGCACACAGTGCCCTAACCCTGATACCAGTCTGAGACAGCTCCCTCCCTGCATTACTAGTGAGAGGCTGGCTTCACAGACAGGGGGGAGCTGCCTGACCCTCACTCCTGACTTCCCCCATGTCCCAGCTAGTGAATGGTGTGTGGGTGAGGGGGGGGGGAGGATGGTGAAGTCTGAGACAGCTCCCTCCCTGCATTACTAGTGAGAGGCTGGCTTCACAGACAGGGGGGAGCTGCCTGACCCTCACTCCTGACTTCCCCCATGTCCCAGCTAGTGAATGGTGTGTGGGTGAGGGGGGGGGGGAGGATGGTGAAGTCTGAGACAGCTCCCTCCCTGCATTACTAGTGAGAGGCTGGCTTCGCAGACAGGGGGGAGCTGCCTGACCCTCACTCCTGACTTCCCCCATGTCCCAGCTAGTGAATTGTGTGTGGGTGAGGGGGGGGGGAGGATGGTGAAGTCTGAGACAGCTCCCTCCCTGCATTACTAGTGAGAGGCTGGCTTCACAGACAGGGGGGAGCTGCCTGACCCTCACTCCTGACTTCCCCCATGTCCCAGCTAGTGAATGGTGTGTGGGTGAGGGGGGGGGAGGATGGTGAAGTCTGAGACAGCTCCCTCCCTGCATTACTAGTGAGAGGCTGGCTTCACAGACAGGGGGGAGCTGCCTGTCCCTCACTCCTGACTTCCCCCATCCCAGCTAGTGAATGGTGTGTGGGTGAGGGGGGGGGGGTGGATGGTGAAGTCTGAGACAGCTCCCTCCCTGCATTACTAGTGAGAGGCTGGCTTCACAGACAGGGGGGAGCTGCCTGACCCTCACTCCTCCGGGGTATTGTGATCTTCCTGCACATAGTGCCCTATCCCTGATACCAGGGGTGTTGTGATCTTCCTGCATGCAGTGCCCTATCCCTATTAATACCAGGAGTGTTGTGATCTTCCTGCATGCAGTGCCCTATCCCTATTAATACCAGGAGTGTTGTGATCTTCCTGCATGCAGTGCCCTATCCCTATTAATACCAGGAGTGTTGTGATCTTCCTGCATGCAGTGCCCTATCCCTGATATCGGGATGTGTGCAAGAAGATCACAACACCCCCGGTATCAGGAATAGGGCACTGTGTGCAGGAAGATCACAACACCACCAGTATCAGGAATAGGGCACTGTGTGCAGGAAGATCACAACACCCCTGGTATTAGGGATAGGGCACTGTGTGCAGGAAGATCACAACACTCCTGGTATTAATAGGGATAGGGCACTGTGTGCAGGAAGATCACAATACCCCTGGTATCAGGGTTAGGGCACAAGTTCTAGTCACATTGACTGATCACATTACTTGTTTTGTCAAGCTACCAACTGTTTCCATTTCCCATCCCCCATATACTGTCAGTAGGAAACTTGGTAACATGAATAAATAAGAGGGCAGCCAATAGGAATACATATTCATTCCTAAACTGACCTTAACTGACCTGAAAAGTGTCAAATTGTATCATTTTCAGTTAGTGCGCACTAACTCCCAGTTAGTGCGCACTAACTCCCGTTAGTGCGCACTAACTCGAGTTAGTGCGCACTAATCGGAAAAAACGATTTTTAACGATTTTTTAACTAAAAAATCGTGCCTAAGACGATTTTCTTGCCCTGCCACACGATTTCTATCGTTAAGACGATATGGAAAACGATTCACATCCCTAATTTGAACTGCTGTACATCAAAATGACACCTCCCCCTGGGGAGAATGTGCCAGAGTGAATTTACTCTGGCAAGTCCTGAGTGGACACCATCATTTGAAGCACAAACAAATAAGAAAGAAGATGTTGGAAGAGCACCTCCAAGGCCTAGGCTCCAGCCCTTGGCCTGACCCTGGGCCAAGGGCCATATTTGCACCTGGTTTCCAGGCTGGGCTCTGGTGTCATGCCTAGGCCGAGGCTTAGGGGTTGGGATCCGGTCTCTGGGCCAAGGCCCCGGTGTCAGACCTGGGCCCAGGCACAGGCCTAGACCAAGGCCCAAGCATTGGGACCCAGCCTCTGGGTAAGGCCCTGGTGTCAGACCTAAGCTTGGACTGAGCCCCAGGTGTCGGGACCAGGCTTCTGGACCGGGCCCCAGTTTTGGGCCTGAGGCCAGGATTGACCTAAACCCAGGCCCAGGCATCAGTACCCAGCCTTCAGGCCAGGCTCCAGTGTAATGCCTGGCCTGAGCTTGAGCCGAGGTCCAGGCATAAGAACCAGGCCTCCAGGCCTAGACCTTGAGTAGGGCCCAGGACAAGGTCATGGCAACCTACTTCAGCCTAGACTTATGAAGGGCCAAAGTTTCAGCCTGGGCCTAGGCCTTGTCTGCGAATCCCCCCTGACCGGGAAAGTCAGGGCCAGGAAGGAATTCTGTCCCTTGCTTTTTTCTGGGTAGGAGGGATGGCTGCTAGGCATAGGACAATGCAGGAGGCCCAGGTTCATTTATTTTCCATGTTTTAGGGCCTTTTTATTTTGTTTTTTTAAACTAAAAAAATTAAATAAACATTAAGCAAAATGAAATTCAAAAATGTTTTTCAAACATGAAATAAAAAACAAAACTAAATTTGTACCCTCTGTATACCCCTAATCTGTATAATATCTCCCCTGTTCCATCTCCTCCCTATTTACATAGTTAGGTCCTTCAATCTCATCTGGTAAACTCTTTGGCTGTAGACCGCACACCATTTTAGTTGCCATTCTCTGGACCACTTCAATCCCGTCGGTATGATTTTTGAGATACGTTTGCCAGAATTGAACACAGTACGCCAGATAAGGCTTCATTACTAGGGATGTGCATTCATCCTGGTTCAGGGAGCCCGAAACCCGAAAGAATTTTTCCCGATTTTCAGGAAAAATTTGTTTTCGGGTTCAGTGAGCACTAACGAAAAAATGCTAGCGCGCACTAATGGGAGTTAGCACTCACTAACGGGGAGTTAATGCACACTAACCCTGTTAGTACGCACTAAAACGAAATTCGGGTCTCCCTGAATTTAAAAGCCCCGAACCGCGGGAAATACGAAATTTCCTACACCGGGCCAAAAACGAAGCCTGAACCGATTTTGGGCTTCGTACATCTCTAATTATCACCTCTTTTTTTTCCTGCTGGTTATGCCTCTCTCTCTGTGCAGCCCAACAGCCTTCTGGCTTTAGCCACTGCCTTCAGTGATGTTGCCCACATGTAGAACGGTTTGTCCTGCTTGTCCATGAAGAAGCACTATTCCTCCACCAATGGCACTATCCATAAAAGATTTTCACCTGGATATTAACTTCCAAAATTGAACATTAAGGGGGGCAATGTACAAAAACCGGTTGCCTATGGAAATGGCTGTCTTACCTGGGTAAAACAGATTTTTCAAAATTGCCTTCCCATTTGGTGGGGAAAAAGTAAGTCCATTTGGCCACAATGCAGGTCATTTTTCCCGCATTGAGCAAAGGCATTCCCAGGGGTGATATTTAGACCAGGGGAGGCAATGCAAGCAGTTTTACATTTTCAAGACCAGGCACATTGTTTTATAGGGAAGAAATATCCCTGCAAAAAGCAGGTGCAGATCCCTGCCATGTTCGCTTTCCTGAGGCAGTTCTGTAAAGGGAAAGAATGTATGCATGTACGCTCTCTCGCAGAATTAGTGCAAAGCCCACAGGTGAAAATGCACCAAAACTTACAGTTTTGAAAGTTTACCCCCAAACCATAATGCATACATACCGATATGTACACAAAAGCACAATTTTAAATTTAAAATGTATAATTGTGAATGCCGACTATACAAAAAGGATGGATACAAAACTCACTGACTACATACATTACCTTTTCCTCCCCACCCTCGACCAGGCAATGCCCTTTGCCTCCCACGCAAGCATCTTATGTATTTTACAGTTTTACTATTTGGTCAGAAATACTTGCTAAGATATCCCAAAATGCTTTAGCCTAGAAACCATCAGTAAAGATCACATTTGATAACTTCTTGGTCTTGCCTACCTGAGTTCTTCTGAGGTATTTTCATTTATGGCAGATACCCATTCATTTTCAGAATAAACCAGATCATTTCCCCATTATATTTACGCACAGCTATTTACCCTGTATCTACAGCGCTCTTAGTGTGGTGGTTATCCAAAATCCCACCAGAACGATAATAATACATCTGCTGCCCTTTATCTCTCAAACAAATGCTTTGTGTAGCAGAGCAAAGCTGGTATGAAGAAAAATTATAGTTTTGAAATAATTATACTTATTTGAAATATACCATTGCTTACTTTTGCAACTGATTTTGTGGTACTTTACTCTTTACTTTTAAGAAACCCGAATTATGATTAAAGGAACTCAAGCCAGAGGTTCCATAACTCAAGAAAATCTGCAAAAAAAAAAAAATCCCTATTCAGTGCCATTTGTCTGGCTAAGTTCAGATTTAAACAAAAACAATCAAGAGCAATGCTCTGTCGCTGTCAATTGAATGAACTTCTAAATGATGTATATTATATTTTCTGATTATTATAAATAAATATGTGCCTACACAATAAGTGGTGTGGATTTTATCAAAAAAATGTGAACTTGTTTACCAAAATATTAAGTGGAGTTAGAGAAAGGTTTCATACGTTGTGTAGGTGCCCAGCACCACAATTCAGTGGTCTATAATCATTAACCTTCCTCCTCCTCCTCCTTAGATTCTTTTTTGTAATTTTTTTAAGAGTTATATTGTCACCTGAGCTTCTGAAAAGCTAAATGTGTGTTTCCATGCTTCCATGGCATGGTGTAAAAAATAAAACTGTGACAAACCAAAATCTATCAAAAATACACCAAACGGTACAGCGAACTGTTAAATCTGAATGATTATAGACCACTGAATTGTGGTGCTGGGCACCTACACAACGTATGAAACCTTTCTCTAACTCCACTTAATATTTTGGTAAACAAGTTTACATTTTTTTGATAAAATCCACACCACTTATTGTGTAGGCACATATTTATTTATAATAATCAGAAAATATAATATACATCATTTAGAAGTTCATTCAATTGACAGCGACAGAGCATTGCTCTTGATTGTTTTTGTTCAGATTTACCATTTCGCTGTACCGTTTGGTGTATTTTTGATAGATTTAAGTTCAGATTTAGCCAGGCACCGTTTCAGTTCTGGCTGTGCTCACTGCCCAGCACTTAGCTAAAAGATTAGCTGGTTAAGTCCAGGCAGGGCAGAGGCTTTCTAGGATGGAATTGACTATCAGACTAACTTATTTATTTATTTATTTATAACTTTTATATACCGAGGTTCAATTAACAGGATTAATTATCACTTCGGTTTACATTACAACCAGCAAAGTTAACAGAGACAAAGTCTTGTTTTACAAAGAACAGGGTAGAAATAACCTGGAATAAACAATGAACAGGGTAGAAATAATTTGGAACAACTTAGGGCCTGCTTCATCTATATGCTATATCTGTGGGAAAATGCCTTGATGAATCAGCCCTAATTTAGCTGGATAAATGCCAATTTTCAGAGTTATCCAGTTCAATTAGCTGGGGAACTTCAGGACTACATGAAACACAGTCCTAAAGTTAGCTGTATATACTTATCTGGCTAACTTTGACTTAGCTGGGTAGATTAATTCAGCAGCGCTTCTGAACCCCCGAATATCAGGATAAGTTAGCCGGATACCCCATGGCTGTATATTGGCCTCACAATCTTTCCCTTTCCACTCAGATCATTTATGTATCTGTTTCCAGTTGAAATGAGGATGCTAACCTACCTGAATCTGAATGAGGAGGAGGTTAGTAACATATTAAACACTGTAACAATAACTAATGGCGGAAAGACCAAAATGGTCCAACAAGTCTGCCCAGCAAGTGCTTAGAATTGTAACTGCTGCTCCATGAAGATTACCCCCAAATGCTTTTCATGGAAGCATAATACAATCATTGTAATACAGTTTTGTACTGATTAACCACTGCTCCCTGCAGGTAACCCAGGGTTTTGCTTCTATTTTCTTGCCAGTAAGGGTTCCTCTGTGTTTATCCCACTTTTTTTTTTCTTTTTTTTTTAATTCTGCTACTCTCTTTGTCTCCATGATCTTCTCCAGGGGAGAACTGAGGGATGATACCACAGCGGTTAAGCAGGAAAGCACAGGAAACAATGTGATTCCTGGATTCTCTGTTGTTTCTTTGGCTACAAATCAGTATTGTAATTAAGATAATTAGAAGCATCCATTCTAAAACAATTGTGGTCTGAAATAAATTTGTTTTCATTGACTGCAGCCCTTGTTGGCAATCAGTTGTGGCCTAGAGGATTATTTGTTATCCTTTCTACAAGATCTTCAGGAGCATTTCATGTCTGGTTTTAGACCACAGAAGAACACATTTTCAATTGTTTTTCAGTTTCATAATTTAACAAGAATTAGTGATAATTTGCTCTTTGGAATGTGAAAAAAAGCAACCCTCTTTCCACCGGTGCTCAAACTATCAGGAAGCTGGATGTGAGACTTTGTCTAGGGTCATTCAACAAATTCTCTAAGGACTGTAAATAAATGAACAAATATAAGCTACTGGGAAGCTGATGTTTCAGGGCTCACTAGGGTAAACTGCCATTATATAGTAGAGAGAGATGTAGGCAAAAATAGAACAGCAAAATTTATTGCATTGATTGGTTGATATTTGTTGAAAATAAAAAGCAATATGATAAATAATACTAGCTAAATTAGGAACCCTGGATACTTAGGTCATTATATATCTTTTACAGGACTAATATAGCATGGTCTGATGACTTCATGAGCACAGAGTTTAACATGTAGCAGGAGAACTACACACCAAACAATCTTTGTTAAAGAGATTCAGCTGTGCCCAGGTAATATAAAACAATATTTATTTATTTAAACACTTATATTCCATTATATTTCAACAAAAGTTGTACAAAGCAGATTACAGCTAAAACATAAAACATTCCTCTGCCATACAACAAAATGGAGTCAGTCTCAGGTTGACTGGTGATCATTTTGGAATGTGGGAGCAGCCAGGCAAGAGTGATTGGGTATCATTCCTGATTCCGAACGTCCCACAGAAGTATGATGGGAGAAGAGCTGGGATCGGGGGGAAGTCGAGGGCATATGGGGCACCTGAAAGGCTTTGTGTGTGGGGGAAGGGGGATGAGAGTTCTATCAGTTCCGGTTTGTTTCCTTTTTGGTTTTTGGAGGGGTTTTTTCTGGGTTTTTCCCCTTTCTTTCATTTTAGCTATTGGGAGGATGGTAAGAGTCAGGATGGGGGAGTGACAGGGAGTATTGGGTTTGGGTTAAAGAAGGGGAGCGAGAGTGTACTGGGGTTGGGCTCAAGGGCCATTGTCTGCTGGGGCTGGGCTGATAAGGGAGGGAAGCGAGTGCAGAGGCTGGGCTGGTGAAGGGCCTCACAGTGTGGTGGGGATGAGTAGGAGAGGGTGGATCAGAGTGTGTTAGGGTCAGGCCAGCCCCAGCCCAGCCCCAGCAGAGTGTGCTGGGGCTGGGCTGGTGAGGGGGGAAGAGAGTTATGAGAAGGGGTCAATGAGAGAAGTCAGAGTGTACAAGGTCATGTTGGGGAGGGTGAGTCAGAGTATGCAGGGATCAGGCTGGGGATGAGGTCAGAGTGTGGTGAGGTCAGGCTGGAGAGGGAGCTCAAAATGTGCTCAGAATAGCTTAGGGAAGGATGTCAGAGTGTGCTGGGGCTGGGCTGGTGAGGGGGGAAGAGAGTTATGAGAAGGGGTCAATGAGAGAAGTCAGAGTGTACAAGGTCATGTTGGGGAGGGTGAGTCAGAGTATGCAGGGATCAGGCTGGGGATGAGGTCAGAGTGTGGTGAGGTCAGGCTGGAGAGGGAGCTCAAAATGTGCTCAGAATAGCTTAGGGAAGGATGTCAGAGTGTGCTGGGGCTGGGCTGGTGAGGGGGGAAGAGAGTTATGAGAAGGGGTCAATGAGAGAAGTCAGAGTGTACAAGGTCATGTTAAGGAGGGTGAGTCAGAGTATGCAGGGATCAGGCTGGGGATGAGGTCAGAGTGTGGTGAGGTCAGGCTGGGGAGGGAGCTCAAAATGTGCTCAGAATAGCTTAGGGAAGGATGTCAGAGTGTGCTAGGCCTGGGCCATTAAAGGCGCAAGGGAATGCTGGAATTGGGTCAGTAAATGTGGGTTCACATTTACTGACCCAACTGAGTCAATTGGGTTGAGCTGGGGAATATCGATCAAAGTGTAATGGAGTCAAGCTGGGGAGGAGGCAGTCAGAGCATGGAAAGGTCAGGCTGAGGACTCCAGGGCCAGGACTGGGGGAGAGCAAGGGGGGCAGCAAGGGGGGGGGGGCAGCTATCAAGCAATTTTCCCTCCAAGGAGTGACTAGGTATGCAAATTATTTCCATGTGAGCAACAATTTTTTTAAACCAACAATTTTTGAGCAGGTGTGTGTTGCATTTCTATATATATTACCACAAAAACATCATATATCTATGGAAACTTCAATTAATTCTCATTTGTGAATCGAGACCTCATACATTACAGCAGTAGGTTTAAAAAGCCCAGGGAAAACAAAATGGAGGATCACATTTGGAAACACTGAAGCATGATTTAAACGGGTGACAGAAAAAACTTTGGAGCATATGTATGCTGTTATAAGAGATAAGAGTTTCATTAACTAGTCAGCATGTTAACTTCTTCTTTTTATTGTAGAAAATCAAAATATGCAGCTAATGCCCCTGACAAAGTATCCATCGAAACACGAGCTGTGTCGGGCAGGATATTTTCAATTGCTCCTTCAGCGTTCAATCGCTCAGAAAAGAACATGAAACGATAAGTGTTATTTTGCTTGTCACTGACTAAAAAAAGAAAAAAAATATTCTTAAAAAATTTCAAAAAAAGTTTTTGTAAAAAAATCTGTGACATAGAGACCAATGATTATAAAAGGAAAACACAGTTACTCACTGTGACTATTATGTAGTGGTATTCATGTAAAATAACCACACATTTGAGAGTGAGAGTACACAGCAAAAATACTCTCTCTTGTGATATATGAGGTCTCGATTCACGAATGAGAATTAATTGAAGTTTCCATAGATATATGATTTTTTTTGTGGTAATTATTAAGTAGTTACATCATATTGGCAGTTCTTTATTATATGCATTTCTATATATAGCACAAAGAAAAATTTATGTGAGCGACTATATAAAACCTGTGAGTGATGCTCCAAAATATATGAGCGATCACTCACACACTCAGCTTAGACTCAGGGAACTGTGGTATCAAGCTCAAGGAGGCATCAGCAGCAAGGCTTCTTTTAATTGTTTCCATAAGCACACAAGGTTCATCGCCAATGACTCTATTTGCCTGTTCCCTGAATCTGAGGTAGCAAAGAAAAGCCCTATGTTTCCTTTTCTAACCCTTTCCCTCCTAGGCAGCATGCAAGAAACAGATTTGTGTAGTGGGAGATGATCCTGGAGCAGACAGCGTACAGTGCATAGCAAGAAAGTGCCATCTACTCCCTAATACATCCCCTCTTCTACTCTTGTTCCCTTTCTCCCCTCCTATCAGCAGGGAACAGGAGTGGATAGTAGAACAATGAAAAATTCAGTTTATGTCTGCATATTTCTACTTCTAATTTGTAATCCCTTATCCTGTATTTGGTGAGGGTCTATGTAATAGATGTGTGTCCAAAGTGAAGTAATCTGCTAGTATGTAGGTTTTGTGTAAGGATCTGTAGCAGTCCAGCTTATTCTGTTTTCCCACTAGAAGGTATATTGATGTTTCAGGGCCAGGTGGAATAATTGCACTGTTACCTTTTCTGGGCAAAAATACTCTTTTGGTATTCACAGAATACAAAAAGAGTATGTGAATCCTTTGTTTGTGGCTGTTCAATATCTTTATGAGCGACATTGCGGACAGGATAGAAGGTAAGGTTTGTCTTTTTGCGGATGACACTAAGATCTGCAACAGAGTGGACACGCCAGAAGGAGTGGAGAGAATGAGACGGGATTTAAGGAAACTGGAAGAGTGGTCGAAGATAGGGATGTGAATCGTGTCCTCGATCGTCTTAACGATCGATTTCGGCTGGGAGGGGGAGGGAATCGTATTGTTGCCGTTTGGGGGGGTAAAATATCGTGAAAAATCGTGAAAAAATCGTTAAAAAATCGAAAAAATCGAAAAACCAGCACATTAAAACCCCCTAAAACCCACCCCCGACCCTTTAAATTAAATCCCCCACCCCCAAATAACTTAAATAACCTGCGGGTCCAGCGGCGGTCCGGAACGGCAGCGGTCCGGAACGGGCTCCTGCTCCTGCATCTTGTCGTCTTCGGCCGGCGCCATTTTCCAAAATGGCGCCGAAAAATGGCGGCGGCCATAGACGAAAAAGATTGGACGGCAGGAGGTCCTTCCGGACCCCCGCTGGACTTTTGGCAAGTCTCGTGGGGGTCAGGAGGCCCCCCACAAGCTGGCCAAAAGTTCCTGGAGGTCCAGCGGGGGTCAGGGAGCGATTTCCCGCCGCGAATCGTTTTCGTACGGAAAATGGCGCCGGCAGGAGATCGACTGCAGGAGGTCGTTCAGCGAGGCGCCGGAACCCTCGCTGAACGACCTCCTGCAGTCGATCTCCTGCCGGCGCCATTTTCCGTACGAAAACGATTCGCGGCGGGAAATCGCTCCCTGACCCCCGCTGGACCTCCAGGAACTTTTGGCCAGCTTGTGGGGGGCCTCCTGACCCCCACGAGACTTGCCAAAAGTCCAGCGGGGGTCCGGAAGGACCTCCTGCCGTCCAATCTTTTTCGTCTATGGCCGCCGCCATTTTTCGGCGCCATTTTGGAAAATGGCGCCGGCCGAAGACGACAAGATGCAGGAGCAGGAGCCCGTTCCGGACCGCTGCCGTTCCGGACTGCCGCTGGACCCGCAGGTTATTTAAGTTATTTGGGGGGGGTTCGGGAGGGTGGGGGATTTAATTTAAAGGGTCGGGGGTGGGTTTTAGGGGGTTTTAGTGTGCCGGCTCACGATTCTAACGATTTATAACGATAAATCGTTAGAATCTGTATTGTATTGTGTTCCATAACGGTTTAAGACGATATTAAAATTATCGGACGATAATTTTAATCGTCCTAAAACGATTCACATCCCTAGTCGAAGATATGGCAGCTGAATGCCATATCTTCAATGCCAAGAAGAGCAGAGTCATGCATATTGGGTGTGGAAATCTGGAAGAACTGTATTCAATGGGGGGAGAAGGGCTGATGTGCATGGGGCAGGAGAGAGACCTTGGGGTGATAGTGTCTAATGATCTGAAGTCAGCGAAACAATGTGACAAGGCGATAGCTAAAGCCAGAAGAATGCTGGGCTGCATAGAGAGAGGAATATCAAGTAAGAAAAGGGAAGTGATTATCCCCTTGTACAGGTCCTTGGTGAGGCCTCACCTGGAGTACTGTGTTCAGTTCTGGAGACCATATCTCAAAAGGGACAGAGACAGGATGGAGGCAGTCCAGAGAAGGGTGATCAAAAAGGTGGAAGGTCTTCATCAAATGTTATTTATTTATTTGTTTAGCATTTTTTTATATACCGAGGTATAGCAGAAATTGCCTTCACTCCGGTTTACATTTACAACAACCAGTTACATTTAAAGCATTTAACAGAAAAACAGAAACTGGTACTGAACAATAACATAATATCAATTAAGATATACAATATAGTTAGGTATATATCTGTGCTCAAATCATGTAAGGGGACAGCTGATACAGAGAAAAAAATCGAGAAAGTTTCTGAGAGTCAGAGAGGTAGTCATTGGAGGGAGAATGCATGCCCAAGGTGGGACACGCAATGGGTGTGGTCTATAGATTTATCCTAAGCTGTCTTTGAGTGTGCTATCTTTGAGTGTTTGGCTGAGTAGCCAAGTTTTAAGATCTTTTTTAAAAGATTTAATGTTTTCTTGAGAGGTCAGGTGATGAGGTAACGAGTTCCATAATTTCGGGCCAATGATAGAGATGGCTCTGTTTCTTGTGGAGGACAGTTTGGCTTGTGGTAGTGATGGAACATCTAGATGAAGTTTACTTGTTGACCTTGTCGTACGTAGTGATCTATGTATATGAATGATATTGTCCAGTGCTGTGTAGTCTACTTTATGAATTGTCTTGTGTAGAATTGTAAGAACTAGGGATGTGAATCGTGTGATCGATCGTCTTAACGATCGATTTTGGCTGGGGGGGGAGGGAAATCTGATCGTCATGGTTTTGTTTTTTTTTTTTATCGTCAAATCGTAAATCGTCAAATCGTAAATCGGCGGGAAAACCGGCACACCAAAACAACCCTAAAACCCACCCCGACCCTTTAAAACAAATCCCCCACCCTCCCGAACCCCCCCAAAATGTTTTAAATTACCTGGGGTACAGTGGGGGGGGGGGGGGCCCGGTGCGATCTCCCGCTCTCAAGCCACGGCTGCGTTAATAGAAATGGTGCCGGTGGCCCTTTGCCCTTACCATATGACAGGGCAAAGGTAGCGCCGGCGCCATTTTGGTTCAAGTCACCCGACATCACGAGTGTAGGAGATCGCTCCCAGACCCCCACTGGACCCCCAGGGACTTTTGGCCAGCTTGGGGGGGCCTCCTGACCCCCACAAGACTTGCCAAAAGTCCAGCGGGGGTCCGGGAGCGACCTCCTGCACTCGGGCCTTATTGCCAATATTCAAAATGGCGCCAAAGCCAAATGGCGCCGGCGCTACTTTTGCCCTCACTATGTCATATGGGTCATATGACATACTTTTGCCCTCACTATGTCATACGGGTCGTATGACATAGTGAGGGCAAAGGTAGCGCCGGCGCCATTTTGAATATTGGCAATACGGCCCAAGTGCAGGAGGTCGCTCCTGGACCCCCGCTGGACTTTTGGCAAGTCTTGTGGGGGGTCAGGAGGCCCCCCCAAGCTGGCCTAAAGTCCTTGGGGGTCCAGCAGGGGTCCAGGAGCGATCTCCTGCACTCGTGACGTCGGGTGACAGGAACCAAAATGGCGCCGGCGCTACCTTTGCCCTGTCATATGGTAAGGGCAAAGGGCCACCGGCGCCATTTCTATTAACGCAGCCGTGGCCCGAGAGTGGGAGATCGCACCGGGACCCCCCACTGGACCCCAGGTAATTTAAAACATTTTGGGGGGGGTTCGGGAGGGTGGAGGATTTGTTTTAAAGGGTCGGGGTGGGTTTTAGGGTTGTTTTGGTGTGCCGGTTTTACCGCCCTCCCCCCTCCCCCGATTTACTATTTTTTGATGATAAATTGGGGGAATTGCTATTGTATCGCGGCTCTAATGATTTTTGACGATTTAAAATATATCTGACTATTGCTTTAAATCGTCAAAAAACGATTCACATCCCTAGTAAGAACTTTGAACTCTATTCTTTTCTCTACTGGTAGCCAATGTAAACTGTTGAGTACAGGGGTTATGTGGTCAGATTTTCTTTTACCAGTCAGGATTCTGGCAGCGGCATTCTGAAGTGACTGCAGTGGTTTTAAGGTCGATCTAGGTAGACCTATCAGGAGAGAGTTGCAGTAGTCCAGACCAGAAAAGATGAGGGCTTGTAAGATGGTTCTGAAATCGTGGAGGTGAAGCAACGGTTTTAGGTGTTTTAGTATTTGGCGTTTATGGAAGCCCTCTTTTGTTCTTGTTGTAATGTGCTTTTTGTAGTTTAGTTCATTGTCTAATCAAATGCCAAGGTCTTTTACGTTGTCTTTAAGTTGAATGCGAATGTTGTCAATTTGGAAGGGTGGTGTGGTTATTGATCCTGAGTTTTTTCTTACGATTAGAATACATTCGGTTTTGCTCATATTTAAGCATAAGTTTAGGTTGTTTAGCATATTTCGAATTGCATCAAGGTGTGAGGCTGCTCTTGACATTGCATCTTCTATGGAGGAAGAGATTGGAATGATGCGTTATATGTCATCAGCGTACATGTAGTAAGTGATGCCTAGTCTTGATAGGAGTTGGCATAAAGGTAGAAGGTAGATATTGAAGAGTATGGGCGATAGTGCTGATCCTTGTGGTACTCCTGTTTCAAGGGGGATAGCATCAAATGACTTATGAGGAGAGATTGAAGAATCTAAATATGTACACCCTGGAGGAAAGGAGGAGTAGGGGTGATATGATACAGACTTTCAGATACTTGAAAGGTTTTAATGATCCAAAGACAACGACAAAACTTTTCCGTTGCAAAAAAATCAGCAGAACCAGGGGTCACGATTTAAAACTCCAGGGAGGAAGACTCAGAACCAATGTCAGGAAGTATTTCTTCACGGAGAGGGTGGTGGATACCTGGAACGCCCTTCCGGAGTAAGTGGTGAAGACCAAAACTGTGAAGGATTTCAAAGGGGCGTGGGATAAATACTCTGGATCCATAAAGCCTAGAGGATGTGAATGAAGACAAGAGGCATGGGGGTGGCTTGAGGGAATGTTAGCTACTACCTGGAGATGAATATCCTTATTCAATAATGCGACTCCAACATTGCTCTATGCTTCAACAGCAAGAGGAAATGTGGAAAAAAGGATTTGCAACCACATAAAAGCAGGGGAGTAGCTTGCTTGTTACGGCGTTTACTATCCCAAACCAAAAAAATACCTGATACTTCACTTTCAACGCAAATCCAGCATAGCTCTCTGCTTCAACGGCAGGGGAGGAAGTTTGACACTTCACACATATCCAGCATAGCCCTCTGCTTCATCGGCAGGGGAGGAAATTTTGACAATTCACGCATATCCAGCATAGCCCTCTGCTTCAAACGGCAGGGAAGCAAGTCTGATATTTCACTTTCAATGCAAAGCCAGCATAGCTCTCTGCTTCAACGGCAGGGGAGGAAGTTTGACACTTCACACATATCCAGCATAGCCCTCTGCTTCAATGGCAGGGGAGCAAGACTGATACTTCACTTTCAATGCATAGCCAGCATGGCTCTCTGCTTCAACGGCAGGGGGGAATGAAGAAAGGTGGATCTATATTCAGGCAACAATCAACAAGGACTGAATTATATAGTCTGAATAAACAGATAAGCATGGGTGCAACTTGCTTATTGCGGTGGTTAATACCCCTAACTAAATTAAGCTATTTCATAGGGATGTGAATCGTTTTTTGACGATTTAAAAAATCGTCCAATATTTTTTAAATCATCAAAAATCGTTAGAGTGCGCGATACAATAGCAATTCCCCCGATTTATCATGAAAAATCGTAAATCGGGGATTTGGGGGGAGGGCGGGATAACCGGCACACCAAAATAACCCCTAAACCCACCCCAACCCTTTAAAACTAAACCCTTACCTTCCCCCACCCTCCTGAACCCCCCCAAAACGTTTTACGAGTACCTGGTGGTCCAGTGGAAGCCCCGGGACTGATCTCCCGCTCTCGGGCCATCGGCGCCATTTTGATGCCACTAATAAAAATGGTGCCGATGGCCTGATAAAAAAAAAAACCACCGACCCTTTAAAAATTGACCCCTTAGCTTCCACCACCCTCTTGACCCCCCCAAAAACATTTTAAAATTACATGGTGGTCCAGTGGGGGCGCGGGAAGCGATCTCCCGCTCTCAGGCCATCGACTGCCACTAATAAAAATGGCGCCGATGGCCCTTTGCCCTTACCATGTGACAGGGTATCCGTGCCATTGGCCGGCCCCTGTCACATGGTAGGAGCACTGGATGGCCCGTGCCATTTTTAAGCCATCCAGTGCTCCTACCATGTGACAGGGGCCGGCCAATGGCACGGATACCCTGTCACATGGTAAGGGCAAAGGGCCATCGGCGCCATTTTTATTAGCGCAGTCGATGGCCTGAGAGCGGGAGATCGCTCTCCGTGCCCCCACTGGACCACCAGGTAATTTTAAATCGTTTTTGGGGGGGTCGGGAGGGTGGGGGAAGCTAAGGGGTCAGTTTTTAAGGGTCGGGGTGGGTTTTTTGTTTATCGGATCGAGCGCAGCCGATAAAGAAAAACAACCCAATCGGGCTGGATAATAAAAATTTTAAGATTTGAATTGGAACCGGAACCGATCAGATTCCGGTTCCGATTCACATCTCTACTATTTCACTTAGATGCAGGTCCAACACTGCTCTCTACATTAATGGCGGGGGTGGAAGGGAAATAGAATAAAAAAAGGTTACTAAGAGCCAAGAGAAACAGATAAGTAAGTGAGAGAAAAAAAAGTGCGAAAGCTTGCTGGGCAGACTGGATGGGCCGTTTGGTCTTTTTCTGCCATCATTTCTATGTTTCTATGTTTCTATGAATAGAGTACAGCTCGCCAGGCGAACCAGCAAGGCCCATGCTGACAGCAGGAAGACACACTCAAGCTGGGATTGTAACTGGGTTTCATCCTTCACTGCAGGTCGAGCTCTTGGTTTTAGAAGCCAGCATAGGAGAGGAACCAGTAAGAGAGCAGTCAAGCAGCGTGTGGATACAGCCAAGTTCAGAGCATGCAGAGAACAAAAGATAGTCCATATCAGAGCAGGAATCAAGGCAGGCAGTAAACAGACAGTATCCAGGCAGGAGGCAGGTGGCAATCAGGTGATGTCAGAATCCAGGCAAGAGTCAGGTAACCATCAGACAGTCCAAGAGGCAAGGTAAGAGAGGACAGAGGAAGGAGACAAGGACTGGGAGAAGGCAAGGTAAGGATGGATAAGGCAAGGCCTGGAAAAAACAAGACAGGCAGGTAAGACAAGGACTGGAACAGGCAAAATGAAGACAGGCAAGACAAGGAATAAAACAGGCAATGCAAAAGCAGCAGGGGACCTGTTGCTGAGGTGGTGGAACTGAGCTTCCTTATATACTAGAGCTGGAATGACATCATTAGTCAGCACCCACAGGAAATACTAGCATGGTCTAAAAGGGCTACAGGAAGTGCAGATGGTTTTAACCAGGCCCTAAGATTTAGCACACTGCAAGAAGCTACGCCAGAAGTGTCTGGAGATAAGGAGCATTTCAGCTATATCGGTTCTAAATGATTATTTTTCAAGGTTTTGTATTACTTCACAAAGTGCCTGAAAATTGAGAGATTTGCCATCTATTACTCAATTGACAACATAATTTGAATGTTTCTCTATATTAAATAGTAAGGGGAAACATTCAGGTTCTGCCTAGTGGGCTATTTCAGAGATTACCTTCAACCGGTGTATTACGAATTATTTTTAATTGATACACTTACAATGGGGCGGACTTTAAGAGCCCTGCTCGCCGGTAAGCCTATTTTACATAGGCCTACCGGCGCGAGCAGAGCCCCAGGACTCGCGTAAGTCCCGGGGTTTTCGGAGGGGGCATGTCGGGGGGCGTGTCGAGGGGTGGGCCCGAACCGCGCGGCGTTTTCGGGGCGTGTCGGGAGCGTTCCGGGGGCGGGCCCGGGGGCGTGGCTACGGCCCGGGGTGGCCCGGGGGCGTGGCCGCGCCCTCTGGTCCCGCCCCCAGATTGCGTCCCGGCGCGCTAGCGGCCCACTGGCGCGCGGGGATTTACTTCTCCCTCCGGGAGGCGTAAATCCCCCAACAAAGGTAAGGGGGGGGTTTAGACAGGGCCGGGTGGGTGGGTTAGGTAGGGGAAGGGAGGGGAAGGTGAGGGGAGGGCAAAAGAAAGTTCCCTCCGAGGCAGCTCCGATTTCGGAGCGGCCTCGGAGGGAACGGGGGTAGGCTGCGCGGCTCAGCGCGCGCCGGCTATACAGAATCGATAGCCTTGTGCGCGCCGATCCCGGATTTCAGCGGATACGCGCGGCTACGCGCGTATCTACTGAAATCCAGCGTACTTTTGTTTGCGCCTGGAGCGCCAACAAAAGTACGCCTATTCGCGGTTTTTGAAAATCTACCCCAATATGTATTTCTTGGGATTTGTTTGGCAATTTATCTCCAAAAATCACAGATGACACATTCATTAGATAATGTGACACGATTTTGGAGACAAATGTGTGTATATATATATATAAATGCCCTAGCATTTACAAAAATTATTACATGAGTGAAGACTCATACATAATTATATACACAAAAAACAAAAACTACCCTAGACCCTATCTTCTAAATGTCTCCTTTATTTATTAAAATTCTATTATAATAATTCTACATTACAATGTAAACCCCATAAAATCTCTGATTGTGCCAGATCCACACCATTCATACATTCACACTTCATTCACTCTCAAACCATCTTCATTCCTACATAAAACCACCTATTCATTGCTTTGTCTTCTCATACAGAGAGCACATTCCTCTCAATTTACTGATGCTGAAGCATTTTCTTAACAATTTAAGAACACATTCAATCCAGTGTGCAACATAAGCATTGCTAAACAATTAGAAAGAAATCTTAATACAATTTTTGTAATATCTCTACATGTAATAGTAAACACTGCTGGAGATGCTGATAAGCTAAATCAGAAAAATTTCCAGATTGGTGATGATATCCCTGAATACAGAGCTCTTAAATTCAGATGTCTTGAGGTAATAGCGAATGCAGCATCCAAAGTGCATAAACCTTTGAATCCCCAATAATCAGCGGGTGCAATGTCTAGAGTTTACAAACTATTCAAGTGCCAACAAGGACTTCATTTCACCTGCAACCCGGGTTTCTTCAGAGGGATCTCAATTTACAGTCCCATAATACTTGTATGTTGTCTTTTGCACCTCGTTATTTATATTAAATGCATCCTGGATGAAAAGAATATGTTTCACTGCCATTAGGAGTTATCTTTACGTCTTGCACTGCAATCAAATAAAAAGGCTTTCACCTGCAAACCTTCTATACATATTATTTCAAATGTATTATTCAAATGTTTAAATATTTGCTTAAAAGTTTAGAGGCAAGTATTGAAGCAAATATTTAAACAATTGAATAATACATTTGAAATGGTGCCTCAGTGTGATTTCTATTTAAAAAAAAAAAAAAGGAGAGGTACTGCACGTAATAGACCAACAATCCAAGGGAATAGTGCAGTGCAACTATATGAAGAATCCACACAATGAGTCAAAATCCATGTAAATAATTTTTTAGTTAGTATGGCAACTCCATGATTCAAAAGTTACATGTAATCCAATTTTTAAACAATCCCCCGACACGATTCCGTGTTTTGCCATGCAGCTGCATCGGGAGGACGGCAATAAATTCAATTTTCTGGAACAAAGGAAATTAAAGTGTGGGTACAGAAAAAACATGATGGGAACTGCTTTAAATAAGATTTTTTTAAATATACCTTAGCCAAATTTCGGTGCACAACTTAACCAGGAGTGCACCAGAGCACTACAACAGACAGTCATTTAAAGCTGAAAAAAGACATGAAAAGGTGCTAACCAATCAAAAACAGCCATTTCTATTTCAAAGACATCGATTTGGGGGAAGGCATGGCTTAAAATCTCAGCAAGCAGCACCTGATAGATCTGCAGCAGCAAGGTGCATCATCCGAATGCAGCATTCTGAGCAAAACTACTATTTTCCGCTATGCAACTGGTTAAAAGTTCCTTTTCAAAAACATGATAGTTGTTCAGCCGCTTTGAAAGTGAAGGGTTATTTTATTTATTCAGCATTGGCACTGTGGAATTGTCAATCATGACTGGTACCTTCACCATGGCAGTTGCAGAAATTTCTTCCATTCTCAAAAGCATTGAATATACAGTGTCATTCATGGTTTGTGTAGATCCTGGATCCCATTGAATATGAATGCAATTTGATTTTCATAAGGATCATAATTTGTGGTGTCACTCTTTCCAGCAGTTTCTCCCTGTGGAAACCAGCAACGGAGAAACAAGGGCCTTGTTGGGGATTCAGCATCAGTCTTTAGCAAAACATATCACCGTTTCATCAAAGGTTACATAGACTACATAAGTGTAGATAAGGTACCAGATGTGTAACCCAGTCCATTGTGGAGTTCTAATAAGTAATAGCCCAGCCTCTGGGAACATTCTGTGGTATACTATACTTTCAAAATGACCCTCTTGTAATACATTTGATGTTTGAGTCTGCAATTTTGTTATACATCTTTCTTTGAAATGTTCTACACATATGATACTGTGATAATACATTCATACATGTGTTTAATGCTTTGATACCTGCTTTGCGTTATTTAAACAATTGAACATCATATTTGTACCTTGGAGCTTTATGTGAGTGGCTCCACTTTTTTGCACATACATAAGCATAAATTTGTAAAAAGTTTCAAGATGATAACTTTAACTGGCCTGAAGAATTCGAATTTGTCTCGCAATATGTCTAGAAAGTTCTTAATATTTTTTTTTAATATAAAAGTTACTTTCCAATACTTCATAGTTCTCAAGGCCCAGGATGTATGAAGAATGTGAGAGCATAAGTGTGCATTGTTTGCTGTTAATTGTTCACCCTCTCAACTTTTCCCAACTCACTTCATCTTGCCCTGACTAACCATAAGCAGCCAAAGGGCTTCATAGCTGTAAGCTCCTTATTAGCCCTCCATTTGACAAACAGGAAGTGGAGAAGAAAAGCATCACTCGCAGAACTACAACCTCAGAATGAATTAAAGAGAGAGAAAAGCACACTTTCCTAATTGCTTGTTAGAACCAATAGCCTTTGTGTTTTATTCCTTGTGTCTTCTTTTTAAAGCATTTTACACAAGACATTGGCATTGTCAACTAGACAGCTTTAGGGTATGGACAAAATGAACTAATTGATTTCAGCTATGTAGCACTGAATAGTGCTAACTTACATCTCCAGATTCCTTGTGAGGAGTGATTAATAATTTGCACCTTATCCTTGAATACCCCCTTTCTCATGCAAAGCTGGGGCATTTTATACTTACAAAGTGTAAATATCTTGTCTACAATTTAAGTTGAAGAAGGTCAGAGACATCCTGTTAGAGCAGTTGGAATAGGCGCTGCAGTTGCATTCAAATGAATGAAACACTACAAATCTGAGTTAAAATAAAGGAAAGCAGAATTTTAATGTTACTCCGAACTTACTCCAGCACTTGCCTATAGGAACAGTGGTTCTAGTGTGGGACTTTGTCACTATTATGACCGATCTTGGAGGACAAGGATCGTACAGGCCTATTTTCAAAAAAATTCTTTCCATAGCAATAGATTGAGAAGAAAATCCTTTCAGAATTATGGTATTTCTAGTTCATAGCATAGTATGTGATGCTATGTGGGAGTCTTCAATAGATCTGAATGCCAAAGTACTGAAGGCCAATATCAGGGAGTATGTCATCAGAGTCAAGAAGGCACTAATACTACAGGATTATATATCACTGACTTCCCTCTAGTTTATCATAACCACTACCCTCAGATTTAAACAAGAAAATTATAGCTTTATTTATAGTACACTATATATGAAATTTCACATATGTTGCAATAATCTCTGGCAGACAACACTGAACCTTATTTATGGTATATTAAAAGTGCATCCAAAACTGAAGTAATTTAAGAAAACCCTAGAAATTACTTTTTCCTACAAAGCTTTGAATTTATCTAACGTAAGATTATTTACCCCAGCTGGAAGTTTACCATAGAGGATTGCTCTACTCTTACAGTACCAGCAGTGCTTGCAGATAGGGAGAAGAGAGATGAGAACTAGAAATAAAACAGACCATTCCTTGTGATATTTCAGTCTACCTGTGGTACACTGTGATGCCAGAAAGAGCTCCATGCCACTGGGAAAGTTAGGAAAATAATACATTCCCCTTCCCCACTCCCTGTACTGAGCAAAATAACAAAAAAAAATCACTTTGTAGTAGTCATATTTATCATGTATCTTTTAAAAAATAGTATACTTTTGAATTTTTTAAGCTGCTCGGCAATTCTACATCATTTTGAAAAAGGGTCACAAATAACATCATACATCATGTTATCTTATTGGATCATGCAGTATATGATGCAATTTTTGGTATTATAGCCAACAGAGACCACTCAAATTGAATACAGATCCTGTGATTTGATATTTTTATGCCAACCAGACCACAGGATGCAAGGATATTGCAGGGAAATTGTTTATGGGATTTCAAAAACATTACTTCTGGTAAACTGTTTACACCGATGCACTTTGGATTGCTATCCTGTTGTTAAAGGTTGGGAACACTGCAATGCATTCCTATTTGAAATATATAGAGTGTGGTTCTTTTATCTATTTCCTATTCTTATTAACTGTTTCCTGGTATATATAATTTAAAATATCAAAATACAAAACCCATCACACACAACACAAGATAAATGCCTGTGACGTCAATAGAACTGTCCAACTCTCACAACCAAGTGCTTAAGCCCCCTACCAACATTCTTTGCACTCATAATTCCAATATGCCAATCCCCCATTCCAACCCACCCTCAGAATCAGCAACCCTCAGAATAATCAAGGGAAATCATTTTTTTTTTTAATTTATGTTTATTGAAATTTTTCAAAACAAATAAGTATACACTTGAAGAGAAATAACATGAAAGTTGGTTAGAATAGTTTTATAATATCAATATAAATTATATTGACCATACAGCAAAGGCAATACATAATTCAACCAAACAACTCACTCATTTGTAGGTGTAATCACCCTTTGGCACCAAACCATCTCGAGCGCAGTCACGAGTGTATCCAGATGGTAAGGCTATTGGGGTTTCCGCTTTTAAAGATGGTATGGAGATAGTTTACACACCCAGAGTATCTTCACCAATAAATAAATCAAAATAGAAAAATGATTTCAGAGGCACTTTTATAATTAAATTAAAAGATTTTATTTTGCTGGTTAATGGATAATTTTCTAGGTTCTTCACTTCTAGAAAGTGTGGTTATTGAACAAACAAACCTTTCAATAATGTCAATAATTTCAATGAGAAATAATTTATTTCTGGTGCACAAAAACAATTTTTCATATGGACTCTAATTCTTAACACAGTTTGGAATAGAAACCGGTTCCTGTACAAAGATTACTTCTTAATGAGAACAAATGTTGAATTTCAACTTTAATTCAAGAAATCTGATTCTTTATATTAACTTGTTATTTCAAGCTCTTTAGGCAATTCTGGAATTCTCCAGATAAGTATTAACAACTTTTATCTTTAACCTGTTTTAACTCAATGACTTTGACCTCTTGTATGTCCATGTGTGTTACACTAGTGCAATTTACCAAAATTGTGTCACAGTTCGTTGGCGCGTACTTGTCTTTGATTGCTGGGTAATAATTTTTGAGAGCACTGCTTGTGAACGCTGGGTAGAGAGCGCTGACCCAGGAATGATGTGAAGCTTTGGTGGCTTGTGATCAAGGAATAGCTCACGCTGCTTGATGGTGCAGACTGGACTGAATCTATCTACCACTCTTGATCAGTCTCAGGATAGAGTAGTTCACCTACTATGCTATCTCAAACCAAATCAATTATAAAGACTAACTGCCTCACTGCCAATTTTCTGCAGTCTATAATGTTGCTAGCATGTGTATATATGAATGACACTGGAGTTCTTGCTAATAGAAATAAAAAAAATAATTATTTCAACCCTGTCTAAGGATGTAGGCTTTGAAAGAACTCACAAAGTAAAGAAAATATTCAATCACACTCTCTCTCTCACATTCCACACTTATTTGCCAATAAAAACAGGAACAAGTTGCAGGACTTCTATATTCCAAGTTAGGTTAAAGATTTTTTTCTCCTCTAAGGAAACAACACAGAGGTTCCCTTATTTACAGGTCAAGTGATTAAACACCGTAGCACCTTTATCTACAGATGGATGTACACAATCTGAAGTCTGTGGGACTTAAAGAAAATGTTCTTCTTGAGGTAGTATGCATTTCAATTAAATCAGCTCAGAATCAGACCATCAATCATCCACTTTGCTCACATCACCTTTTCTATCAAACGGGCCGATACAGTAAATCCTGTGCGAGTGATTCTGTATTTAAATGAGGCCCGGCGGTAAAAACAGGCAAAAGGAGGCGCTAGGGAAACTAGCGCGTCCCTAGCACCTCCTTTTGGACCGGAGCGGCGGCTGTCAGCGGCTTTGACAGCCGATGCTCAATTTTGCCGGTGTCAGTTCTTGAGCCCACTGACAGCCATGGGCTCGGAAACCGGACGCCGGCAAAATTGAGCGTCCGGTTTTTGACCCGACAGCCACGGGCCGACTTCAATCGAAAACGTGCATCCAATGGCGGGTTAACAGTGCGCTCCATCGGATTTATTTATTTCCATCGGAGTGCACTGTACTGTATCGGCCCAAAAGCTGGCAATAGTTATAGGAAGTTATCCGTAATTTTAACAAATTTCTTGGATTAGAAATACAATAAACTCACTTTCACACACTGTCACAAACAGCTCTTCCAGTAGACAATTGTAGCCTATAGCACACAGCCCTCTCTCAGACTGCATGGGCTTTCTCTGCCTCAGACTGTAACACACAGCTCTACTTCAGATTTCCAGCACAGTAGCTCTCCCTGCAGCCTCCAGGCACATATCTCTGAGTCTGCACGGCTCTCCCTGCAGCTTCTAATACACAACTTTTCTGCCTCAGTCTTCAAGCGCCTTCTGAAAAATTTCTCAGAAGAAATCCTTATTCCTCTGAATCTCTTTAAGAAAACTCTCATCTACTTTAAAAAAAACCTTCTTATCCACCAAGAAACCTTTTTAAACACCTTGACTAAGGAACACAGCTTTCAAAATAATTTTTAGTATGTTCAAAACATTTTTTAAGGCAAATTACCTCTTAAATCTTTCTGTGCTCTACCTCAACTTGGTGTTATTATGCAGACTGATCCCCAGCTGCCTTGCATAGACCCTGGGGTGGGCTACCATTACTTTGACGTTACCATGGCATTGGCTTTGAGATGGCAAAGATTTTTTTTTTCTCTGATGCTGAGAGCTAGAAAATGAAACCAATAAAAAACACCTCCACTTGCACATTTCAAAATCACACCAAACTTTCAAGTTAGCTTCTAAATAAATGTAACAGTAATTCTCTGTCTTTTCATGACCATATTTGCTATTTTAACATTTTTACAGCTAATTATATTTTTAACTTACACAATAAACATTTTTCCCCAAGCCAAGGGTTAAATCCATATTTATATGATCTCACCTGGTGACCATCACCACCACCAAACCCCAGTTTATGACAGGTTTTGATCACTTTTTAAACTTTAATTTTCCTACAGGCACTGTGTAGGCAGCCTCTAGCAGCCATCACTGTCCCAAGTCTGGGAGGACCCCTTGGCCTGCACTGTATTCATGCCGGGGCTTTGATTACAGCCCTGACACTGTCTGCTGGCTTAAGCTGACAGAGGCAGCATTCCCAGCACTGCTGCTACAGGGTGGCACCAGCCACACTGAGCAGCAATTATCTATTTAAAAAAAACAACTAATCGCAGCACTTCTGGGCTCTCTTTGGCTGCTAGGAGCTCCAGAGGCTCCCGTGGCCTCAGCATCTATTGGGCAGGTATTTATTTTAATTTTATTTGCCCCTTTTACATAGGAAATAGTGAGACTCAGGATGAAAAGAGCAATATAAATAAAGCAAAATTCCCATTTTCAATTTTATCCAGAACACAGCTTATGTGCCACAGCATAGTTGCCATTGTGGGAAAACACTCTCACCCAAGCTTTCTTCACTTCCCAAAAAGATGGCACCTCCATTAATGCTGCCTGGAAAGATCAGAGAACCCAATCTGACCTATACCAAAATAATTTGCTCCGGAAATACACCAGATCATCACCTCGTCACCTGAAGAACTAATACCAAGATTTTAAATGAAGTCTGCTTCTTTATCAGCAACTGATGTAGCCTTTGTAAAAGGGGAATCACTTTCACTCCATATGCCTTCTGGTGCATCATTAGAGCAACAATGTTCTAGTTGCTGTGTTAGGCCACTTTTGTAACAGAAATAAAGGTCAACAAATGAGTTGAAAGCAATGCCTTTTTTATTAGACTAACTTAATACATCCATGACGAGCTTATGAGAGCTATATTCATCTGCTCAGTGTAGACAGAGCTAAGGATGATGTTGCCTGACTATACAAGTAAATTGTTGGCTGAGTTACAGTAAGAGTGGTTGTTTTCAAAGCTGTAAAGAATTTTAGAGTAAAGCGGTGGAAAGCTGAAGTGTCTGAGATCATCAGCTCTGCTGGCGGAAGGTGTCTTCATTCCCTATTGCTGGTGAAGACTTGGGGGTCCATCAGCGGGGTTAGTGAGCATTTGGATTCAAGAAGATCAACTTTCCAATGATAGTGTTAAGGGAACTAACTTTCCTTATCATCTTCTCTAAAACTCTGAAGGAAAATATTTGGGCCAATGTAACCACTATGTAGGTTAGAGTTCTGGTGTTTCGTCAGTAGGATTCCATCCTATGTTTAGTTTTCATTGAGCTTTAGGTGACTTAGGTGAAACTGTGTCTTGATTGAGGGATGTTCTCTCTGTTACAGAGCTTATCTGCAATGAGCAGTCTTTATGCTGATAATTAACAAAATATAGGCGGAGATTTTATAAAGTTGCGCATGGGCGTCCAAGTGCCCGCACTACCTGGCACACGCACCTGGATGCCCGATTTTATAACATGCGTGTGCAGGCGCGTGCATGTTATAAAATCGGGGGGCGGCACATGCAAAGGGGTGCACAATTATGCACCCTGCGCATGCTGACACCCACAGCCTTCCCAAGTTCCCTCCCAGGCCGCTCCGATTAAGCAGCGGGCTGGGAGGGAGCTTCCCCACCCCCTACCCTAACCTCCCTTCCCCTTCCCCTAACCAACCCGCCCCCTATCCCTGTCCTAATCCCCCCCCCAAAAAATATTATTTTACCTGCTGCACTTGCCTAGGGGCAGGCGCAGGTTGCGCACACCAGCACCCTGCTGGCACGCAATCCTCTGACACAGCGGCAAATGGCTGCTGTGCGGGAGGCCTCTGGCCCCCACCCCCCTCCCCACCCCCTTCCTGAAGCCTGGGGACTTAGACATGTCTCGGAGCTTTACGCACCTCATTGGGCCTTTGTAAAATAGGCCCAGCGCACATAACCCCACCTACGCACGTAAATCCTATGGATTTACGTGCGTAGGGCTTTTAAAATCTACCCCATAATTTTTTTTTTTTACTGTCCGCTCCCTTATAACATCTCACAGCCTAGTGGTTAGCACAATAGATTGAGAACAAGGGAAGCCAGGGTTCAAACCAAAAAACCCCCATTAAACATGAAAAAATACCCAAAACAAATTAAAAAGAACCACATTTTAAAAAATGGATGTCTGGCAGGGCCAAAAAAAATAGCCAACCTGGCACTGGGGTCTGCCGGGAGCTGGCCTGGGGCCAAGTCTCTTCCTTGCAAAGTGTCAGGGCAGAGGAGCTCCAAACCTGACTCCCACTTAACCTTTTTGCCAATACTGTTGGAAAAAGAGCATGAATGATGCCCTCTTGCTCCATCTGTGTACCGGTGGACAGAGGGAAAAGAGATGAAAGGGAATGAAGTGCAGAAGAAGGGAAGTATAGGAGGCAGCAGGCAGGAGGCACAGAGGGATAGATGAAAGAGAGATGAAAGTATAGAAGGAGGAGAGGACAGGAAGCATCAGAGAGCAGAGGTAGGAAAGAGAAAAGGAATGAGGGAGGAGAGAAGGAGGGTCAGGAAGGAATGAGGGATAAAGGGGATCCTTGATCGGGGAGGGGAATCCTGGAACTGGAGAGCAAGTAAGAGGGAGGGA
Source organism: Rhinatrema bivittatum (assembly GCF_901001135.1). NCBI lineage: Eukaryota > Metazoa > Chordata > Amphibia > Gymnophiona > Rhinatrematidae > Rhinatrema > Rhinatrema bivittatum. The sequence goes on along the minus strand of NC_042615.1, from coordinate 229,620,548 downwards.
TGATCCCTTAACTGTTTCCTTTCCTCTTACCTCTGATCCCCTCACATCCCAAAAAGCCTCCAGTTCCCCCATTCTCTCCTGACTTCCTACCTCTGATCCCCTCACTCACACCCTACAGCACCTTTGATTTTCTCACGCACTCTAATCCCACCCTCCTGTATCACTCATTAATCCTTTCACTCACTTTTTCCCTACCCTTTCACATACCCTGCAATCCCCTCACTCAGTCACTCTCCCCACCTTCCCATTCTCTTTCAATCTTCTCACTCTTCCTGCATACCTCACCCCCCATAACCTGCAGCTCCTCCACACCCCTCACTCAGGGTCTTCCTTCTCTCTGGTTCTCTCATTCATTCTTGGTCCCCCACATCCTCTCACTCACTTCCCATCTCTCCATTTCCTCAATCACTCTTTTGCCTCTCTCTCTCTCTCTCTAATCCTCTGAATACCTCCCCTCTTCTGATCACCTTAGCCACTCTCCTACCTTTTCCCTCACCCTCACTCTCCTTCTCCTCCCTCATGCTGCCACCCCACTTTCTAGAAGAAAGAGGACAGTGGCAGAGCAGCACCTCAGGCCATGTCCTCCTCCTCCTCTTCTGCTTAGGGGTGGTGTTATGCTTTAACCACATGGACACAGTAGTGCTACACAGTTCAAAGTTCAGCATTCAGGCACCAGTGGCAGAAGAAGAGGACATAGCCTGAGGCACCACACTGCTAATGACATCATCCTCCTAGCAAGCTGAGATTGAAATGGGGTGTGAAGGTCCAGAGAGAAAGACTGATGAGTTGCCACAGATGTTCTTATCATTACTAATGTTCTGGCTGTGGTAACCCTTGGCAATTCCATGATAAGCTCCATTGAGCAACATTAATTGGATGATACACTGTGAGAGCAACGATTGGAAGCCATCAGTACATCCCCCTGAAGAAGCTTGGATAAGGTAAAATGAGGGTCCCTTGTAGGGGTCTATGAAAGAAGACTGTTGAAACAACAGCAGGTTGTTTTTTTTATTGCAGAATCATAATTGAAGCCTAAGCTGGTTTCTCCACAATTGACCTATTTCCCAGTTTTCTGGTAACAATGGCATACTTGTCATTCCCATCTGGAGAGACATAGACCACTTGGTGAATCCTTACATGCCTCCCCATGTGCCAAGACTTCTTGCTGGAAAAATGGTGTATCTTCTTTCAAATGAGCCGGTTTAGGATCTTTTCTCAACTTATCAAGAAATCTTTGATGAATTCACTCATCTTGATTCCTCTTGATCACTTCCATGGCCACTTTGGGATTTAAGGATTTTTTTTTTAATTTTTAATTTATAGATTATCCAAAAATTAATTTCAAGACTTACACTCTTGAAAAAGAAAGAAGAGTAGTACATAAAATTTATAAGCAATAAGTAAATGATTTTAAACACTACAACTCTCTCCATTAAGTCCACAATAAGGGATCCAATACAAAGAAAAAGAAAAAACAATTAAGGTTTAAATATGATAAGGAAAATAGTAGTAACTGCGGGATACATTAAATATGACAGATTACTTATCCTACAAAGGGAGAATCAGGAGGAACAAGCTCAGTATCTCCTGGATGGAGTGGTAGTTTGTCACATGGGAAATTAGAAAGTTGAAAAGGAACAAAAACTAGAGATGTGTGAAGCCAGAACTTTTCGGTTTGGGCTTTGTTTTCGGCCCATCGCAGGAAATTTCGTATTATCCGCGGTTCAGGCCTTTTAAATTCGGGGGGACCCGAATTTCGGATTAGTGTGTACTAACGGGGTTAGTGCGCACTAACTCCCCGTTAGTGCGAACTAACTCCCATTTGTGCACTCTATCATTTTTATGTTAGTGCACACTAACGGGGAGTTAGCTCGCATGAACCCCGTTAGTGCTCACTATTTTATTTCTTTATTTCTTTATTTGCAAGGGGAGGAGATATATGTTAAAAAGGGTTGCTGACAGTGCAGAACCTTGTGGTACTCCTATTTCCAGAGGAATTGAGTCTGAGTTAGTGTTGTTGATGTTTACCTGAAATGATCGGTTGTGTAGGAAGGATGTAAACCATTTTAGGGTTTTGTCTGTCAGGCCTATCTCATGTAGTCGGTTTAGTAGGGTTTTATGATTGACAGTGTCGAAGGCTGCAGATAAGTCAAGTAAAATTAATATGTAGCGCTATCCGGTGTCAAAACCTCTTAGGATTGTGTCAGATAGGGTTAGTAGTAGGGTTTCTGTGCTGAAATGTTTTCGGAAACCGTGTTGCATAGGTTGTAGTATGTTATTTTGTTCCAGGTGTTCATTTAGTTGTTTGAGGACTACCTTTTTGGCTATTTTAGCTAGAAAGGCTAAGTTTGAAATGGGTCTATAGTTATTTAGGTCATTTGGGTCAAGGTTCTTCTTTTTTATGATCGGTCTGATTGTGGCCACATTTAGTATGTCTGGAATTTCTCCTTCCTCCATCGATTTATTAATGATTGCTGTGATGATGGGGGTGATGATTTGTGGTATTTCTTTTAGGATTCGCATTGGTATTTTGTCCAGTTCATGGCAGGCTGGATTGAGAGTTTTTAGGTACTCAATCTCTTTGGATGAGGCAGGTTCAAATGAAGACCATGTATTTGTATCATTGTTGATTAGATCTATGTTGGTCGTTGCATTATAATTTAAGCTTTCTGATATTTTGGTTATTTTGTTTTTGAAGAAGTTTGCTAAATTTTGGCTGAGGTTTTGGTCTAATTGTGTGTTATTATTGTTGCTTTCAGACGTTAGGTTTTTCACTATATTGAATAAGGTTATTGGGTTGTTTGTGTATTTTTGAATTTTATTGCTGTAGTATTCACTTTTGGTTCTATTGATCATGTTTTTATAGAGTGCAAGGTGTGTGCGATATATGGCTAGTGTCAGTGTGCATTTATTTTTGTGCCATTCTTTTTTTTTTTTCTTAGGGTAGATTTGATGTCTTTCAGTTGTTTGTTGAACCTGTTTTCTTTTTTATTATCGGATTACTTTATTCTTTCAGGGTTTAGTTATTGGCTAGATCTGTTGTTACTTGAAGCCATGATTGAGAAGCATTTTTGATATTTGAGAGATCTATGTTTTTTAGTTGTTTCTCTAGTTCTTCTTTCAGTAGGTCAAGTGGAAATGGTGGTCTATATTTGAAGTGGGGGGTGTTATTTTTTTTGGCTTTGTGGATTGTGTGAAGTGTTGTTTGGCATTGTATAAGATAGTGGTCTGACCATGGTACTGGTGAGCAGGTTATAGAGGGGTTTGCGGTGAATTTATCATTCGTGAAGATGAGGTCAAGTGTGTGGCCTTCCTTATGTGTTGCGTTGTTAACTATTTGTGTGAAGTTGAGGGCAGATAAGATATCGATCAGGGTTTGACAGGAGTGTGATAGTGGAGTTTCGTCGGTGTGAAGGTTGAAGTCCCCTAGAATAATTCCGGGCTTTTTATGGTTGATGTTGGATGTGAAGAATTCTAATAGTGGGGAGTTATCTTTGTCAAGTAGTTTAGGTGGGCAGTAAACTATGCAAATCTGTAAATTCTCAGAGTCAAATAAAGCTACTTCATACTGTTGTGGGAGTGAGTGAGGGATTAGTTTCATGGCAAATCTTTTTTTAATAATTAACATTAATCCTCCACCTTTTCATGCATTTCTGGTTATGGAGAATATGTTGTATGAATTGTTGGTTATCTGATTTGATATCACTTGGTCTGTTTTTTTTAACCATGTTTCGGTTATAGCTTGGAAGTCAGGTTTGTGATTTTGTAGGATGTCAGAGATAAGCATAAATTTCTTTGAAATAGATTGGGCATTTATGAGGAGGAAGACTAGGAAAATCATACTTGTAAGTGAGTCATTGATCTTTATATTTACCAGGTATCTTTGTCTTTCAGGTTGTATTTTTGAGGCTATGAGATTCATCTTTTGTTGTTTCGGGTTAGTATTAATGCAGTTCTCGGGCTTTATGGTTGATGTTCTTGTCTGTTGGGTAGAGATCATTGAACTTAAGAAGAGATAGTGGGGCTTCCCCGCAGTGCTGCTCAAAGGGGCGCTCTAAGGGGCAGGCCCCCTTTGTCACGCTCCTTCGGCGTGTGACGCCAGGCGTGGGGCGCCTGCGACCTGCCTTGAGAAGGATCTCCGGTCGAGATGAATGAGGTCAGCGGTGGGCGGGTCCCTGTGGGTGGTCCCTTAGTGAGCCCAGTGGATGGGGTGGTCGGATTGGAGGTCTGCGATCGCCGTGTGGGTGCGAGCTGGCCTGGGACCCCAATGGGTCAGCGCCAAGGAGCGCGGGGCGAAGAGCTGCTGCAGGGAGAAGGGAGGCACGCTGCCTGCGACCTGCCTTAAGAAGGATCTCCGGTCGCGATGAATGAGGTCAGCGGTGGGCGTTCCCTTAGTGAGCCCGATGGAGGGGGTGGTTGGATCGGAGGTCTGCGATCCCCGCGTGGGTGCAAGCTGGCCCGGGACTCTGACGGGTCAGTGCCGAGGAGCGCAGGGCAAAGAGCTGATGCAGGGAGAAGGGAAAAACTCGTTCGGGTTTCGGGATCCCCAAACCAGGACCAATGCTCATCCCTAACAAAAACTATATAAACAGAGCTTTTATATTTAACTATACATTTACTGGAAATTTCAAGGTAAATGTAGTTCCAATCTATAGTACTCTTGGTCGCATTAAGAGAAACTGACATTCTTTCTTTTTTGTCTGCCGGGCAACATCAGGATTAAAGTTAACCTTCAATTGAAGAAAAGGCTGCAAATGGTGTTTAAAGAAAAGACGTAAAGCCCAATCCAGGTCTGACTCAAAAACAAAGGTAACTACCATAGTAGCAGGTTGAACTAGAGCAGTATCCTATCCGGCATTTCTAACAATGTAGAAATGTCCAAATTAGAAGATAAAATGTCCAGACCATGCTCCTTATCTTGTTCCTGTCTTGTGAATGGAGGCAATAGGAGAAACTGCTTCCTCAGGAACTGTAAAATGTTCAACCAGATATTTCTTGAACATATCTTTAGCTACCACCTGAGGAAGTTTAGGAAACTGAATAAAACACAAATTTCTACTTTGAGCTATATTCTCTAAATTATCAATTTTAAGTTGAAAAGATGAATTTTCCTTGATCCAGTATTCTTGAACAGTTATAGTACGTTGGGAACATTGTTGCAAATCTACTATATCTCCCTGAATTGTAGTTTTAAGTTGTTCCAGGTTAGAGGCCTTATTTTCAGTTAAATTAATCATTTGAATAATAAGATTCAACTGAAGGGAGATAGAAGTTCCCAAGTTAGTTATAGCATCCCAAATATTATCCAAGGTAATGTTCTGAGGTCTTACCAGAGTCGGTACTACAATCCCTCTTAAAAGTATAAGAGTACTGGCCTGAAAGTATTCCTCCCATGTCGAAAGGATATTGGCCGCGTAGATGGATAGCGGTGGCGTCCAGGCCATGAAGAGACGGCAATGGCTCCCAGGCCGCATGGGAGGCCTGGTCGGCGGCGGCTTGTGCTGGGTGGAAACTGTGGTGTCAGTGGCAGCCTCCGGGCTGCGGAAGGGACGGTGCTGGCAGCAGCCTCCAGGCCGCGGAGGGCGGCTGGTTCGGTGGTGGCCTTCAGGCCGCGAGGACGACAGCAGCCCGCTGCAGATGGCAGCGGCAGCGGGGGAGATGTCAGTGGCCTCCAGGCCACGAACAAGGTGAGAGGCTGCTTGTGGCCTAGCCACAAGCAGTATCGTAACAACAATAAAGTCTGCCTGAGAACACAACAGCACAAGCATAGGAGCTTAAAAAATTATCCCATCAGGATATTATCTCAAAGGGACTGAGGGTGATGGCTCTCATCTCAGTACATGGATAGGCACTATACAATGACTCTATTCACAAGGACACAATGGTTCTAGAAAATTCTAGTTTGCACAGATTATGTAAACCTTCCTTTTTCTTTTTTCTTTTTTAATTTTCTTTTTATAGTTTTACGATGCTTACACAAATATATACACTTGTGACAGAAATATAAGGTTCTCTTAAAGACAAACTAAATACATGACAATCATCTCCATTTCACAATATATTATAGGTAATTCCTCCTAATTTAATGGAAATATTGGAGGGAGGCAGGAGGCCAGGTAACAAACTGAAGCAAAACTTTTAATGTAATAACTATAATAAGCAAAACAGACATTCAACTCCTTATCCATATGCCCTCCGACAGAATATACAGCCATTCATCTGGGGTAAGATTCTAAAAATGCCCTTAATTGCGATGGTTCAAAAAATACAAATGTAGAATTTTGATATTTTAGCACACACTTGCATGGATAACGGAGAGTAAACTTAGAACATATCCCCAATGCTTCTGTTCTCATAGAGAGGAATATTTTCCTTTCCTGAATTATGCGTATTATATCTGGAAATAGCCATGGTTTCTGGCCATAATAGAAAAGATTGCTGTTCCTAAAAAAGAATCTAAGAACAGTGCTCTTATCCTGTAGAAATGCAAAACTCACAAGGAGTGTCCCTCTCTGAGTTACTTCATCTTCCTTAGATATCTAGCATTTCAGTGATATTAAGTTGAGATTCTTGTTTTTCTTTCTCTCTATCTGTACCTTTATCTACGATATTCTGCTAAAGGAAGTGAGCTTTAGTAATAACAGGTATAATTTCATTTGGTATTTTTAAGACTTCAGTCAAATATTTTTTAAACAAGCCTACTGGAGGCATTATTTTTACCACTGGAAAATTCAAAACACGAATATTCAAGTTTCTCGTAGAGTTCTCAATATATTCCATTTTCTTTGCTTGTACTTATTCTGATATGATCAATTTTTGTTGTATCTTCTCAACATTTTCTAGCCTCTCCTCAACTCCCTTGATTTTCATAACTTGTTCTGTAATCTTCTTTTCCATAACCATCCAGCGTTTATTTGTATCCGTAAAGGTGTTCGTTAAAGCGAGTATTGCTGTTTCAATTGAAGCCAAAGCTTCATCATAAAGAATCAAGTGTTATTATTGCAGGTTTAACTAAGAAAGATTTAGTACACACTTCCTGCTCACCCAAATGTTCAGCTCCTCTGTCGGCGTCCCGAATTTGCTCCACCAAAGAGGCCTCCATGGCTGGATATTGAAATAGAACCCATTTTTCTTCAGCCTGGGTAACCAAATTTTCTGCCACGGTATCCAACACCTTAATGGTTTCTCCCCTGGTATTTTGTTGACAGGTAAACTTTACCTGTTCCCCTTTGGAACCCTCAGGGGAAACCTCAAGCAAGGAAAAATCCGCTGCAATAAACCCATGAGGAGGGGACGGAGTCTCAGGTACGCTGGGGCTAAGCGAGATCTCGGCCTGTGAAGGTGGATGTTCGCTCCGCGTCGCCTCCATTCGCGTCCCTCGCTCCCAGCAAAATTGGGGTTGAAGCAAAGTAGCTCGGTATTAGAGTCTGACCTGCTGAAACAGTTTCTGACATCGCCATGCTCTCCCAGAGTTTGGCCTTTCTTTTGATGTGTGGCATGAGGGGGAAAGATGGCGTCTGAGTGAGGAGAGTGCAAGGAACTCTCTTGTTACCTGGATTGAATTTCCGCCAACTTTACTAGAATGCACACATCCTTTTCACATCCTACTTTGCGCCCAATAGCTACACTTTCTATGGTGGCGCTATTGGGTGCGAAACTGGCAGCGATCACACCTTCGGCAGTGCAATCGCTGCCGGCTAGCACAGGACCGCCCCCCCCCCCCCCCCGCTTCAACCTCCTGCCCCCCATTAGCGCAATTTTCTAAAGTATCGCAGGCCTGCGATACTTTAGAAAATGAGGCCCTAAGTGTTTAAATTTTGATTATTTAGCATACTATTTAGTTTGCTATGTTAATTATATTATGAAATAATGTATTTACTTCTTTCTTCTTTGGAAATGCAAATAATTTTAAATGATTAATTGCTAACTACTGTAAACCAATTTGATATGCTTGCATGAAAAGTCGGTATATAAAAATTATTAAATAAATAAATAAATCAATCAGTTACTTCTGTGATCCGTTGTACCTGTAATCTTTTATATGTGGCGAAAATAGTGCAATGGGTAAAAACACAAATTATAGAACATTGCAGCAAAATTCAAGGAGGTTATTTAGATGTCCTGTTAGTTTCCCATTGGCTTGAGAAATGGCATATGGTTGAAGACCTTTACTTTTTTGTATTACAGCAGGTTATCTGAATATCATATCCCCTTTTGGAATTCCATGTCCCCTTTTGGATTAAATGAAAAAATTGGGCAACATTTCTTTAACATTGACATATCATATGTTCTTTCCTTTTTGTTGTTGTTTCTATAAATGCTAATGTGATTGGAGGGTTGGTGTCACATGTCTTTTGCTGCAGCATGGTACTAGTATTTTTGAATATATGAAGGACTACATGTTATCCCCTCTTTAAAAGTCCAGGACCAGGCATTTAGCAGATAGGAAGGGAGCTCTGATCTGAGGGCATTCTCCTTTGAAGGGGGATAAGAAGCTCAGCCCAGGGAAAAGAAGAGGCCCCAAGGAAGAGAAAGGGCCCAGGGAAGGCCAATACTGCTGTCTTTTGTTTGAGTTCTGCTAAGGTAAGCAGAACTGCTTTCATTACATTTTTTTCTGTGATTAATAAAAAGCTTATGAGAAAACAGCCAGAGTACAGCCTAAGACTGTTTTAGGGCCAACCACCAACCAGTCACAGTGCCACAGTGTACATGATTAAATGCTGTGAGGTGAATATTTTTTGTTTAAAAAGTTCTTTAAGTTTGATTTGTTGTACAAATCTTTTTGTGAAAGTTTAATTTGTTGATTTAGCTATGCTTGTTACTTATGTATATTATTGTGATTTATTGTAGGTACATCTCCGATATAAGTCCATCTGATATTGCCTGCTAGTAATTGATTTGGCAGAATTTTTTGGACTTTAAGAACTTTACCCTTTAACTGTGCTGATTTGTGGCATGAAGTGTTTAATTTTGGAGAGGGGGTTGATGACAAATGGACTGGAGATTGGCATTGTTTGATCTGACTATTAGATTAGTCACAGAACCTCCCCTGAAACTCTTGTTGGGAATTGGAATGGGCATAAATATGGATCATTTTGTCTTCTCTCCTGCATCTTGAGTATCTATATTTTGGTGATGATTTATATTGAATTCTATTTTTTATTTTTCAAGCATATTTTTTGGGTGATGCATTTGTGTGTGACTTGTATTTTGTATTTTTCATAGTTCTTTAGTAAAGTATTGATACATTAAACATTGTGAATTTTTATATTTATTTTTTCTATCATTCTTTTTTGTATATGGTTTTTAATTGTGAATGATAGTATAAGAAGCCATTTAACTCTTGTATTGAAATATTGAAATATTTATGATGAATACCAACAAATTTGGACTTTTCTTAGGAGTTCCCATGTAAGAAAAATCTCTTAGAAATGTAATTATAATCATTACTGCCATCATTCATGCTCTTGCACTTATTATTCCTGTGAGCTTGTTGCTGTTACTCTGCCTGATTTTGCTGTAGCATGATGTAGGAGTGGGGGATGAAGAAGCTCCTACATCATGCTATAGCAATAGCTGGGAACAAATGTACAGTGATAAGGATAATGAGAGTCTACAAAGTAGAAGGTTGGGTCATAAATGGAACAGAAAGGCAATAGACAATTGGAAGCTGGAGGAGAGGAAGAAAGGAGGAAGGAAAGGGAAATAATATAAGGGAGATAAGGAGAAGGAGGGGGGAGGAAGAAGAGGGAGAGGACTGAAGAGGCAATGATGGAGGGACAACATGGGAAAGAAATGTGAGTACTGGTAGGGGTGAATGAAAGATAAAGGACATGTTGGAAAGACAGAAGGAAGGGTAGGAAGAGATGGAAGAAAAGATAACATTAAAAGGAAAATCCAGAAAAGAGGAACCTGGAGGAGATGGAAGATGAAAGGAGAGGCACGACCAAGAATAGAATGACAAGGAATGAAAAAAATTGCCAAGGCAAAGACAAATTAAATTTCAGTTTTGATACTGGATTCTCTGTTTTACATTAATATAATACAGGTAAAATATTTAAGTGTTTTAAATTAAATGTGCAATAATTGACACAAGGCAGAACTCTAGGCCTGCTATTTATTATTTTGGGGTGGAGAAGAGAATCCCTTGCTTTAAATGTTGTCTTCCCTTCCTTCCTCTCTCCTTCTCCCCCAGTCTCAAGCCATCTTCATTAGTCAAGTTTACATTGAGGAAGAATCCTTGCCACTGCTGGAATCGTTTATTCAGTGCTTGCAGTAGCAGACCCCTGGTATTAGAGAGTCCTCCAGATCTGAAAAGTACTGCGCATTGCGACATCATTGACTGTTCCACTGCTTTCTTCAGAGAACGGATGTTACCAGTCCTATCAGGGAGGCTATTTTTTTTAATAAAACAAACTCACGATCCACTTGTGTGTGAAATTTAATTTTCTGCAGGGGATTCTTTTGCCTTGTTGAACAATAACCTGCCTTGAATTCTAAACTCACGACCACTTTCTGCTATCTGAAAACTAATCTAAGGTAGAAGCGATAGAACTCGCACACCACCTGAAACTGCCAGACCCTTATGCAAAGCATGTTTTATTTAGAAACCAAGAAAAGCAAAACAACATGTTTACATTTTCCTGTATTTCAAATGATCCACAGTTATAAACCTTTTTCTTTGTGGCACTGAACAGATCTTGTTTGGCAAAATCCACCCTGCCCAGAGCCGCTCTTAATTTGTTTTTAGTAGTTTCACATTTTAAATGGACACAGGGTAGAAACAAGTAGGGATGTGAATCGTGTCCTCGATCGTCTTAACAATCGATTTCGGCTGGGAGGGGGAGGGAATCGTATTGTTGCCGTTTGGGGGGGTAAAATATCGTGAAAAATCGTGAAAATCGTTAAAAAATCGAAAAATCGAAAAACCGGCACATTAAAACCCCCTAAAACCCACCCCCGACCCTTTAAATTAAATCCCCACCCCCAAATAACTTAAATAACCTGCGGGTCCAGCGGCGGTCCGGAACGGCAGCGGTCCGGAACGGGCTCCTGCTCCTGCATCTTGTCGTCTTCGGCCGGCGCCATTTTCCAAAATGGCGCCGAAAAATGGCGGCGGCCATAGACGAAAAAGATTGGACGGCAGGAGGTCCTTCCGGACCCCCGCTGGACTTTTGGCAAGTCTCGTGGGGGTCAGGAGGCCCCCCACAAGCTGGCCAAAAGTTCCTGGAGGTCCAGCGGGGGTCAGGGAGCGATTTCCCGCCGCGAATCGTTTTCGTACGGAAAATGGCGCCGGCAGGAGATCGACTGCAGGAGGTCGTTCAGCGAGGGTTCCGGCGCCTCGCTGAACGACCTCCTGCAGTCGATCTCCTGCCGGCGCCATTTTCCGTACGAAAACGATTCGCGGCGGGAAATCGCTCCCTGACCCCCGCTGGACCTCCAGGAACTTTTGGCCAGCTTGTGGGGGGCCTCCTGACCCCCACGAGACTTGCCAAAAGTCCAGCGGGGGTCCGGAAGGACCTCCTGCCGTCCAATCTTTTTCGTCTATGGCTGCCGCCATTTTTCGGCGCCATTTTGGAAAATGGCGCCGGCCGAAGACGACAAGATGCAGGAGCAGGAGCCCGTTCCGGACCGCTGCCGTTCCGGACCGCCGCTGGACCCGCAGGTTATTTAAGTTATTTGGGGGGGGTTCGGGAGGGTGGGGGATTTAATTTAAAGGGTCGGGGGTGGGTTTTAGGGGGTTTTAGTTTGCCGGCTCACGATTCTAACGATTTATAACGATAAATCGTTAGAATCTGTATTGTATTGTGTTCCATAACGGTTTAAGACGATATTAAAATTATCGGACGATAATTTTAATCGTCCTAAAACGATTCACATCCCTAGAAACAAGTGCAAATTTGGACAATGATTCACTAAGCATGCACCCACCTCCAGATTGTAAGGTATCGATCTATTTGTGCAGGGTCATCATCTGATCACATTGAGTGGGGAGAGGGGGAAAGAGAGGAAAAGGAGCAACGTTCTATTGCTGTATTTGTATAGTTAGGAATAAATTGCCTCTCTTTTTTTTTATGAAGATCGACTATGGCTAAGTATGTGATATATCATAGAGAATTATGAAAGTTTTCTGCAGTGCCATGCATGTGAGTTTGATGGTTGGTGCAAGATGACAAATCAAAGTTATTGTCACCTTTAGTTTGGAGATGGAATTGGAAACCTTATTCATAGAGTCAGAGAGCAGAAGCCACATTTTGTCCTTGGTCCCGCAGATGTACTCTGCTGAAGGTTATCTGATTATTTGGAGAGGTGGATTATCATATAAATCAGGGGGGCCAGGATTAAAATAGTGGGTGCTCTCCCTCATGCAGCCGTGTAGAGCAAGTTGCATAGACAGTGGCATCTATGGATTCAACTTTAATATGATTGTTTTAATAATATATATAATTTTCATAGCACTACTGGATGTCCCCAGTGCTGCACAATGGTGATAAGTATTCAGATATGATAGGTCCCTGTCCAAAGAGCTTACAATCTAACGGCCAAATTTTTATTCCCCTGTGCGTGTAAAAAATGGGGGTTACGTGCATGGACGGGCCTTGCGCACGCCATGCGCATCTTCAAAGGGGCCTGGCCACGCGTATAACCCCCGTTACGCATTGAAGTGCCAGGCCCAGATAAAGGGGTGGTCCGGGGGCTGGGAGGGGCGGGAAGGGGCAGGTCTAGAGCCACCGGTACAGCTTGCTGGCGAGCGAAAGTTACTACTGCTCCAGAGGAGCAGTAACTTAAAAAATTAAAAAAAAAAAAAAGGTAAGGTAGGGTAGGTTTAGGGGGTGGGGAGGAGGGAGGGGGGAAGGGGAAGGAAGGTTAGATAGGGGGGTAGGGAAGTTCCCTTCCAGTCCATTCCTTAATTGGAGCAGACTGGGAGGGAACAGGAGAAGGCCGGGATGTGTTGCCGCGCAAAATTTGCAGAACTGTACCCCCCATGCGCACGACAAGCGCACATGCGCACGCGGATTACAAAATCGTGTGGCCCTGTATGTGAGCCGGGAAGCACGCACACATGGAAGCGTGCACGCACCTTAGAAAATCGACCCCTAAGTTTGTTAGTTGAGGCAATCTAAGTGGGTAGATGATGGTTATGAGGAGTTAGTGGGAGAAGTAGGATTTATATTACGACTGGAGGTCCATGGCTGTCCCGCGGACCGCCACTCTTACCTCCAGCCCAGCCCGAGTAATAGTGGGATGCCCCCATCATATGCAGCAGGACACCGCCGCTGATTTCCCCCAAGCTGGTTGCCGTTTTCTGATGCAGTGAGACGCCGCTGAGAGCTTCTGGGCAGCACACCCCACTTAGGCACGTGCATGCACACCACTCTTTGCATATTAAAGGGCCCGAGGCAGGAAAAGCCTGCGGCCCCTGAAGATGATGTCACAAGCCTTGGGCCATAAAAGGGCCTGTTTCCCTGTAACCCTTGCCTCAACAATATGTCCACTAATGTAAGCTGAGTGAGTTGCCTCAGTGTCCCTGCCTGCGTTCCTCGACTTCGTCTCTACACTTCCTGGTCTTCGTCTCTCCAGTTCCCGGTCTTCTTCTTTCTGGTCAGCCTTCAGTTCTTCGTGTAGTCTTTGTCTTGTGGTCAGTACTTGTCTTCAGTACTTCTGTCTCCTTGCTGGCCCGTCTGTACTGTTTCTTTCCTTCCTGCCTACCTATCCGTTCCCACCTTTCCTTGGACGGGTCTCTGGTTCTGACTTTGGCCTGCCTTGGACTTCGCTTGACTTCCTCCTGCCACTGACCACTGTCTGATCCTGGACTATGCTTGTACTCTGCCTGTCACTAACCACTGCCTGCTTTCTGACTACATCTATTCTCCGCCTGCCCCGGACCCTAGCCCGCTACCCGACCATCTCTTCAGATCTATAGTTTGTCAGCGGAGGCCCCCCCCACTAAGAACTGCCAACCCCGGCACCAAAGAGTTCAATCTAAGGGGAACGAGGGCTGGTACATGAGAAGCTACAGCTGGGCCTCCTCCTCCTCCAGTTCTGCCAGCAGATGGTATGGATCTGCAGGGCTCCACCCTGTAAGTTGTGCCATCTCCACCTAGGTCCAAGTATCACTGCCCGTAACAAGTTGAACCCTGGTTTCCCTGGTTCTCAGCCCATTGCTCTGATCACTAGGGCTACTATTCTTCCTTTTGAATTGCATTGAGTGGTGGTAGCTGGAGCACCTTTGCCAGGAGTTCTCTGTTCCTATATACTCCTAGTCTGCAGGCTTGAACTGACATGCTGCACTCCTGTAATTAAATGAAAATACTTTTTTTTTTCCTCAATCAAAATTTAAAAGATAAATCCTAATCACTACATTTTTAGCTAGCATCGTAAATCCCAAGCAGCATTATAAGAGCCATCTGTATCCTTTCGTACTTGTTTCATACTATGACATGCACAGTTTAAAGGTTTATTAACATTTTCATTTTGGCCTTCTTACATAAGTTTAGCATTGCTGCTATTACAAGAATTGCTTCCAGCATATTAAAAAACAGCCCGAGAGTTTCACCATCTGCCCTGCTCACTGATATGGCAGCTCTCAGAGGAAGTGGTGGGAGGCTGAGTGTTCATCTGTTACAAGGAGAATGCAATCAGAAAAAACAATTAAATGCGTCTTTTAGCTATAATGTACTATGACCCAGATTTATCAATGGAGGAGAAATTTATGTTGTGTCTGTTTACACTCAAGATTTCTCAAGTGGCACTAACTATTCTTAGCCCTAAACCCTATCCACTTAATGGCCAAGTTCATGCATCCAGATAGAAACCAGGCCAGATGTTAGGGAAAGAAGAGAACTTGCTTGACAGAGGCCTCAATGCAAGACGACTGGAAGACTCAATAGTGGGACACTTTTGTGCATATCTGTTTTTATTTCATTTAACAAAGCATTCTGGAATTTTCACTCCCGTTTCTGCCATCGGATTAGCAGGACTATGATACAAGTGCCAGAATACATTGTAATGGAAATTTAAAAACCTGCAGTGAAAAAAAAATGCCACATTTTTCTTTACTATAATCGGTGTAGATTGTTTAGCGGCAAAACATTGTGGCGACGGTAGAGGGTGCATCCTTACTCCCTCTGCACCCTGATCATGCTTGCTTTCATTTTGTGGCAAAAATCCTTAGCCCTTAGCATCTCTGTTTATTCCTTACATTTTACAGCATTTTACAACCGAGATCATGACAAGATAAACTTAGAGGTAAGCCCAATGGCCATTATTTTGCATCAGAAAGCTCCACTATCTCATTATAGACCAGCGGTAATTTTTATGCTCCATTATGTTGTTTCTTTCAAAGCGCTGGAATGCATGTTTTTGTTATCATAGGGAACATACCAAAGGAATGAGGAATCCTGGTCTGCTCTGTCCAAAAGGAAGCAATGATGTCACCCGAGCACTTGAGACAAGCCCTTTAGGGACATGATTTGACTGAATATTGTGAAAGGTTTCAACAGAGGGTGCCTCCAGTGCATTTGTTTACCATACATCCTCTCTTCTTTTCTTTTCACTTCATACATTGCCTTCATTAACAGGTTTTTTTTTTTTTCTTCTTTCTCTCTCCTTAAACCTTGAAGCCTGAGGCTTCAGGACCGCAGAGGCGATTTCTAATTACCTCAGGAGAAAGAGGTTCATTTCATTCCTCAGCAGCTCTTTACATGAAGTTCAGCTCCAGCTAGAGAGGGAATCTGATTAAACTAATTATTGCCCTGATTGGCTTGTTTAATCAATTGCTTGGTTTAATTGGGCCTCGCTAATGTGGAATGGTGTAATCCACAGTAAGTAAATGTGAGAACCTGGAGACCCGCACCAGCATCCGTGACACCACTACAGAAATAGACCCACATTCCCAGCCAAACTGGTGAATGTTAATGGATGCCAGCCTTAAGATGCTAAAAGCATTATTAAGGGCTTTAATAGGCCTGAGATTTTAGTGATAATTAAAACTGCTGGCAAGAGAAACCTTCTCCTTTAATGAGATAGGTTTTCTTCGAGCTTCAACTAGTGCCCTATTATTTCTAACGTTTCAGACGTTGCAGAATTCTTTTAATTTTATGTTGTTTCAGATCTTTGTTAGTGATAGAATAGAAGTCTGATAATGCTTTTACTAATGTTTATTTTTGCCTTTATCGTGTAAGGGTAACAAAGCTTTATTACTGTGAATTGTAATATAGCCAGTGAAAAGACCCAATGAAGGCACCAAGTTCCCTACAGAGTGCATTATGTGGTCGGGGAGGGGAATTTTAAAACGACCTGTATTGGTGCAAAGTCTGTGGGTACTTTTTACCTGCTAACGTTATGCTAATTTTCATAATGAAAGTGCAGGTGTACTTTCCCTTTCAAAATGATTCCAGAAAAAGTACATATACACATTTACATCTGATAATTTCCATGGATTGTTTATCGGTAAATAATTGTACACATATGCTTGAAACTTCAAAAAAAATGCATGTAAGTGCAAACCCTGGACCCATCCCCATCCTCACTCCCAGGAATACCTCCCCCTACCACAGGTAAAAGTAAGTGCATAATTTTAGGTGCATAAAAAGCTGGCAGTTTTCCAAAAGCACATTTCTGCAGTTAAAGCACAGTTTCCCCTGTGGAAATGGCTTTGAAAATCACACTTGTAATGTCTGAGTCATTCAGTTAGACTGGTCAGTTTGGGGCTTGTGTACATGTGATACATTAGTACTGTCCAAAATCTTTACTTGGTTCCAGTAAAAGGAACACAGTAGACAACATTAAAGGTAAATGAATGACATGCTCTATATAGACATAATAGGTCAGAAGAATGTCAAATAAAATTTCAACAGATAACATCCTCTACGCTGATTCAATATGGCACTGACCTAGAAAGATGGGCCTCTCTTTATTCCTGTGCTTGTTAATACCAGGCAATTACTTTTGCAGTTTTTAAGTACTTTTTTTTTATGGGCAAAAGGAAGGGCAAGATAAAGCATTGCTCTGTGTTGTGGTTGAACTTGATGGAGTCAAAGAAGGGTCCAATGGACACTTTTGCTCTTCTGCTGCCATTTTCCATGGCAGTGGTATCCATGTTGCTAGTTCTAGGTGGGGGGTTTATATCCTACATTTCATTAGAGGGCACCTCTCTGAGCCTCGCAGCTCATATGGCACCAGCGGATTCTTCACTGCAGAGACATTGAACTCACAGCTACCTCCAAGTTTCCGGCTGCTGTCTATGACCGTAAGAAGTGCAGTAGACCGCTTGCAGGAGAGTGGACAGGGTCCCCCCAGTGAACGTTAACATCGTTGTTGACCTGGAGGTAGATCTGGAAGCAGTTGCGGTTCCAGCATTGGAATCTGTTGCAGAGAGTTTGAAGGAGACAGGAAGTTGTGATGCTTCTCCTTCTGTAGAACAGCCTTCTGTAATGTTTCCCCAGTACAAATAAATAACTTTGCAAGCTGTTTGGACAGTTTTGTTGAGACTGGTCACTGCTGTGATTGCTAATGTGAATGACACTAAAGTTCTAGCTGACTAGTTGAACACTGGGTTGTTGCAGCAGTTTGAGAGAAATACTGGGATTAAAAAAGATAGTACAGGCTTTAGAAAGGATAGATGATGATTCTCAGACCCTGGAAAGTTTTCCTATTAGCACTACTGGCGCTGGGCACTGGTTAATTGATTCTGTATGCGCTTCTCATTTGGTTTCCTCTTTTCTTTGGCAGGCCCTTTCTCTAGGATGTGGTGGCTGGGTATTTCTGTAGTTTAATACTTTTGAAAGCTTTATTTTGAGGCAATGGGATCACTCCAGTATTGTGATTTTACATATATATGTGTGTGTGTGTGTGTGCGTGTGAGTGTGTGTGTGTGTGTGAGTGTGTGTGTGTGTGTGTGTGCGTGCGTGTGAGTGTGTGTGTGTGTGTGCGTGTGAGTGTGTGAGTGCGTGTGAGTGTGTGTGCGTGTGAGTGTGTGTGTGTGTGTGTGTGTGTGTGCGTGTGTGTGTGTGTGTGTATTTTAATACATTGATTATCTTTGTTATATAAACATAATAAATATAAAATAATTCAGTGTCCAGGTTGAAATCCAAACCTCCCATTGGCAAAGAACAAGTCAGTTCCTTTGTTGTCCATCCATACTTAATTACTCTATTTTTGCTTCTGCTGTTCTTAATATTCCACGATTTGGACCATAAACACTTCAGAGTAGCAGGGAACTTGTCAGAGGTTATCAGCAATAAAAATGTAACCAAAGAACTCTGTACTCTCTTTCTAAGTAAAAATAATGGAAATAGTATTTGAAGAGAGGTCATCTCCCAAAACAGTTATTAATCTCCTCTGATGTGCTTTCTTTTCTAAAATGCCAAATACATGGACCCTGCATCCCGAATCTGACTGAAATATTGGGCCTTGCCAAAGGAACACTCTTATAATAGCCAATATTTGTGTATGTAAAAGGACCACTGTACTGGGGGGTTTTATTTTTCAGAATGGCTATAAAGATCTTGCAAACATCCCTAAAAAAAAATGTAAAGAAATAATAATTCAACTAAATTGTTTTCTTTGTTTGGAAAACAAAACATTTCAGAAACCACCTGTGGCTGGAATTATGATTTGGAACAGCAAAGAAATATTTAAAAACTTTGTTGCAATGGAAATCTTCAAAAATGCTGAAGATTTAACAGGTACTTTGACACACAGACACTTTCTTTTTTTTTTTAACGACAGTTGCGGCACACTAAATTGCAGTCCATAAAAGACGGACAGCGCTGGGATTCATTTTGACAAGCTTTTCCTTTAATCTTGTGGCACTCTGCGGCCCCCGCTGCACATTGCAGAATATCCACAAATAACAATGTAGAGAAACCTTGAAGAGCTTGCAGCCTTACTCTCATTTTCACCACCGACCACAAACTGCTGCTTTCATGCAAGCTTGAAGTTCTGGACTCCCAATGTCTTCCAAATTATAGCACTAAGCTAGATCTGTGGCGTCAGTGTCAGCTCTCTTCCAGCAGCTTGTCTAATGCCAGGTCTGAAAATAAGAGAGAGCAAGGCAGTAAAAAAAAAAAAATTAAATAAAACTGTTCAAGTTTATGAGACATTTGCCATGAAAATATTTGCTGGCAAGAAAAAATACAATCACTTGTAAGCAGTTAATGCCTACCCTGTTAGCAAATAAATATGCCTTCCTTGTTTTGAATTTTATTAAATTTGCTTTTGAAGGATTTGGGTGCATCTTATATCTGCGGTAATCATTCGGTACGGTGACTTTCTGACATTCTTGATAAATTTGAAAATCGTGGTTCATAATGCCTTCTACCAGTAATGCTCTCTCTGTAAAATGCCATGACTGCTTATTTCCTGCTGTGCATAATAAAGAGCCATTTACATAGGAAACAAAATTTGCAAGAAATAAACTAATTATTCGAGATATTAGATCCCAACCAGGTAAGGCAGAGATCATGTTTATTATTCTATTTTTATTTAAAGTGCACCATCAAGAGATGAGAAATAATAATAAAGCATGCAAGATACACAACATTGTACAAGAAACACAGAAAGCAAGCAAGCAAAGATGGTGTCGAGAATGTACAATATAGGTAAAGTGTGATAGTGATGGATAAAGTATATAGGGAGGTGGAGTGAGGAAATTAAATAGTACTCCATGATGACAGTATTGAGAAAGAATAGGGATTCATAGATTGGATCTTGTATATTTCACAATAGAAAGACAAACAGACAGAATGGCATAGATGGATTTTATGTTATATCAAAAGATAACATGCAGGTAAAAAGAGATAAATTGACAGGCATGTGTTGTGTTCTGGCCTCGAAAGGCCTTGCATACTGTTACATAGGGGGTGTTTAGTGTGCCCTTGGACCTCAGCCTGACCCCAGACGCGTCCAGAATCGAGCCGAGGGATGACGGCATGCTCCGCATGGTTGAACAAGGTCTTACCTTCTGCCAGGTCTGCAAGCTCCCAGAGCCAACAACATGAGATGTTGGTAGGGGAATGGTTCTCCGACTGTTCCAAGCATTGGAGCAGCAGGCCTGGCCAGAGGTTGAGGGCAGACGGAGGCTTGACAAGTAGACAGGACTATGGTCGATGCGACGGCATCGCTGACAAAACACTTAGTTGATGCGACGGCATCCTTGACGAAGGCACTGGGTTGATGCGACAGCATCTCAGACAAGACTGGGCTGATGTGACGGCATCCACTGATGAAGACACTTGGCTGGCGCAATGGCACCACTGACGAAGACACTTGGCTGATGCGAGGGCATCACGGGCAAGACGAGGAACGTGACATCTAAACAGGGCAAAACACAAGGCAGGAGGACATTGGCACTGTCTCTCAGGGCACCCTACTCAGCCCACCTTCACGGGCGGACCCAATGGGCTGGTCGCGGACTACCCTATCCCACTACGTGCCCTACACAGCCCTTGGAGGCTGGTCACGGACCACGAGGAGAAAGGAACAAGCATGGGGCAGATCCAGGCAAAGAGAAACTCCAATGACGAAGCCGGGGTCATCCGAAGCTTCCCCCATGGCTGGCGGGAACAGAGGATCAGGAGCACAGGGACCAGATTCCACTGCCGGCATCACAAGACAAAGCCGTGTCACCGGGAGATCCATGGCCGGCAGTACGGAAGGCTCGAGAACACCGTACGAAGACGCAGGGAAGAACATCCTGGCAGGCGGACACATCAGGGATATGGAAGATCATGTCGGAACATCAGGACATGGTCAGGGACCTCAGGCAAGACATCAAGACACGAAAACGTGGTATGAAGGAAGACAAGGAGCTCCACGAAGAACAGATGACCTTACAAGGCTCCGGGAGGCAGGAGCCTCCAGAGGGAAGACACATCGGTGCAAGGCAAGGAATAGACTGACGAAGCAGCCCTTTATAGGGCTAAAGCAGGAAGTCCCATTAAAGGTGGGGCCAGCACACTTCCAGTGCCTGGCCCTTTAAATCCGGCAGAGAGGCACAGGCCGGCGCCTAAGAAGCAGCAGGAGCAGGGCTGTGCAGGACCGTGGACAGCAGCCTGCACAGCGTCATCGCGTAAAACGTAGAAGGAAGCAGGACTGAGCCTGGACGCAGGCTCCGACATCGGCAGCAGCTCCAGCCCCTGCAGGAGGCCCCGGGGGCGGCTCCAGCTGCCACTCGAGCCTGGGGATGCGGCCTTAGCGCCGTGAAGAAGCTGGTGACGTCGAGGGTGGTCCCAGCCCCAAAGGGAGATGCAGGAAGGCTGCGGCTCCAGCCGCGGAGCAGAGGAGGAACCAGGGCAGCCTCCGGGCCACTGGGGCAGGCAAGACCGCGGCTCCATTGGAGACCCGACGGCAGAATCCTGACGCGTCGGGGGAAGACAGCACAGCATGGTGAGTGAGTCTGCTCACGGGGAAACCCGCGGGCAGCAGTTCATAACAGTACCCCCTCCTCAAAAGCCCCCCTCCTCAAACCTCCTATCAACAGTCCGAGGATAAGGGTAATAGTCCATACCGGATGGAGGTATTCGAGGGTCCAAAAAATGGAAGCTGGTAATCCGGGGACAGCATGAACAGAACAAAGCAACAGGAAACCACAAAATCACAAGAGACACGACGAGAGACCAAGAGCAGACAAGACCGAGGGAACACGAGACCAAGCGAACACAAGACCGAGGGAGCAGCGACCAAGCGAAAAGTGACCACGCGAGCAGCGACCGAGCGAGCGGTGACCGCGCAAGCAGCGACCAAGTGAGCAGCGACCGAGTGAACCGTGACCACGCGAACGACAATACAAAAATCACAAAAGAGGGAGCAAGGGAACGGAGAGCGAGGGAGCAGAGAGCAAGGGAACAGAGAGCGAGGGAGTGGAGAGCAAGGGAGCAGAGAGCGAAGGAGCGGAGAGCAAGAGAGCGGAGAGCGAAGAAGCGGAGAGCAAGGGAGCAGAGAGCAAGGGAGCAGAGAGCAAGGGAGCTCAAAGAGCGAAAGAGCCAAGAGTGGGAGAGCGGAAAGTGAAGGAGCGAAGGGCGAAAGAGCGAAGAGCGAGGAAGGGAAACGAGGGAACGGAAATGCAGGAACGAGGACGGGGAACACACAAGCGGAAAACAACAAGTGGAAAACAAAACAAACGAAGAACAAACAAAGAACAAGACACAACAAGCAAGAAACAAGACCCAGACAAGAAGCACCACGAAACACCAAGAAGACCTGGGGGAGGGAACCCAGGGCAGGGAAAACAAAAACCAACAGCACCAGTAGGGGAGCAGGCGCCTCCTGCAGGTTGTAAAAACCCCAGGCTGGTCAACAAGATAAAAGTCTGGATGCAGGTGCCTCCTGCAGGTCGTTTACAAAAAGAAACCCAGACAGCTGGCGCCTCCAGCAGGTCGTAACATTGGCAAAAAACTGGCACCTCAGCGGGTCACGAACATAAAGTCCTGAAAAGATTTTTCCCGGTCCTATAACAGTCCAGGAACACAAACAAGACTTGAACAAGGCGGATCCATCAGCAAAGCACACCCGTCGGGCACATGGCCTTGCATTCTGTTGAGAAGGGGTGTTTTTAGTGTGCCCTTGGGCCTCAGCCCGACCCCAGAAGAATCCAGGGCCGAGCCGAGGGTTGACGGCATGCTCCAGCATGGCTGAACATAGTCTTACCCTCTGCCAGGCCTGCAAGCTCTCAGAGCCAACACAAGTGATGTTGGTAGGGGAACGGTCCTCCGATTGTTCCGAGCCCTTTCGGACCTGCCGCTAGATCAGCATTGGAGCAGCAGGCCTGGCCTGAGGTTGAGGGCAGTCGGAGGCCTTGACACATAGACAGGACGATGATTGATGTGACGGCATCGCTGACAAAACACTTAGTTGATGCGACGGCATCCTTGACGAAGACACTGGGTTGATGCGACGGCATCTCGGACAAGACTGGGCTGATGCGACGGCATCCACTGACAAAGACACTTGGCTGGCGCAACGGCACCACTGACGAAGATATTTGGCTGATGCGAGGGCATCACGGGCAAGACGAGGAACTTGACGTCCAAACAGGGCAAAACACAAGCCAGGAGGACATTGGCACTGTCTCTCAGGGCGCCCTACTCAGCCACCTTCACGGGCAGACCCAATGGGCTGGTCACTGACCACCCTGTCCCACTACGCACCCTACACAGCCCTTGGAGGCTGGTCATGGACCACGAGGAGAACGGGACAAGCGCGGGGCAGGTCCAGGCAAAGAGGAACTCCAATGACGAAGCCGGGGTCATCCGAAGCTTCCCCCATGGCTGGTGGGAACAGAGGCTCAGGAGCACAGGGACCGGAGTCCACTGCCGGCATCTCCAAGACAAAGCCGCGTCACCGGGAGATCGACGGCCAGCAGTACGGAAGGCTCGAGAGCACCGGACGAAGACGCAGGGAAGAACATCCTGGCAGGCAGACACATCTGGGATATGGAAGATCATGGAAAACATCAGGACATGGTCAGGGACCTCAGGCAAGACATCAAGACACGAAAACATGGTACAAAGGCAGATGAGACGAGGAGCTCTACGAAGAACAGATGACCTTACAAGGCTCCGGCAGGCAGGAGCCTCCAGAGGGAAGACACATCGGTGCAAGGCAAGGTACAGACTGACGAAGCAGCCCTTTATAGGGCTAAAGCAGGAAGTCCTATTGAAAGGTGGGGCCAGCACACTTCCTGTGCCTGGCCCTTTAAGTCTGGCAGAGAGGCGTGTGCCGGCACCCAAGAAGCAGCAGGAGCAGGGCTGTGCAGGACCGTGGACAGCGGCCTGCACAGCGTCATCACATAAGACTTAGAAGGAAGCAGGACTGAGCCTGGACGCAGGATCCGATGTCGGCAGCGGCTCCAGCAGCTGCAGGAGGCCCCGGGGGCGGTTCCAGCTGCCACTCAAGCCCAGGGATGCGGCCTTAGTGCCGCCAAGAAGCTGGTGATGTCGGGGGCGGTCTCAGCCCCAAAGGGAGATGCAGGAAGGCCGCGGCTCCGGCCGCGGAGCAGAGGAGGAACCAGGGTGGCCTCCGGGCCGCGGGGGCAGGCAAGACTGTGGCTCCAGCCGCGTTGGAGGCTCGATGGTGGCATCCTGCCACGTCGGGGGAAGACAGCACGGCATGGTGAGTGAGTCTGCTCTCTGGGAAACCCGCGGGCAGCAGTTCATAACAGCATGTAACTAGAAGAGAGAGACATACTGCAAAGTACATAAAATTAATGGTACAATGCTTTAACTTCTATCTCCAGTAATAATTTTTAGCAGTGATGGGTAAACTTGCTATAAGACCAGATGCCTGTCCAGTATAAAGGAGGTCATGTTTGCTCTGACCCAACTTGCATGGAAACCTGGATTTTGATGACCAGTTTTTGTTTAACTTGAAAAGTGTTGGATAGAAGAGAGGTGGAATGCTGGAGGTTGTGGCTTATCGGACAGATGGTTCTTTATTCTGTTCTATGCCATTGTCACTATCTTGATTCTAACCTGATTTGCATATAAGGGCTTTCTTCAGCTTCTTGGTGTGCTACTGCTGATGATGTTTCTGCTGTCTTTCTTCAGCTGAATACTCAGGAGATGACTAAGGACCAGAAAATGTTTTGATAATATCGGTTTAACTGTCATACCATGAATTAGAATGATATAGCACAATGAGCTATACTTGCAATATCTCTTACTTTTTATAATTTCTGAAAAGAGGGGAAAAATGTATTCCTGTATATTGTCTGCTCATATCTGTCGTCATTAAAAGCAATAGGACCATTTCTGATGATATTCTAGGGGGCATATTTTTGGGGGTGGGGGTTGGGTTGGATTTCTGGTGATGTTATCAAAAATCAGTCAAGGGTCATTTCTGGTGACATCATATGGGGTGTGGTTTGGGCTGGGGCATGTTTTGGGGGTGGGAGGGGGTGGTTTAGGGCAGAGTATGGGGGGGGCTACTCCATTCACCTCTATGGGGTGGGATGGGGGTGGGAGGAGTTTGAGGCAGGAGTGGGTGGTGCTTAGACTGGAAGTGAAGGCTGATTGGCTGATGCCATTACACTATTAACCTCAGTTGAGTTTCAGAACAGAATGTAGGTGATGGGACCAGATGGGATACATCTGAGAATAACAAAGGAACTTAGAAATGTCCTGGAAGCTCTGCTCGCTGACCTTTTCAATGCTTCTTTAGAGTATGGAGTAGTTACGGAACACTGGAAAAGGGCGATTGTGATTCCTATTCATAAAAATGGAAGTAAGCAGGATGCTGGGAACTACAGGCAGGTCTGTAGTGAGCAAACTAATGGAATCGCTGCTATACGAGAGGATAGTGCAATTTTTGGAATCCAATGGATTGCAAGATCTGAGGCTGCATGGTTTTACCAGAGGAAAATCTTATCAGACAAATCTGATCAATTTTTTTGAGTAACCAGAGAATTGGATCAAAGGAGAATTCTAGACATAGTGTGCTTGGATTTCAACAAGACCTTTGACACAGTTCCATGCAGAAGACTTATAAATACATTGTGTGCCCTTGGTATGGATCCTAGAGTGTCTGACAGGGTTAGAAACTGGCTGAATGGGAGGCAAAAAAAGAGTAGTGGCAGGGATGGTTTTATAATAAGGTAGGGTGAGGCGGCTGCTTCAGGTGGCAAACTTTGGAAGCAGCAAAACCTGCCCCATCAAACTCCTCTAGCGGCTGTATCACCTTGCTGCCAAAACAAAGAACCATTACAGAATTCCACCCTCCTGGCGCAGCCGGGGTCTCCTCCATCTTTGCCATTTGCTGCGCAGAAAATCATGGTCCCAGCATGCTGCGCAGTGATGGTCAAGGCTCTGGAGTGCCGTGCGGCGACGATCAAGGCCCCAGCGTGAAGATCAAGACCCCAGAGTGCTGCACGGTGAAGATCTCCCAGAGTGCCACATGCAAAGATCAAAGCTCCAGTGTGCTGAGTGACGAAGATTAAGCCCCAGTGAGAGTGAGTGCATGTAGAGAGGAGTGTGAGTATGTGGGTGTGTGAGAGATTGAGAGCCTAGGGATGTGAGAGAACACATGTGTGAGCGTGCTCGGGGGTGTGTGAGAGAGAGCATGTGTGAGGATGCTTGGGGGCTGAGGAGAGCATGAGCGAGGGTGCTTGAGTGTGGTGCCAGAGAGAGGGAGTCTTTGGGAGAGGGGGTTGGGGTGCTGGGGAGGGAGTAGGGCACTTGGGAGGGGGGGGGAGGTGGCACCATCTCATCCCTCACCTCAGGCTACAGATTGCCTTGAGCCATCCTTGGGTAGTAGTAAATGGAGTTTTCTCTGGTGTTACAGAGGGATAGATTGCTTAGATGGCATTGTCAATTCTTTGCATGTATTTTCCAGCAAAAACCTACCTACAGAAAAAAGCAGGCAGAAGTGATGGCATACTTTGTATTCATGGTAAATTTCAAAGTGAAAGTATGTATGTATTTTTTGCTTTGAAAATTGCTACAAAGCCCATAGGCAAAAAAAAAAAAACAACTACATAATAAGTGACTGCATGAAAAGACAGACATGCTTCATTCAGGCTGCCTAGCAAGGCTTTTTAGGGTTGTAACTCCATGCAATTTACCCCCCATGCCTTTTGTTTAGGTTGTAACTGCCTCGCCATGCTTTCATACCATCCTAGGGATCTTCTAGGTTTATTCCATGGCTTCTTAAATTCTGGTACTGTTTTTTTTTCTCCACCACCTCCCCTGAGAGGATATTCCAAATATGCATTACACTTTCCATGAATGTCCAAATGCGAACAGCTGGAAAATTGCCCCCAGAATAACCTGAATTTGGATAGATATCACACATTCCGACTGGTTTACCATCGGGCCTCACTACGTGTAGGGTCTGATTTTACTGAGTATTCTCCTCATAAAAGGGGAGAAAAGCCTTAAAGGTGAACTTTAGAAGCCCGGCACGCACATTAATTAAGGGATGTGCGAAGAAGTCGGGCATACGCCTGCTGACGTATTTCAAAAAGCGCCCATATCCATCCGTAAATGCCGCAATGCCCCCATCTCAAGAACTTCCAAAAATAGCTATTAACTGGGAAAAATGCTGGACAAACTGATAAACTGGGAATGGCGTGGGTGCGAGCCCCTTCTAAAATCCCCCGACTTACACGGTGGGAGCAGGAAATACCATGCTATATTAGAACGTGTGCTTATATGTGCACACATGTTATGAAAGCTGCATCCCTGGGTGCAGACCGACACACACGTGCAAGCGTGCACCCGTGTGTCAGTTTGAAAGTAACCATTGTAGTAAGTCAAGCCTTTAATGAGCCGATAGTGAAAACAAAACATTTCTGTGCCCTTTCCGTTAAGGAAACACAATTTCATAAATATGATTTGTATATCCCAGGCATTCGGCATTCCTTTTTGGTACTTACATGTTAGATAATAACCTACTCTATTAAGGCGTATTGCTTGGTTTTAGAAATATAATATTAATACGATTTATCAAAAATTATAATTGTATGCTAATTAGTAACTTAGAAACATACGTTCAAATTTTTAAAGGGCTGCGCATGTAAATTTTCGGGGGTTACGCATGTGGCCGGGCCTTGTACGCACCACGCACATTTTAGAACGGGCCCAGCCATGCGCGTATCCCCCGAAATGCACCAAAATGCTGGCCTGTCTGAAAGGGGCAGGCCGGGGCACATGGTCTGGGTGGGAAGGAGCGGGGGCGGGCTGGGACAGCGCCATTAGACGCTGTCCTGGGGAAGCGCGTGCTGGCAGACAGCCAGCATGCAGAAGATACTTCTGCTCCAGAGGAGCAGTAAGTATTGAAATAAAAATAAAGGGGTTAGTTAGGATTAGTTTAGGGGTCAGGAGGAGAGGGGAAAAGGGAGGAACAGTAAGTAGGAGTAAAGGAAAGCTCCCTCCCAGTCCACTCCTTAATTAGAGCGGACTGGGAGGGATCTAGGTAAAGACCCAATTGCATCACCTGCGTGTACTGTAGAAAATCCCCCTCCCCTGCGCACGCGAGTCACGGGGATGTTAAAATCCGGCGCACATGTGTGCACGGATATCATATTTTATAACATGCGCGCGCTGAGACACGCATGTTATAAAATGATCGTGTCCATGTGCACGCACCGGGAACCACGCGCCTATGGACGCGCGCGCGATCCTTTTAAAATTGACCCCATAGTAATTGTAGGTGGCAAATAAGGACCTTTGGCCCATGAATAATAAAGATGGAATAGGGTCACTCTAGTCTTCCCTCTCTCTTGCCACCTACGGCTATTTCTATGCATGTCTTTCCTTAGGAAAAACTCACAGTACTAATACATCAATGATGCAATGCTTGAGAGTGCCTTCCAATGGAAAAATCTGTCTTCAACACATATTACAACATTAGCATAAAAATACAGTAAGTAACGAAAAAAAATAATTCTATACATACAATTCATAAATTAATATGGCATAATTAACAGTTCAATACATAAGAAACATAAATTACAAATACAGGGGCGGATTTTAAAACCCCTGCGCGACGGCGCATCTATTTTGCATAGGCCGCCGGCGCGCGTAAAGCCCCGGGACGCGCGTAAGTCCCGGGGCTCTCGAAACGGGGAGGGAGGGGGCGTATCCAGGGGCGTTCCCGAAACGACGCGGCGTTTCATGGGCGTGCTGCGGCGTTTCGGGGGCGGGCCTGGGGGCGTGGTGCCGGCCCGGGGCGTGGTCGAGGCCTCCGGACCACGCCCCCGGGACTGGAGGACGGAGCGGGGCTGCCGGCGACGTGCGCAACATTACGCCTGCTGAAAGCAGGCGTAACTTTGCCGACAAAGGTAAGGGGGGGGGTTTAGGTAGGGGAAGGGAGGGGAAGGTGGGGGGAGGGCGAAGAAAAGTTCCCTCCGAGGCCGCTCCGAAATCGTAGCGGCCTCGGAGGGAACAGGCAGGCCGCGCTGGGCCTGGCGCGCGCAGGTTGCACAAATGTGCACCCCCTTGCGCGCGCCGACCCCGGATTTTATAAGATACGCGCGGCTACGCACGTATCTTATAAAATCTGGTGTACTTTTGTTCGCGCCGGTGGCGTGAACAAAAGTACCCGCGTGCGTAGTGTTTGAAAATCCTCCCCATAATGCATTATCAAATATCATCAGTTCACTAATAATCAAACCCAAATCACCCCACTCACTGGGATGGAGAGGACCACAGTCCATTAAATAATTAATATAACAAGTGCAATAACCAAAACCCCTCACCTTAATAAACCCCATGTAAGCCTTCCCTCCAATAATAAATCAACAAATGCCGGGTCCTAAGTCCTCTGGTACCTTCCCAAAAGAGAGAATAATTTAAAGGCAACAACTTTTAAAATATTTATAGCTCGCTTATAGGAAACCTGTCTGCTAAGTGGGTAACAACATATCAAAAATAAACATAATACAAATATAGTAAAACAGTTAAGAACACATATTATACAAAATAAAAAGACCAACAAATGTGCTGTAATCACTTTAACAAGTTTTATCAAAGGCTTAGCAAAATAAGATGGACTTCAATGGTTTGTGAAAAATGTTTATATCATTAATAGCCCATAACTCAGCAGGTAAAGACTTCCATCTGGAAGGACTTACTCTAGAGAAAGTCTGACTCCTAGTTTCTTTCAGGTGGGCTTCCCTAATAGAGGGAACCATTAAGAAGCCCATTTCTTGGGACTGAAGAGCTCTTACAGGGATGCCTGGCGTTAATAATCTTGATAGATAACTGGATAGATAATTGTTAGAAAAATCTTTTAATAAGAAATAAACAATTGATTGTGTAGTCTAAGGATCAGACTGGTCAGAAGTTCAGGGTTCAATGTATTACAGGTATACGGAAGAATTGAAAGCACTCACTTCATCAGACTACACACAGCACGGGGGTTCCTGCAGTGCCTTCATTTAAGAAGGAATTCTGCCGACCTCTGCCCCCTTGTGCAAGTACAGCTGAAGCAGCGTCAGTTCATGGACTTTAAAAATAAATTGCAACCCTAAAAGCACAGTCACATACGCACTGTCCTCCATAGCCACCGGCAATAGCCATTAGTCCAGATGCTCTGGCATGGAACATTCACTCTCTGGCCCGAGGTCTTTCATGTGTCTGTCTGCTTTTGTGCACAGCATGGCCGGATAGTGACCCAAAGTGCTGCCTGTTGACTCAGGTCAAAGGTCGGTGAAAACGGAGTAGGGATGCTCTTTTTCTGCTGTCGGGGGTTTATATTTATGGACAATAGAAATCTTCCTGAATGTCTTTAATTCAGGTTTCTCAAAGACGCTATTTATTGAAAAGAAAAAAACCTTTATTCAAAGCCTACCAAAGCAATCAATTGACTGAGGTTAGAGAGATTTGGATGGTTACATAAATCAGGTTCCTATCTTTAAAAAAAAAAAAAAAAGACTCCTATGGATAAAATCTTTTCTAACAGTTTAGTATGAAAAAGAATCAAAGAAATCATGCATATTTTTTTTAATTTGGAGACCAGGTGAAAACTGTTGAAACTTGTAAAAAAACAAATATTTGTGCACATGAGTGTATCGTTTAGTAGGCACTTCAAGATTGCCTTCACTTTATTTAGTTATAATTTGTTTATTTTATTTGCATCTGTTCCACATTTCCTTAAATATCAATGAGGATTTGATAATATGTATGAAAACATATTATTCTGCAGTTTATTTTTGCATTACTCTATGTAGAATATATTTACCTACAAATGTTATATATATATTTGAACATTTTTTTATGCACCATAATTGCTTTGAAAGAATATTGCAGGGGTTATCCCATACCACAAGCAGCAGTACTATGTGCTGTGGCCCAGGGAATACAGCTCGACTTCCCTTTCCATTGAGGCCCGTCAGGCCCAGGCGCGCCTGGTGGTGGTGTGCTCAGACCCGGAGAGGGAAAGAAGTCAGTCACTGCTACTGTGGTGGTCTGGGCTTGCCACGAATGGCGCCGACAGCCCACAGGCTCTGGCTGTGGTATCCCATGCAGCCTGAGCATGCCACTCAGGGAAGACAGCCCTAAGATGGTAACTTTTAAAACAGGTGCACAGGCACACACGTGTTGGGGTTGTGAACCCTTGGGCCGGGACGAGTGATGGTGTGACCACTGAGGGATTGCCCCCAGCAGTTCTCGCCTCCGGTAGGTGGAGCTGGCGAGAACAACCCGGCAGGACCTTCACCTATACCAGCTCTCATTCCCCCGCAGGTTGAGCCCTTGGGAGCCGGGGCTGGCAGGACTTAGGTTCGGATGCCTCAATGTAGATGACGAAGCTGAAGATGAATACAGGGTCGGAGGGTCCTATCCAAAGGTCCAGGGCAGGCAGCAGTCAAGCAGGAATGGAGTACCAGGCCAAGGGTCAAGATGGGCAGCAGACAAGCAGAGACGAGAGGACAAGCCGAGCTCAAACCAGGAGATCAAGCCAAGGACTGGGACACAGGAACTGAGGATCAAGGAGGAGGCCGGAGGCAGGGATGAAGGCACAGTCAGGAAGGCAGGGACTGGAATGCAGGACTGGACACAGGATCATGAGGACTGGAACAGGAGCAGGAACAAAACCAGGAACAGGATCAAAGTAGGAACAGGAAGAAGAGATGTCTGGAACAGCAACTAGCACTCCGAGGAGATGATTTGTTGTAAAGGCAAGGAGCTGGAGACCGCTGTGGGGTTTAAATACCCTGATGGCGTGACGTCATCTCCTGGGGCCGGGCTGAGTTTTCCCGCCGCAGCCCCTTTAAAGGGCGGAGCCTCCCGCGTGTGCGTGCCTAGGAGGAGCCCTGCTGGACGGAGGAAGACGGCGCTGGCAGCCGCATGGAGGGCCGCGGTCAGCCTGCCGCGGAGCTGGCCGTGCCCCGCCGGGCTGCGGCAGTGACGGGCGGCGAAGGAGGTGGGGGGGGACCGGCCGAGGCCTACCACGTCCAGGCGCCGCAACACACATGTGTGCATGTTTGCTGGCTTACACCCAGGGATGCAGTCATTTTATAACATATACATATATATGTACACATTATAAAATGGGCTGAACACGCCTATGCGCACAAATGCTGCTTCTACTATGTATGGGGGGCACTTTAATGGAGATGCGTGCCGATGCAATTACCATTTCATTCCCAGTTCACTCAGGTAAGGGATAGGAAATTCAGACATCCCTAGTTTAATAGCCTCCCTTTTCCCCTGTTAACTCTGACCTTTAAAAGCCCACTGATCTGTATATTTGTTTTTGTTTTATGACTTAGCAATAGTAACGTTATGTGGCAGTGGACCCTGGCGCATGCTTGTGGGCAAATTTTCACGCTGGTTTCAATGTAAAATCCAGGAATATCCATGCCCCACCCAGAGTATGCCCACGCCTTGCCTCTGTTTTAAGAAAAATTTGTTGTGCACATAGAGGGAGATAGGCGCCTATCCGGGCGCCTTTTAAAATTTGCTCGGCACGCGCTGGTCCAACGTGTGTGCGTATCTTCCAGGTTTGGTGCGCACTGGGCTTTTATAATTCACCTATAAGTGTGCTGTTATAAAACTGGGCACTCTAAAGTGAATTTTCAAAGAGATGAAAATTAGCAGATGTGAATGCAAATAGCACACGTTTGCATAAATTCTGTTTTATAAACCTCAAACATGATAAATTTGCTCGTATAAAAAAGTGACGGGCCAGGTGTGTTCTGGAGAAGGGCAACCATTTACACACATAAGTTATTATTTTATAACCAGCCAAAGCAAAATGCATATGTCCTTTATTTGCATATATGTAAACCTGGAGTTATTTGCATATATTTACACCTGGCGTAAGTGAGAATAAAATTCTTTATAGCCAACTGAGTGAGGGGTCTGGGTAAACTGGGGGAGTTCAGGCTGAAGAAATAGGAGGGTGTTGATAACCTAGAGCTGGACTGGATAAACTGATGGACTAATTGGTAAAACTGGTAATTTGCTTCATGCATGCATGTTACAAAATGTGACAATTTACATGCGTAAAAGCCAACGAGTGCTAAGGAAAATAAACAAATACAATCTACATGTGGAAATGCTTAAAATTAGGAGTACAAATACTTGCATAGGAGATTTTTGCCACTTATCCAGATACACTTTGACTTCTCTGGGTAAGTGGCGGCTTTGCTGTCACTTAACCAGATAAGTCTCAAGAACCGCTACTTATCTGACTAAATAAGATAGCTGGATAAGTGTTAAAATGCTACTTATCCGGCCATGTTGAAAATGCATGCCTCATATCTTTTTAGATACACGAACATGTTGTTGGGTAGATTTAAGTGCATCTTATATAGTGTGTGCATGCGTGTTTATCCATATAGCTGCGTGTATGAGCGTGCAATTATTTTAAAATTATCCTCCCCATAAACATATTACGATGACTGAATTAAATGAAACCACTAAAATAAATACCATAGAAAACCTGAGAAAATAACACATTCCTGTAGCATAAGCAGGAACAGAAGTGACCTGTGATATCACCTGTGATAACAGGCCACTGCAGCTGTAACCCGCATCAAAAAATAATGATAGCATGTATAGGAAGATAAAGATTGTCAAGAAATAGGCTGCCGTAACAACAAAACAACTTATAGAAATCTGTATTGCCGTTTTGCTCTATTAAGCATGATGCATGGCAGACTCAACGATATATCATCATCATGCTGGTTTGTTTTGTTTTTTTTAAATTTGCAATAAAAGGTTTTGAGCTTAAATACCACCAGAAATTCAATTGGCAAATTGGAAATGTGATTGGATCCCTTTCAATCCACAATGAAAACCATGGACCATATTGCTTCTGGTTATTCTCGTGCTATTTCAGACTCAGTGTAGTTCCAAACATGATTTTCCACCAGCGTTATATAGAGTGCTCTGCACACTAAGTGAGGCTGACCAGCTCTCTGTGTTAGGAGGGTGAAAAGGCAGAGAAAGAGTGAGAAATCAGGAAAGAAAATGAAGGGGGGGGGGGGGGAAATACTGTGGGACAAGGCAGTAAAATCTAATGATCAAGTCTAATGATGGCACTGTCTCTACTCCACTCACTTGTTGGTTATCTTTTAACTAAATATAATTTGGCCAGGTTACCCCGGTGATCCTCTTTAATGTCAAAAACAGCTTCAGTCTAACACAGGAAGCAAATCTGTTCCACCTGCCCAGGAAAACCACCCGGAACAACAACATTAAAAAAAAGGCCAGCTTTGCATTATTGAAAGAGCTAAAGAAAGTCTTGTATAGTAACCAGGGTGCAGCAGAGAGGAAGAAATGGTGTTGCTTTTGCAGCCAAGGTGCCAGTGCTACCTGCTTCAGAGAGCAGATCTTCTTCTCCCTCATCTACTCTTTCTGCATTGAAATCATGATAAATCTGACAGTAACTGGGACGGAGGTGTCAGAGCCTGAGGCTGAGGAGCAGCAAGTGCAAGTGCAGATGGAGACAGGCTATTAAAGGGGGAAGAAATGGGAGACATCGAGAATGACAAAAGACGCATGAATGGCACTCTCCTTCTGGAGCTTAAGGTATTGATTGTGCTAATGGTCATGATGATGCTTCTAACCCCCCCCCCCCCCCCAAAAAAAAAAAAAACCCCAGCTAATATCAGATTTAACCTTGAGGAGGTTTTACTAAAACATCCCCCTTTGGCAAAGCCAGGGAGAACAATTTTTTCAAAAAGATTTCCTCTGAGGCTCAACGATTCATCGGTGTTGACATTATGAATCCCTCGAGAGCTGTGGTTCCCAACCCTGTCCTGAGGGACACCCCTCCACAACCAATATGCATGAGATCGATTTGCAAGCACTGCCTCCAGTGTGTGGAAATTCATCTCTTGCATATTCATCGCAGATGTTCTAAATCTCTGACTGGCTGGGGGTCCTCCAGGAAAGGTTTGGGAACCGCTGCTCTCTAGCAATGTGCTGCTTGTGAGATAGGATTTTCACAAGAGGTCGCAGCCCAGAAACCACCAACATACTGCAGCTCTTCAGTACGATCCATCCTCAGCAGAGTACATGATTATCTCACTAGGCAAAAAACAGAAAACACCTTCATTTCTCAAGTGCAGGTGCCAGCATCATCACAACAGCAAACAGAAGCTGCAACAACATAAAATCATATTTAATTTTCCATTGTCAATATATCCAGTAAGCAAGGTTAAGTTTGCACCCCTCCCCATTTAGCACTGTCATGTATGTCACAGGTAATCTTGAGCTGGGTCTTTTCAGGAGTCCCATGCGGAGACAAAGAAATATTTCTCTTCGATTTCTACAGTAGGGACAATCCCACTTCCACTCCCTTACCTCAGAAAAGGCTCTCTTTTTTCACTGTTGATTTATAATTTTTCAACACATTTCCACAAGAGAATCTTGCTATAGAAATATCGAGACTTGAAAATCAAAATAAGGAAATAGCAAAACAGGAAAATAAATTCAAAGAAAAAAGTTTCAACCTACAGCCCCTAAATATCAAGGAACGAAGATCAATACAGTAAAATTAAGGATGATAATAAGAAACAGGTACAATATACACAAAGGGCTTACAGGTGATCTGGATAGATATATTATACTCTCTCAGCCGAATACATAACCATTGCCCCCTCCCCAGTAACTACCGGACCAAAAAATGTTCTCAAATCAAGAAAAATCACTTAGCTGTTCTGGTATGAAAAAGACACAGTCCACTTGTGCATATGAAGCCAGATATTTGCATAGGTAGCATTGAAAAAAGAATAACCCAGGGCTCTGGCCTCTTGTCACATAGCCAGGAAGGATTTCCTTCTCTCTTGTGTAGCTCTAGTGACATCAGGAAAAACCCAGACCTTTTGACCCTTAAATGTTTCAGATGCCTTTTGGAAATAGGCTCTCATAACAAAATCAGAATCATCCTTGAAATCAAAAGAAGCAAGCAAGGTAGCTCTAGGAGATTCTTCATGACCACTTCCTTCTGGTGCCTCCAATATGTCCAGCTTATCACCAGATATAGATATAGAAGCCAGTCCAATCCCAGTCCAATATCGGCCCTGAAAGTGCCCTAAAATTATCTGGCTAACTTTAAGATAAATGGGTATATTCAGCGGTGTGGTTGCCCCGCTGAATATTTTGGGGTAGATTTTCAAAGGGTTATGTGTGTAAGATACGTGCGTAACCCCCGAAACCTACCCCTGCGCGCGCCAAACCTATTTTGCATAGGCTCGGCGGCGCGCGCGAGCCCCGGGACGCACGTATGTCCCAGGGCTTTCAAAAATGGGTGGGCCAGGGGCGTGGTGGCAGTTCGGGGGCAGGCCGGGGGCGGGGCGGCGGTTCGGGAGCGCAGCCAAATCCTCCTGCACAGCCTCAACGAGATAAGGTGGGGGGATTTAGGTAGGGCTGGGGGGTGGGTTAGATAGGGGAAGGGAGGGAAAGGTGGGGGGGAGCAAAAAAAAAGTTCCCTCCAAAGCTGCTCTGATTTCAGTGCGGCCTTGAAGGGAATGGGGAAAGCCATCGGGGCTCCCCTTGGGCTCAGCGCGTGCAAGGTGCACAAGTGTGCACCCCTTGTGTGCACTGATCCTGGATTTTTTGTTATAAAATCGGGTGTACATTTGTGCGCGCCGGGTAGCTCGCACAAATGTACCCCGCGCGCTTACAATTTAATATCGGCCCCATAGTGCTAGTTAGCCATATACCTTTATCTGGCTAACTAGCAGAGCCAAACATTGACTGAATATGGACCCCTGAAAGGATAATTTTCAAAATGTTATGAGCATAAAAATTAGCATATACAGGCATAAGTAGCCTCTACTCGCATATTCCAGATTTTATAAAAATTTAAAATAAGCACGTATTTTCATTTTCTTGCGCACATATACGCATGTAAAAATGGGGCAGTGGGGGTAGCCCTCCCACTTTGAACTCAGGCCTTCCCAATCACTGTTGCACAGCGGCCTGTCACAGAGCTGCAACACACATGCCAGGCGAGAGAAGGAAGAGACCCATGAGGCCGCCAGAGAACCCCAATTGTCCGGTTGCAGAGAAAAGGATCACAAGGCTGCTGATGCACCCCATCTGACTTGCAG
Source organism: Rhinatrema bivittatum (assembly GCF_901001135.1). Lineage (NCBI taxonomy): Eukaryota > Metazoa > Chordata > Amphibia > Gymnophiona > Rhinatrematidae > Rhinatrema > Rhinatrema bivittatum. The sequence goes on along the minus strand of NC_042615.1, from coordinate 229,583,542 downwards.
CCGAGAAGTGGAATAGGATCACAAGCCTACCGGTGTACCCCATCCCACTGGTAGCCAAGAAGAGGATGAGGCCAGCAAGGCTGCCAGTAGACCCCATCCCATCGACAGCTGAGAAGAGGATGAGGCCCGTAAGACCACCAGTGCACCCCATCCGACTGGTGGCCGAGAAGAGAAGTAGGACTGGGAAGTCGGCGGTTGAAGCAAAAAAAACCCTTACTAGAAGGCGCCTGTTCTCCTGCTCCTCCATGTGTGCCACCCTGGGGCATTCAAAACACGTGCAGCCAGCAAGTGCTCTATGCTGATCTTGTGCATCGCGAGACCTGAGTGTGAAAGAGAGCATGGAAACCTGCATATGAGAGTGAGAGCCTGTGTGCATACGTATGTATGGAAATGGGAGCAGAAGCCTTCATGTGAGAAAGAGCATGTGTGAGCCTGTATGTTTGTGTGGGAAGATGAAGTTGTATGTGAGAGAGGATGTAAAACTAAAGTGAGATCCTGTGTGTGTGTCTGTAAGGGGGAATTAGCATGTGAGACCTGAGTGTATATGAGAGTGAGAGTCTGTGTGTGTGTGTATGTATGTATGGGAGTGGGAGTCTGCATGTGTGAGAGAGCATGTGAGAGCTTGTGCGTTCGTGTGTAAGAAAGCATATAAGAGTAAGAGCCTGTGTATGTATATGTAAGGGGAAATGGGAGCCTGTGTGTGAGACAGCATGTGAGATTGAGAGTCTGTGTATTGTGTTTGTGGGAATGGGAGCAAGTGTGTAAGAACAAGTGAGAATGTGTGTGTGTGTTTGTGTGTTTGTAGGAGTGGGAGCCTGTGGGTGAAAGAGAGCATGTAAGAGTAAGAGCTGTATATATGCATGTGTGGAACTGGGAGCCTATGTGTATGTGAGAGAGAGCATGGAAGAGTGGGATCCTGTGTGAGAGAAAGTGTGTGTGTGTGTGTGTGTGTGTGTGAGAGAGAGAGAGAGAAAGAGAGAGAGTGTGTGAGAACAGGTGAGAGATTCTATGTGTATGTGTCTATGAAGGAGGAAGGAAAGAAGACAGAAGGAGAGAGAAGAAACAGAATAAAAGAGACCCTGAAAAGGAATAAGGAAAAGACAGACAAATGGATAAAAAGACTGGAACCAACCAATTAGAAAAATAAGATCAGACAACAAAAGTAAAGAAAAATTATTTTGCCTTTCAGCAATTTGAATATGCCATCTTTGGAAATGTGCATTTCTTATATCTTTGTGTTTTACTTTTTCTTCAGTATTCTAGTGTTCACAGAGTCTGGTTTCTCAGGTTTTCCATTTCAGTAATGTCTACATGTTTGTTTCTAATTTGTAGTCCCTTATTCTTTATCAGGTAAGGGTGCATCTGTGTTACGCATGTGTGACAGAGATGCAGTATTTGGGCTAGCATGTATTTTCTCTATAGGGATTTTTAACAGTCCAGTTTGTTGTGTTTGCCCACTAGATAGTGTATTAATGTTCTTGGGCCTGGTGTAATGTTTGCCTTTACTGCCTTTTCATAGATAAGGTTGCTGCTGTTTGAGTCCTGAGAGTTTTTACTGTTATGATATAGTAAGGTTCTAGGTTTTTATTTATTTGCAAGGGTTTGTGTTACTTCACAAAGTGTTTGGCGGTGAAGGGAATTTGTTTTGCTGTCGCTGTCCTAGTTCTGTTCTGCACCTGTTGCAAATCTTTTTATGATAATTATTGTGATTATTAACAGATAACCATTCCAGCACTCAGCCAGCTCAAAGAGTATAATAACACTAATCTAGGAACTCGATTGATACTTACCAGTAATCCCTGAAACACGCAGCCACACGGGAGGATGATAGCACAACCATCCAGCAGCCAAGGGCAGGAAGGTGGATCCATCTGTCCTTATTAAAGAAAAGGAAATGATCAGGTAAGTAGTAATTTCTCCTTTCTTAGCATATGACAGGTGGATCCAGAACCAGTGGGATGTACCAAAGAGACTCCCGAACAGGGAGGAAGGCTACTTGCAGTCTGATCAATACCGCACATGCAAAGATTGTGTCCTCCCAGGCCTGCACATCTAGGCGGTAATGCCTGGAAAAAGTATGTAAGGAGGACCACGTCACAGGTTAGCAAATGTCAGTGGGAGATAATCTAACCTCTGCTCATGACACTGCCTGAGCCCTAGTGGAATGAGCCCTAATCTGACTAGACAACGGCTGCTCAGCATCCACATACGCGGCTATGACTACCTCCTTAATCTAGCGGGCTATCATAGCCTGTAACACCGACTCACCCTGTTTACTTTCCCCGTCGAGGACAAAGAGGCGGCCCATCTTCCTGAGAGGTTTAGAAACCTCCAAATACCTCAAGATATGTTTCTTGACATCCAAAGGCCATAACAGGCAATATTCTTCCACATCTCTTTCCCTGTCCAGAGACTTAGAAAATAGCCACTGCTATTACTAGCAACAGTAACATGGGATAGACTTAGTTTTTGGGAAATTGCCAAATTGTTGAAGACAGGATGCTGGGCTTGATGGACCCTTGGTCTGACCCAGTATGGCATGTTCTTATGTTCTTAAAATTGTTCTTGGTCAGGTTCACCACCCAACCTAGTTCCTGCAACAAGGAAATTGCCTTGCATGAGACCCGAAGGCTCTTTTCCAGGCTCTTGGCCCAAATCAGCCAATCGTCTAAGAACAGGTGTACCAGAATCCCATCCTTTCTTACCACTGCTACCACCACCACCATAACCTTGAAAAAAGTTCTGGGTGCAGTGGCCAAACCAAAAGGTAGCGCTTGAAACTGATAATGATGCCCCCAAACCACAAAACGCAGAAATTGTTGGTGCTGTAGCTGGATGGGAATATGAAGGTATGCCTCAGATAAGTCCAGAGACATCAGAAACTCTTCTGACTGTACTGCCATTATCACTGAGCGCAAGGTTTCCATGCAAAAACGAGTCACCCGCAAATAACGGTTAACTCCTTTGAGGTCTAGGATGGGACAAAAGGAACCCTCCTTCTTGGGCACAGTGAAATAAATGGAATATCAGCCCATATTTTCTTGAGCTGTGGGCACTGGAATCACAGCCCGCAGGCTGAGGAGTCTTGACCATATACACTCCATTGCTTGTCTCTTCTGCGAAGAATTGCAAAGAGACACCATGAAAAGAATTGCAAAGAGACACCATGAAAAGTAAAAAGTCATGGGATAGGTGGCGATGTCTTTCGTGGATTACAAACTGGCTAAAAGACAGGAAACAGAGAGTAGGATTAAATGGACAATTTTCTCAGTGGAAGGGAGTGGGCAGTGAAGTGCCTCAGGGATCTGTACTGGGACCCTTACTTTTCAATATATTTATAAATGATCTGGAAAGAAATACGACGAGTGAGGTAATCAAATTTGCAGATGATAAAAAATTGTTCAGAGTAGTTAAATCACAAGCAGATTGTGATAAATTGCAGGAAGACCTTGTGAGGCTGGAAAATTGGGTACCTAAATGGCAGATGAAATTTAATGTGGACAAGTGCAAGGTGATGCATATAGGGAAAAATAACCCATGCTATGTTACACAATGTTAGGTTCCATATTAGGTGCTACAACCCAAGAAACAGATCTAGGCGTCATAGTGGATAATACATTGAAATCATTGGTTCAGTGTGCTGCGGCAGTCAAAAAAGCAAATAGAATGTTGGGAATTATTAGAAAGGGAATGGTGAATAAAACGGAAAATGTCATAATGCCTCTGTATCGCTCCATGGTGAGACTGCACCTTGAATATTGTGTACAATTCTGGTCGCCGGTGCCGCATCTCAAAAAAGATATAATTGTGATGGAGAAGGTACAGAGAAGGGCTACCAAAATGATAAAGGGAATGGAACAGCTCCCCTATGAGGAAAGACTAAAGAGGTAAGGACTTTTCAGCTTGGAGAAGAGACGGCTGAGGGGGGATATAATAGAGGTGTTTAAAATCATGAGAGGTCTAGAATGGGTAGATGTGAATTGTTTTTTTACTCTTTCGGATAATAGAATGACTAGGGGGCACTCCATGAAGTTAGCATGTGGCACATTTAAAACTAATCGGAGAAAGTTCTTTTTCACTCAACGCACAATTAAACTCTGGAATTTGTTGCCAGAGGATGTGGTTAGTGCAGTTAGTATAGCTGTGTTTAAAAAAGGATTGGATAAGTTCTTGGAGGAGAAGTCCATTACCTGCTATTAATTAAGTTGACTTAGATAATAACCACCGCTATTACTAGCAATGGTAACATGGAATAGACTTAGTTTTTGGGTACTTGCCAGGTTCTTATGGCCTGGATTGGCCAC